>NC_058095.1:51711515-52014545 GCF_020171115.1 Neogale vison
GGAATCAAGGGCAACTCAGTGGGGCAATGGGGCCATCAGGGCATGGGGTAGTAGGTGGGGCCGTGGGGCTGCCCAAGTGGGAGGAGGTGGCAGCCAGGTGATGACCCTATGGTAGGGGGGGGCGGACCCATGGGGGAGAGAGCAGGGGTCACCAGAGGCAGGTGATGGGACAGCCAGGCGGTCGTGGCACAGGGAGCTGTGGCTGTCCCATGGTGAGGCAGTTGTGTGAAAGCCAAGTGGGGCAACCCTGCAGTGACTGTTGTGGTGGGTGGAATCTAGGCAGCAGCAACCGGGAGTGGGGGTGGAGCCAGCCCTGAGGTAGAGACTCAGCAGCAGTAGCAGCGGGGCAGGTGTGGTGGGCGGGCCCAGAGTGCACGTCATGGGGGTGGGGCAGCAGCAGTTAGGAGGGCGTGGTGGGCGTGCCCATTGTGTAAGTCATGGGGGCGGGGCAGCAGCACTTAGGCGGGCATAGTGGGCGGGCCCACAGCACACACCAAAGGGGCTGGGCTGCAACGGTAATTAGAGAATGGTGGGCGGGCCCCTGTGCACATCATGGGGGAGGGGCAGCAACAGTTAGGTGAGCGTGGTGGGCGGGCCGATTGTGCATGTCATGGGGGCGGGGCAGCAACAGTTATGTGAGCGTGCTGGGCGGGCCCATTGTGCACGTCATAGGGGAGGGGCAGCAACAGTTAGGAGGGCGTGGTGGGCGGGCCCATTGTGCACGTCAAAGGTACGGGGCAGGAGCAGTTAGGAGGGCGTGGTGGGTGGGATCATCCTGCACGTGAAGGGGGTGGGGCGCCGAAGCTTGGCAGAGACCAGGGGCACAGGGCAGCCACAGAGCCCCTGAAGCTGAGGTAAGGCGGGCAGTGTGAGGGACACAGCAGGGTGGCAGGGGTGCATGTGGCAGTAGCAATGTGAGCTGCGTGGGTAGGGGGGCAGATATTCAGGGTGGAAGTAGCATGGTAATGCACCTGGCAGCAGGGAGGCAATGGAGCAGGGGGAGGGGGAAGCCGTTAGGCAGTCGTGGCTTGTGGGGGGGAGGCGGACCAGCCGGGCGTCAGCGGGACGTCAAGGTCATGGCACGGTTGGCAGGGCTGCATGGGCCTGAGGAGTTGGCAGGCAGCAGACAACACTGAGGAAGGGGGACGGGATCACAGGGGAGGGAGCAGGGGTCACCAGAAGCAGGGATGGGGGCAGACAGTAGTGGTCCTGGGAGCAGTGGGAGCTGTGTGGCACCTGTGGAGCATGGGTGGAATCTAGGCAGCCGCAGAGGCAGTGAGAGGGTGGGAGCAGCCCCAGGCAGCAGTGCAGCAGCAGTTAGGATGGTGTGGTGGGCGGGCGCATTGTGCACGGCTAGGGGGTGGGGCAGCAGCGGCGGGGTGGGTGTGGTGGGCGGGGCCATCGTGCAGGTCAAGGAGGTGGGGCCATCGTGGGGTCAAGGAGGGCGTAGTTGGCGGCCCAGCGTGCACGTCAATGGGTTCGGGGGTAACAGTAGTTAGGAGGGCGGGGTATGCGGGTCCATCATACATATGAAGGGGACGGGCAGCATCAGTGGGGCAGGCATGGGGGGTGGGCCCATAGTACACGTAAAGAGGGTGGGGAAGCATCAGTGGGGCAGGCATGGGGGATGGGCCCATAGTACATGTAAAGTGGGCGGGGCAGCATCAGTGGGGCAGGCGTGGCGGGCGGGCCCTTTGTTTACGTCAAGGTGGTGGGGCACCTAAGCACAGTAGAGGCTGGGACACAGGGCAACAGTGGAGTGGCGGCAGCAGTGGTAAAGAGGTATGTGGGGGGGCACAGCAGGGTGGCAAGGGTAGATATGGGGGGCAGAAAGATGGTGGCAGCGTGAGGGGGGGAGGGGGGGCGGGCGTGCGAAGCAGTAATGCGCTTGTCCGCGGTGAGGCAGTGGAGCAGTGGAGGGGGAAATAGGTACTCAGTCATGGTGGGTGGAGGGGAGGGACCAGCCTGGCATCAGCGGGGCGTCAGTGTCATGGTGTGGCAGGCAAGGCTGCTAAGCTCCATGGGGGTGAGGAGGTGGCAGAGAGGTTACAACAGTCTTTTCTAACTGGCGGGGCCAGCGGGGGAGGGACTGGGGGTGTCACCAGGCAGCACTGGTACAGGGAGGGGAAGCTTCTTGAGGTAAGGGGAAGCTGCGTGACACCCGAGTGGGGCAGCTGTGTGGCACCTGTTGGGATGGAATATAGGCGTCAGGGCAGGGTAGGGTGTGGAACCAGTCCTGCGGCAGCCGCACAGTGACAGCTTGGCTGGCTTACTGGGCCTGCTAATAGTGCCTGCCAACAATGTGGGGTAGTGGTGTGGTGGGTCAGGCAGCGAAGCAAGGGCCTGGATTTGCTGGGCTTGGTGCATGTCTACAGGGCGGCACCACTGATAGCAGAAGCACCGGGGACCCAGGATAGCAGCGGAGAGGCAATGGTGGTTGTAAGTGGGGGCACTGTGAGCGGAGCTGCAGCGCGATGGGAGCGGCTCATGTTGTGGGGGCAGCTTGTTGGTACAAGTGCGAGAAAGGTGGAGTAGGATTCGTGGGGTGGCAGCAGCGTGGCAACAGGGCTAGGGAATCGGGAAGGCTCCGGAGTGGGGTACAGGGGTAGCACTAAATGGTAGCTGCGGGGAGGGGTGGCTGGAACAGCATGGGGGCAGCGTGGCAGGTGGGGCAGCCATGCAAGTCAACAGGGCAAGGCTGCATAGGGCTGAACTATGAAGACCAGCAGCAATGGAAGACAGGGCGGCAGCAGGACATAGGGCAAGACTGAGACACAGGGCGGCAGCAGATCTGAAGCAGGGTGGTGGTAAGGGGGCAATGACAGTGAGGGCAGGGGATTGGTAGTGGGGGTGTGGGGCACCCAGCAGGGTAGAGGTGCGGGGAGAGCATAGAGGGATGGTGGCAGCAATGTGGTAGGGCAGCAGGACAGTAATGAGCATGGTGGTGGGCGGGGTGGGAAAGTAGGACTGCACGGGTGCATGTGGGGTGGCAGGTGGATGGTGGCGTGGGGTGAAGGGGGGGACAGAACCAGCTGGGAGGCAGTGGCACAGCAAATGCACAGGAAAGGCATGAAGGGCGGGGTAGGGCCTTAATGCATGTCAGTGGGGACTGGACAGTGAAGGTCAGCAGTGGCCTGGGGCACATGGTAGAAGCTTAGCAACAGCAGTGGTGGTAATGTGGACACAATGAGGGGTGTGCTGCAGACGGCCGGGTCACGAGGCGGGGGCACCCAGGATGGAGCAGCATTGGGAGAAAGCTGGGATAAGTGGGTCGGCAACAGCAGGTCAACGGGGAGGGAATCTGGAGGCACTGGAGCAGGGATGGGGGCACGACAGGCGGTAGCATTTCGGGGGTGTTTGTTGGGACCAGCAGGGCAAGAGCGTCAGGTTAATATCTGTGTGGGCAGGGCAGGTGCCCTGCACAGCTGCGGCAGCAAGGGGACAGTATGCAGTGAAGAAATGGCAATGAGGGGCTGAGGCAGCAGTGACTTGAGAAAGGCAGTGACTTAAGGAAGTGCAGTTGGATGGCAGCAGACCTGGAGGCGAAGCGGGGAGGGATTTGCCCGGATGTGGTTGGGAGGGACCAGCGGGGAAGCAGCTGCCTGACAGTGGCATGGCATGGCTTGGGGGCAGGGTGGGGCGGTGGAGACGGGCAGGAGCAGCAGGGTGACCATGGTAGCAGTGGTGGTGTTGTTGGAAACACAGACACAGGCCAGTAGAAGCACTGGAGTGTGGCGCAGCAGGGTGGCAGAGTCCTGGGAGTGCACAAGGGAGTGGTAGGGCCACTTGGGGTGACAGAGCAGGGCATCTGTTGCAACACACAGGGCATCAGGGCAGCTATGGCGAGGGTTAGCTGTTGTGGGACAAAGGGGCACTGCTGTGGAGTAGCACGGTGGAGGGTGGCAGCACTGGTGGCAGCGTCCTGTCAGCAATGGGGGGTGGAAGGGACAGAGGCGGGTGTGTGGGGTGCAGCAAGGTGGCAGTGGGGGGATGGCACAGTGGGGTGGCCGTGGTATGGTATGTGGGGACCAGCCAGGCAGCAGAAGCTCAGATGGGGGAGGCAGTGATTTGATAGCAGCGCTATCAAATGCTTTTTCTGCATATGTTGAAATGGTTCTATGATGCTGATCCTTCGTTTTGTGAATGCGGCACATTAGTTTGATTTGTGGGACAATTTTTATGTTTATATTTATGACACATACTAGTCTGACATTTTCTTGGGGCACATTGGGAGGTTTCGATAAGGGCCATGCTAACCTCATAAAATGAGGTGGGGAGCATTCCTTCCTCTTGTTTTTCTGGCAGAGTTGGAGAAGGATTGGTATTCATTTTTTCTTTTTTTCCGGTGAATGATTCATAGAATTCACCGGTGAAACCATGGGGTCTTGGACTTTTGCTTGTTGGAAGTTTTTGGTTTCTTATTTAATCTCCCTAATGGGCATTGGTCTGTTCAGAATTTCTGCTTCTTCAGGATTCAGTCTTGGCAGGTTGTATATTTCTGGGAATGTATCCTTTTCTTTGGGATTATCCATCTTGTTGGGGTGTGATTGTTCATAGGACTTTCTTATGAGCCTTTGCATATCTATGGTATCAGGGAACATCTCTTTCATTTCTGATGATGAGTCCTCTTTCTTTTTTGTTAGCTTGAGTCTGGCTGAGACTCTATCAGCTTTGTTCTTTTCAAAGACCCAGCTCTTTGTTGATCTGCTGTTCTTGTTGTTTTATTTATTTATTTTTTAAATCTTTCTGTTGTTTTTTTAGTCTGTATTTCACTTATTTCAGTTCCGATGTGTTCCTTCCTTTGTTCTACTAACGTTGGACTTCATTTGTTCTTTTTCTGTTTCCTCGAGGTATATCAAGTTAGGTTGTTTATTTGAGATGTTTCTTGTTTCTTGAGTTAGGCCTGTATCACTATAAACTTCCTTCTTAGAACCACTTTTTTAAAAAGTTAGCTCTAAGGGTTACCTGTGGGGCTCGTTCTGTTAGGCATTGGACTTTGGCTCAGGTCATGTATTTAGGGTCCTGGAATTGAGCACTGCATCAGCTCTCTGGTTAGCATGGGGAGCCACTTTCACCCTCTTCTACTGCCTGCTGCTCCTTCCACTTTGCTCAGTCTCTCTCTTGCTCCCTCTGTGTCAAATAAATAAATGACATCTTCAAAAAATTAAAGTGATCTCTATGCCCAGCGTGGGGTTGAAACCCAAAACCACAAGATCAAGAGTCACAGTGCTACACTGACTAATCAGGTGCCCCATTTTAGAACCCATTTTACTGCATTCCATAACTTTTGTTAGATTGTATTATTTTTTCATTTGTATCAAAGTATTTCTGTATTCCTATTTCAGTTTGCCCATGAATTCAATTGGTTGTTCAGTAGCATGTTGTTTACTCTCTGTGTTTATGAATTTCCAGTTTTCTTCTTGTAATTGATTTCTAGTTCTATACCACTGTGTTTGGAAAAGACGGTCGATTTGGTTTCACTCATCATTTGGGGAAATCCTAGGCTTCTGGAGTTTATTGACTTGTCTTGTGGCCTCGCATATGACCTATGCTGGAGAATGTTCTAGGTGCACTTGAGAGAATTGAATTCCATGTGCTGCTTTTGGATGGAGGGTTCTGTGTGTATCTGTCAAGTCCATCTAAGTAACGGGTTGTCTGAGGCTGATGTTTCCTTTGTGATCTTCTGTCTGGATGGTGTATCATTGAGAGAAGAGTGAGGTATTAAAGTTCCCTATGGTATTAGTGCTGATTGCTTCTCTTAGGTCTGTTCATATATGCTCTCCATATTTAGTTGCTCCACTGCTGGGTGGGTAAATATTTATAGTTATTGCATCATCTTACTGCATTAATTCCATTTTCAGTTTCTAGTGCCCTTCATTGGCTCTTGTTACAGTGTCTGGATTTTTTTTCCTTTCTCCATTGGACTGAAAATCAGAAGATCATCTTTTAGCTCTGCAGTCATGAGCAAAGCACAGCCCGCCTCTAAGTCTGGTTTTCTTTATTTTCCTATATAAATAAACACAATAAATTCTTCTCCCAGGACCATATCCTGACTCCATTAAGAAAGTATGTATAAAAGTGCTTTGTAAACTAGGAGATACTGCCCAATAATGCAAATGATTATACAACCACCAAATGTTCAAGATTAGATTTTTTAAGACATATTTATTTATTGTAGAGACAGAAAGAGATTGCATGTACAAGCATATGCTAGAGAGGGGAGGGTCAGAGGGAGAGAGGGAATCCTCCAGCACAGTCCCCGCTGAGTGTGGAGCCTGGTGTGGGGCTCTCTCCCAGAAGTTGGGAACTTGATTTGAACCCAAATCAAGAGTCAGCTGTTTAACTGACTGTGCCACCCAGATACCCCCAGAATAAGATTTTTAAAAACATTTTTGAGGGCCTACTCTCATACGTATTATTCTAAGTGACCTCTATTTCATTCAAATCTAAAAACTATTATTAAATTAAAAATAGAAGCTGTTCTAAAAGCAAATATTCGTAATATCCTCAGAGGTGGAAAAACAGGCAGTAAAGAGGTTAAGAAGGGACACTGGGGTGGTTCAGTTGTTGAAGCTTGCCTTTGGCTCAGGACATAATCCCAGGTTCCTGGGATCAAACCCCAGTTCAGACTCCCTGCTCAGTGGGGAGCCTTCTTCTCCGTCTCCCTCTGTCCCTTCCCCTGCTTATGTCCCCCCTTCTCTGTCTCTCAAATAAATAATTAAATTAAAAAGGCAAGTTACTTTCTCAGTGTCATGATAAATATTAGAACTAGATACAGTCCTGAGTGTGTGATCCTGAAGAATGTGTTCTTTCATTTTTACATTTACCAAAAAATACCTAGCCCTCAAAATACCATAAATTAAATTAGTTCCCCCTTTCTCCATACCCTGAGTATCGAAAGATGCGACAATTCCAGGACCCTGGCTGGCAGGGTCGGTGGAGTGTTTGACTTTTGATCTCCAGGTTATGAGTTTGAGTCATGTTGGGGGTACAGATTACTTAATTGAAAAAAAAAAGATCCTATATTTGGATTTGTTTTCTTTTTCCCTTTTGACAACTTCACCCATTTCTCCCAGCTCCAACCCCAAACTTCTTCCAGACCCCATCCGTTCTGTCTGTGAGCTCACATTTTTGTTTTGGTTTTGTTCTAAGGTTCTACATGTAAGTGATTTCTAGTATTTGTCTTTCTGTCTGGCCTGTTTTATTTAACATAATGCTTTCAAGGGCAATGATGTTGTAAATCAAAAGATTTCATCCTTTATTATGGCTGAGTAGAATTCCACTCTGTTTATCAACCACAATTTCTTTATTCATTCATCCACTGATGGCATTTAGGTTGTTTCTTTATTTTCACTGTTGTAAATAATCCTGCAGTGTACACAGGGGTGAATATACCTTTGTGAATTAGTGTTTTCATTCCCTTCAGATAAATACTCAGAAAGGGAACTTCTTGTTCCTTTGGTTGCTCTATTTCTCATTTTTTTGAGGAACCTCCATACTGTTTTCCATAATGGCCGCACCCATTTATACTCCCCGTAATGATGGAGTAGAGTTTTCCTCTACTCCACATCTTTACCAAAACTTGCTATTTCTCCTGTTTTTGATAATGGCCCTTCTGACAGGTATTAAGTCGGGCCTCATTCTGGTTTGATTTGCATTTCCCTGATGATTAATGATGAGCCTCTTTTCATGTTCAAGTAGAACATCTGTATGTCTTCTTTAGGAAAATGTCTATTTGGAACTTCTCCTAATACACTAGATAACTTGTGGGGTGATACACTAGATAACTTGTGGGGGTTTTGGTGCTTTTATGTGTTTTATTTTGTTTTGTTGTTGAGTTGCATGAGTTCTTTATATTTTGAATATTAACCCATGACTGGATATATAATTTACAAATGTTTTACCTTAGGTTACCATTTTATTTTGTTGATGGTTTCCTTTGTTGTTTGGATGTTGTATAATTAGATGTAGGCCCACACTTTGCTTCTTCGTTTATTTTTACTTTTGTATCCGCTTAAAAGCACCACTACCAAGACCTTTCATCAAGGGCCTTGCATACCCTGTGTTTTCTGCTACAGGTTTTATAGTTCCAGGACTTATATTCAATTGTTTGACCCATTTTGAGTTAATTTTTGCGTATGTTGTAAGAGAATGGTGTTGTTTTGTTCTTTTGCATGTGGCTCTCCAGTCTTCCCAGCACCATTGATAAAAGAGACTCTTTTTCCCCTTTGTTTATTCTTAGCTCCTTTGTTATAAGGTCCCGGACCATGGATGTGTGTGTTTACTTCTGGGCTCTCTCCTGTCTCCTGGTGATGTGTGTGTCTGTTGTTATGACAATGCTAGATTGTTTAGATTACTCTAGCTTTGTCATTAGTCTGAAATGAGCAAGCACGATGCCTTCAGTGTGGTTCTTCTTTCTCTAGATTGCTCTGGTATTCAGAGTCTTTTGTGGCATCATACAAATTTTTAGAAACTTTCTTCTCTTTCTGTGAAAAATGTCCTTAGAATTTTGACAGGAATTGCAATGAAACTGTAGATGGCTTAGAGAAGTATGGACATTTTACCATTATTAGTTTTTCTCACCCATGAATATGCGGTGTCTCTTGGTTTATGTGTGTTGCCTTCAGTTTCTTTCCTTCCCGTCTTGTCGTTTTCATCATACAAGACTTTACCTCTTGGTGAAATATATTCCTGGGTGTTTCATTCTTTTTCATGTAACTTCAGGTGGGATTATCTTCCTAATTTTCTGATGATTTGTTATTAGCATATAGAAACACAACAGATTTTGGGGTAGTGATATTTTATCCTGCCCCCTTACTGAATTTAGTCATAGTTTGAACAATTTTTCAATGGCTTCTTTTAGGTTTTCCTTATACTCTATATCATCTGCAAGTAGTGACCATTTTACTTCTTTTTTTCCAGTTTTGATGCCTTCTGATTATCTTCTTGCATAATTGTTCTGCCTTGGATTTTCAATATTGTGTTCAACAAAAGTGGCAAGGAAAGATAGGCAATGTTCCTAACTGAGGTGATCTTAGAGGAAATAGAAACAGCTAAAACTTTTCACTATTGGATGTGATGTAATCAGTGTGATTGTCATATATGGCCTTTTTAAAAAATATTTATTTTATTTTATTCTATTAATTTAATTTAATTTTTATTTATTTCATTTATTTATTATTTATTTGATTTGATTTGATTGATTTATTTGAGAGAGAGAGATCACTAGTAGGCAGAGAGAGGAAGGAGCAGGCTCCCTGCTGAGCAGAGAACCTGATGCGGGGCTTGATCCCAGGAACCTGGGATAATGACCTGAGCTTAAGGGAGAGGCTTTGACCCCCTGAGCCACCCAAGCACCCCATATATGCCATTTTCGGTGTTGTGGTATGTTCCTGGTCTACACACTGTTGAGAATTTTGATTGCAAACGGATATTAAGGTATGTCAAATGCTTTCCTGGATCTCAAGTTGATCACATCATTTTTATTCTTTATTTTCTTAATGTGCTGTATCACTTTGGTCAGTGTGTACCTGTAAAGCATCATTGCATTCCTGCAAGATCCCACTTGATCATAGTATATGATTTTCTCAGCATATTGGTGAACTTGAGTTGCTAGTATTTTGTTGAACATTTTTGCATATATGGTCATCAGGGATATTGGACTATAAGACTCTTTTCTTGGGGGTCCTCGTTTATTTTTACATTCGTTTATTTTTGCATTAGGGTTATGTTGGCCTCAGAAAATGAGTTTAGAAGCTTTCTCTTCTAGTTTTTGTAGAAGTGGGCAAACAACTGCTATGAATTTTTCCCTGAATGGTAGAATTTAGCATGAAATGCATCTGTTTCTGGAACTTGGTTTTTTGGGATATTTTAAATTGCTGATATGATAAGTACTGGTGTTTGATGTAAGTATTGAATCACTAAAGATGAAACTGTTTCCACATCTTGGTGGTGGGTTGGATGAAGGGGAATGAGAGTCACGGAGGCCCAGAATAAAGAGGCTCCATTTGCCAATTTGGCTGTGCCATTCCTCTTAGATGCTGGCAGAGGAGGAGGACATGGCAGAAACATGGCAGAGTGGTGGTGGCAGGGTGGTGGGAATGTGGGGTTCAAGGGGATGATGAGACTGACGCATGGTCCTCCTGTCCCACCCACAGGATATCAGATCATCTACTGCCTGGCCAACAGCAAATACAGCATGTCCACCACAGTGGAGATGGGTGCCATGGTGGGGCGATTCACGGCCACTGAGCTGGTTCCAGAGTCAGTGTACATCTTCAGACTGTTGAACAAGATGAGGCAGGGCTTGGGGAGCCCCTAGAGGCCATCATCATCACCACCGACAAGCGAGGTAAGGCCACAGGCCCAGGTCCACTGTCCTGGTGACACGGGGTGGACAGCTGGGCCCAATTGGGAGCCACAAACTTGATGGATCCACAGATTCCTGGGGCAGAGCTTGCAGGGTAGTGTGACTATACAGCGTGATATTTACCAGACTGGCAGGAATGTCCCTGGAGAGGAGGTTGTCTAACTGGATCAGGGTGGCTCTGAGTCACCATGTTGGAGGGAGGCTTCCTGAAGCCAGGTGCTTTTTCTCTGATGTTCAAAACGACATGACCAGCTGAGCCAGGGGTTCTAAAACACGCTTTCTACCAAGCGATGCTAGGGAGAGATGTCTTCATGGATGCCGCTTCTTTTGCAAGCACTGGTGAAGTGCTTATTGTTCATTGTCTTGGTTTCTCCTCACCAAATTATGGGGGACAAAAGGCTGTGAGGCCCAGTTCTATAGAAGATGTGGGGCACAGACAGATTCAGTCATTTACCAGGGACACAGCTGTTGAGGCAGTGATGTGAACACCCTCCACAGACACTGGGCTCCCTCTTCCCACAGCAATCTGCTGTTGATTCCCATATCAGTGAGCCCCTGCCATGTCCTCCATCCTCATTCTGGGATCTGCATCAGTGGGTTCCCTTCCCAGGGCCACCCCAAACACTCTAGGTCCTTTTTATGCCACCTGACCTTGGAGGGACCACAGGGGTTCCAGCTTAGGTCTGAGTCAGGAAAGAGCAGGGGCAGTCTGGAGTGCAGAGCAGGCTGAACCCCCTCTCTGAGGCTGACAGGAGCCTGGGTGGCTTTCAAAACAGCATGATGCCTGCCAGTTTCTGTGCTACAACCTGCCCAAATGCCTTGATCCCTTAGAGTTCTGGCTTCAGAATGTGTGGTTCAAGGACTGCATCCCTGTTCTCTCCACATCCAGGGAGCAGGCTGTGCATTGGCCCTGCTGATGTCACAGGGTAGCACACAGGTAGTAGCTTGACCTGGCCTAACACAGGAGTGGTGTTGAGGGGAACATATGGCTTATTTACCTCCTGTGCTCTTGAATGGAGAGCCCTATCCATGCCCAGAGATATCTCCCTTGACTGTGGAGCAAAATCAAAACAACAAAATGAAAAGATCTAGGATACATTTGGGCCTATTTACCTGCAGAGTTGCTCTTGGTCTGTGGCTTGCTCATCAATGTCAGAGCAGGGCTCTTACTGTAGCACAGGTAGGCTGACAACCAGTCAGACTGCAGGGTATTGGAAATGTTGCCACCCTGGGAGAAACACATTTGCTCACTACTCAAGTGTTGTTTGTGCTGTTGTGCTGAATTCTTCTCTGATTCAACTGTGTACCATGAGAGGCTGAGTGATATGCAAAGCCTGGATTGTAGATTGTGTTGGCTTCCCTATACATCTGTCCCTAGGGGTATTTGGCTGCTGGGGAGGGGGCTGGGAGCAGGTATTTGGGTCTGATGTGCCTTGCTTTAGAAGTGCCCCCTGAGGTTGAGCAGGAAGGTGGGGGCTGCAGTCCTATCTGTCACTTGGGTCCACATTGGTCACCATGATGGTTGGGTTTATGGGAGAACAGGTCCAGCAAGCCAGAGTCTGTGGATCCTCAACTGCCTGTTGACAGCCTGCAGCCAGGGCCTGGGGCACCAGGAGAGAACCAGAGTTTCAGGGCCCAGGCATATGCTCATAGGAAAGGACTGAATTCAGGGAGGGAGGTGGTCAGGCCCAGGCAGCCACATCAGACAGCCAGATCACAGGGGGGTTGAAGCCCGGCTCTGCACTCTGTGACACATGGAGGGTTGGCATGTCTCAGGGCAATAAGCACACAGCGAGAATTCTGCCATCACCACAACCCTGAAGTAGAAGGTGTGGTGTGGAGCACAGTCAGGCACCTGGGTAGAGTGTGTGTGTCTCCTAATCCAGTCTCCTTTCGAATGCCTCAGTCAGCACTTGGGCGTTCGATCAAGGGAAGCTAGCTAGGGTGCAGGAGTTCTTTCTATGGAGGCTGGCAGGTGGAATGCTGCCTTGTGGCTTGGGTGGGTGGTGGGGTTATAGACCAAAATATCCTGCTAAGCACTAAGGCTCAGGCTCTGTGCAAGGGGATTCTTGGAAGCTCTGCAGAAGAAGAATCACATCTGCATGTCCCTGCAGCTCTGCTCCCTCTGCACAAACCTTGGAAGGGTGCAAGGAGGGAGTAAGGTTGAGAAGGAGTATATTTGCTCCTTCCATGCCTATGCAGGTTACCATCTTCCAAAGAGATCCATCAAGGACATGGAACACAGAGGCTGAGTGGCCTGGTGGACACCAGGAGAGTGTGTGCTGTGCATCCAGGGGAGAAAGGGCTAGACCTGCCTGACCATGGTGGATACAAAGTGGGCACTAAACAGTTTTGTGGGCCTCGGGCAAGGCGGTGGGCTGCATGGTGTCACCATCATCCAGGAAGCCTCCATGAACACTGTTGCAAATCCTTTACAACCCCTCTGGTTTTCTCCTTGGGAGAAAATTCTAGAAGCAGAACCCTTAGCTCAGAAGATATGAGTGTGTTTGGCTTGAAGATACGGAAACTCATGGACAGGCCATGCCCTAGGGACTGAGATGCAGGTCTTGTGTCCTCTCTGCTTCCATGCTGATGTCTTGCCTTCAATGTTTGGTGAAAACATATCTCGTTAAGCGTGTGACCACAGTCCTTTCATTCCTACTCTACCACTAAATGCCTGTGACTTTACACGGTGATGTGTCTCATGGTGTCTTAGTGTCTGGTCATGAGAATCCTCAAACTCAACGGGGTACAGATTTGCAGAACTCATGGAAAAGCTGCATTCAAGCCAAACAAGAATTAATAAGGGGGGGACTGAGAGAGTTGAGGAAGATGAGCCTACCTTTGTGACTCTTGTTTGAAACATTGCTGGTTCTTTAATCTTTATTCTTCCAGATTGAGGGAAACTGTATCAGAAAGTATCCATGATCTAAAGAAATGTGATGAAACATTTCTGTGTGAGGAAATGGGAGCATTTAACTTCTCTCCCTCTCTGAACCCTCCATCATTCAGAAACTCTCAGGGAGAATTCTTTCTTCCAAGGTTCTTAGGATTATTGGCATAGGTTCAGCACAAGTACCTTTTTCTTGTAACAGGACACCGCTGGAAACATTGGTTATTTTACCAAAGGATTGCGTGAAATGTCTAATTTGAGAGTAACGTGTATTAGACTCAGATAATGACCAGACAATTTTCAGGAATTAAGGGTGGCTTTGTGGAGCCCCTTGGAAATAGAGGCTTCACACCTCGATGACACAGTGCCCAGGAACCTTGCCACATGAGTAGGGAAAGTTACTTGTTGTCAGGTATAGGAACCTCAGGATATTTGGGGGACTTCAAGAAGAGGAATCAACCCAAATTGACAGGTATTGCAGTCAAGTCTGATGGGAGTATCTTGGTTGGCTTTGGCTTGGACACACTACTGAAATTTCACTCTAGAGATTCCTCATGAAAAGTTCCAGCAACGCAGGTTTTCAAAATCTGTATGCAATGGTCCATCACTATGCCTGCCAGGCTTAGTTAGAATAGATGATAAGAAACCAAGTGTGCTTGCGGCTGCCTTCTTGCATCTAAGAAACCATCCTAAATCCGTTGAATTGAAATCCATCACCTATGTTGACTGGTACCCACTGTCACCACTGCCAGGCATTTCTGTGCCTCACAATGTGTCCTGTGAAGCTCTGAATCTATTTAATTCACAATCAGGTTTGGGGACCTCACCTTGGAGGCTGGCAGTGTATTCTGTTTGGGAAAATCCTATAAGAACTATACCCCAGATCGTCCCAGAATCCTCTAGAAGCTGGTTGTTGGAGGGCTTGCCCTTTGGGTCAGTAGAATAGTCGCTGGTTAGGAGTGAAACAATCTTCAATCTCCAAGGTATACTTTACATTCATTTTGGATGGTGATTAGTTGTTGGTTTTTTTATTTCTTCTTTTGAGTTCCAGGGTCCATGAGAGGCGTGTCTTAGAAATGAAAGACCAGAGGCTCATTTCAGACAAATAGAGTTGTGAAAAAAGAAAGAAAGACAGACTAACAGAGTCACTAATGTAGAGTAGAAAGGACACTGAGAAGGTAGAGTATATGCACATCTCCTATGGGAGTTCTGTGTCACTGAAGTTACAGGGTAGATTAATGAGAATGCTTGTCAAAAGTGAAAGAACTTTCAAAGAGAAGTAAGAAACCCCAGGATGATCATGCAAAATGCAGTTGAAATAAGGTTTCTACAGATCTCCTGTTCGGGTTCTTGGTGCAGCAGGAACTTTACTTAGACTCTCGTCACTAGTTGCAAATGGTGAGTGACCTCTGGGCCATCACCTGGCAAACATCCTCCTGCTTGGGACTGGAATAAATATCATGGAACTCCTGGTAGCCAATTTACCATGCATGTATTATTTGAAGGTCTACCAGCAGCAATGCTAAGTCTTTCAACAATTTCAGGTTCCTGTGGTTTTGGCCTCTTTGAGCTTGTGCTCTCTGTTCTAAGGGAGGAGCATGCTTTCAGTTTTGTATGACATTGTGTCTTCCTGAGTATGGGTCCTGACACCACAGCTAAATGCTATCTCTGTTTTTACAGGTGGTGCCTCAAGGATCAGGACACTTGGCCTCCTTGGCAGCATCCAATGTATCCGGCCTCTGTCTCTTCAGTGTAGATTCAAGTGCAACACATACAGGAGTGTGACCCCTGTCATCTCCCTGATGGATGTGCATTACAGCAGTAAGTTGTCCTGGTTCTGAAACTTCCACCTGGGTTGAGGTTCAGGGCTTGACTTGGGTGCCTCTTTTGCTGGCTTCTATCTTTCTTCTTGAGGCAAAGATACCCTCTTCTTTTTTATTAAATTGAAAATGTATTGGCGCCTGGGTGGCTCAGTGCGTTAAGCTGCTGCCTTCGGCTCAGGTCATGATCTCAGGGTCCTGGGATCGAGTCCCACATCGGGCTCTCTGCTCGGTGGGGAGCCTGCTTCCTCCTCTCTCTCTGCCTGCCTCTCTGCCTACTTGTAATCTCTCCCTGTCGAATAAATAAATAAAATATTTTAAAAAAAAGAAAAAGAAAATGTACCCTTAGCCAGAATATCTAGAATTTGTTGCTTGGGGAAAACTACTTAGTGGCACATATGGAGAAGGTTCTGCAAGTCCCTGCTCCAAACAAAACATCTGAACTTCAGGTGGCTTCTGTTAGCAGAATCCGGAGTTATTGCAGGGTTATCTTATAAATAGACATTCTCTCCAAAATAGTGTTTTCTGTCAACACATTCTTTTTAGGGTCAGTAAACTAGAGTAAAGAATATGGGGCATTTTTACAAATGGATCTCTGAGTGGACATGCTTTATTTATTTATTTATTTATTTATTTTGAGGGGGAGGTGTGAGAGAGAGAGGGAGACACTGGGCAATCGTCACACACTTTGTAGAGCATGACACAGAGATTGATCGCACAATGCTGGGATCATCATCTCAGCCAAAATCAAGAGAGTCAGTAAGAAGGTCACTCACATAGAGTAGAGAAGACATGAGGAAGTAGAGTGCACATCTCCTGTAGGAATTCCATATCACTGAAGATTCAGGATAGATGAATGAAAACATATTTCTTTTTTTCCATGTTTTTTTTAAATTTATTTTTTATTTTCAGCATAACAGTATTCATTATTTTTGCACCACACCCAGTGCTCCATGCAATCCGTGCGCTCTATAATACCCACCACCTGGAACCCCGACCCCCCACCCCCAGCCCCTTCAAAACCCTCAGATTGTTTTTCAGAGTCCATAGTCTCTCATGGTTCACCTCCCCTTCCAATTTCCCCCAATTCCCTTCTCCTCTCTATCTCCCCATGTCCTCCATGCTATTTGTTATGATCCACAAATAAGTGAAACCATATGATAATTGACTCTCTCTGCTTGACTTATTTCACTCAGCATAATGTCTTCCAGTTCAGTCCATGTTGCTACAAAAGTTGGGTTTCGTCCTTTATGATGGAGGCATAATACCCCATAGTGTATATGGACCACAGCTTCCTTATCCATTCGTCCATTGAAGGACATCTTGGTTCTTTCCACAGTTTGGCGACCGTGGCCATTGCTGGTATAATCATTGGGGTACAGATGGCCCTTTTTTTCACTACATCTGTATCTTTGGGGTAAATACCCAGGAGTGCAATGTCAGGGTCATAGGGAAGTTCTATTTTTAATTTCTTGAGGAATCTCCACACTGTTCTCCAAAGAGGCTGCACCAATTTGCATTCCCACCAACAATGTAAGAGGGGTCCCCTTTCTCCACATCCTCTCCAACACATGTTGTTTCCTGTCTTGCTGATTTGGGCCATTCTAACTGGTGTAAGGTGATATCTCAATGTAGTTTTAACTTGAATCTCCCTGATGGCTAGTGATGATGAACATTTTTTCATGTGTCTGATAGCTATTTGTATGTCTTCATTGGAGAAGTGTCTGTCCATATCTTCTGCCCATTTTTTGATATGATTGTCTGTTTTGTGTGTGTTGAGTTTGAGGACTTCATTATAGATCCTGGATATCAACCTTTTTTCTGTACTGTCATTTGCAAGTATCTTCTCCCATTCCATCGGGTGCCTCTTTGTTTTCTTGACTGTTTCCTTTGCTGTGCAGAAGGTTTTGATTTTGATGAACTCCCAAAAGTTCATCTTCACTTTTGTTTCCTTTGCCTTTGGAGACAAATCTTGGGAAAGAAGTTGCTGTGGCTGATATCGAAAGATTACTGTCTGTGTTCTCCTCTAGGATTCTGATGGATTCCTGTCTCATGTTGAGGTCTTTTATCCATTTTGAGTTTAACTTTGTGTACGGTGCAAGAGAGTGGTCGAGTTTCATTCTTCTACATATTGCTTCCCAGCTTTCCCAGCACCATTTATTGAAGAGACTGTCTTTTCTCCACTGTATATTTTTTCCTGTTTTGTCAAATTATTTGACTGTTGTGTTGAGGGTCCATATCTGGGCTCTCTACTCTGTTCCACTGGTCTAAGTGTCTGTTTTTATGCCAGTACCATGCTGTCTGGGTGATCACAGCTTTGTAGTAAAGCTTGAAATTAAGTAACATGATGCCCCCTTTTTATTTTTGTTTTTCTACATTTCCTTAGTGATTCGGGGTCTCTTCTGATTCCATACAAATTTTAGGATTATTTGCTCCAGCTCTTTGAAGAATACTGGTGGAATTTTGATCGGAATAGCATTAAAAGTATAAATTGCTCTAGGCAGTATAGACATTTTAACAGTGTTTATTCTTCCGATCCAAGAGCATGGAATGGTCTTCCATCTTTTTGTGTCTTCTTCAATTTCTTTCATAAGTGTTCTGTAGTGCCTCAAGTACAGATTCTTTTTCCTCTTTGGTTACGTTTATTTCCAGGTATCTTATGGTTCTTGGTGCTATAGTAAATGGAATCGATTCTCTAATTTTTCTTTCTGTATTTTCATTGTCAGTGTACAAGAAAGCCACTGATTTCTGTATATTGACTTTGTATCCTGCCACATTGCTGAATTGCTGTATGAGTTCTAGTAGTTTGGGGGAGAAGTCTTTTGGGTTTTCCATATAAAGAATCATGTCATCTGCAAAGAGAGAGAGTTTGACTTCTTCATTACCAATTTGGATACCTTTTATTTCTCTTTGTTGTCTGATTGCTGTTGCTAGGACTTCTAATAGTATGTTGAACAAGAGTGGTGAGAGTGGGCATCCTTGTCGTTTTCCTGATCTCAATGGGAAGGCTGCAAGCTTTTTCCCATTGAGGATGATATTTGATGTGGGTCTTTTATAGAGGGATTTGATGAAGTTCAGGAATGTTCCCTCTATCCCTATACTTTGAAGCATTTTAATCAGGAACAGATGTTGGATTTTGTCAAAAGCTTTTCCTGCATCAATTAAGAGGACTATGTGGTTCTTCTCTCTTCTCTTATTAATTTGTTGTATCACATTGATTGATTTGGGAATGTTGAACCATCCTTGTAGCCCAGGGATGAATCCCACCTGGTCATAGTGGATAAACTTTTTAATGTGCTGTTGGATCTTGTTTTCTAGGATCTTGTTGAGAATCTTAGCATCCATATTCATCAGTGATATTGTTCTGAAATTCTCCTTTTTGGTAGGGTCTTTTCCTGGTTTGGGGTTCAGGGTAATTCTGGCTTCATAGAAATATTCAGGAAGTTTTCCTTCTGCTTCAATTTTTTGAAACAGCTTCAGGAGAATAGGTGTTATTTCTCCTTTGAAAGTTTGGTAGAATTCCCCAGGGAATCCATCAGGTCCTGGGTTCTTGTTTTTTGGGAGGTTTTTGATCACCGCTTCAATCTAGTTACTAGATATTGGTCTAATCAGGTTGTCAATTTCTTCCTGGTTCAATTTTGGGAGTTTATAGTTTTCCAGGAATGCTTCCATTTCATCTAAGTTGCTTAGCTTATTGGCATATAACTGTTGATAATAACTTCTGATGATTGTTTCTACTTCCTTGGTGTTTTTTGTGATCCCTCCTTTTTCATTCATAATTTTATGTGTTTGATCTTTCTCTCTTTTCTTTTGAATTAGTGTCACCAGTGGTTTATCTATCTTATTGATTCTTTGAAAAAACCAGATTCTAGTTTCATTGATACGTTCTACTGCATCTCTGGTATCTACCTCATCGATTTCAGTTCTAATCTTGATTATTTCCCTTCTTATGTGTGTAGTTAGTTTGATTAGTTGTTGATTCTACAGTTCTTTAGGGTGTAGAGACAGCTGCTGTGGTCTGGATTTTTCAATTTTTTTGAGGGAGGCTTGGATGGCTATGTATTTCTCCCTTAGGACTGCCTTTGCTGTATCCCATAGGTTTTGGATTGAAGTGTCTTTATTCTCATTGGTTTCCATGAATTACTTCAGCTCTTCTTTGATCTCCTGGTTGATCCAAGCATTCTTTTTTTTTTAAATATTTTTCCAATTTATTTATTTTCAGAAAAACAGTATTCATTATTTTTTCTCCACACCCAGTGCTTCATGCCAGCTGTGCCCTCTATAATACCCACCACCTGGTACCCCAACCTCCCATCCCGCCGCCACTTCAAACTCCTCAGATTGTTTTGCAGAGTCCATAGTCTCTCATGGTTCACCTTCCCTTCCAATTTACCCAAGGGCACATACCCTCCCCAATGTCCATAACCCTACCCCCCTTCTCCCAACCCCCCTCCCCCCAGCAACCCTCAGTTTGTTTCGTGAGATTAAGAGTCACTTATGGTTTATCTCCCTCCCTATCCCATCTTGTTTCATGTTTTCTTTTCCTACCCACTTAAGCCCCCATGTTGCATCACCACTTCCTCATATCAGGGAGATCATATGATAGTTGTCTTTCTCTGCTTGACTTATTTCGCTAAGCATGATACGCTCTAGTTCCATCCATGTTGTCGCAAATGGCAAGATTTTGTTTCTTTTGATGGCTGCATAGTATTCCATTGTGTATATATACCACATCTTCTTTATCCATTCATCTGTTGATGCAGATCTAGGTTCAGGAAATGACAGATGCTGGTGAGGATGCAGAGAAAGGGGAACCCTCCTACACTGTTTGTGGGAATGCAAGCTGGTGCAACCACTCTGGAAAACAGCATGGAGGTTCCTCAAAAGGTTGAAAATAAAACTTCCCTATGACCCAGCAATTGCACTACTGGGTATTTACCCTAAAGATACAAACGTAGTGATCCAAAGGGGCACGTGCACCCGAATGTTTATAGCAGCAATGTCCACAATAGCCAAACTATGATCCAAGCATTCTTAAGCAAGGTGGTCTTTAGCTTCCAGGTGTTTGAGTTCCTTCGGAACTTTGCCTTGTGATTGAGCTTCAGTTTCAAAGCATTGTGATCTGAGAATGTGCAGGGAATAATCTCAGTCTTTAGTTTCGTTGAGTCCTGATTTGTGACCCAGTATGTGGTCTATTCTGGAGAAAGTTCCATGTGCACTAGAGAAGAATGAGTATTCTGTTGTTTTAGGTTGGAATGTTCTGTGTATATCTATGAGGTCCATCTGGTCCAATGTGTCATTCAATGCTCTTGTTTATTTACTGATTTTCTGCTTCGATGATCTGTCTGTTTCTGAGAGAGGCTTGTTAAGATCTTCAACGATTTGTGTATTCATATCAATATGACTCTTTATATTGTTTAACAGTATTTTTCTGTAATTGGCTGCTCCCATATTGGGGGCATAGATATTTACAATTGTTAAACCATATTTGTGGATTGTCCCTTTAAGAATGATGTAGTGTCCTTCTGTATCTCTGAATACAGTCTTTAGTTTAAAATCGAATTTGTCTGATATGAGAATCACTACCCCAGCCTTCTTCTGAGGCCCATTGGCATGGAAGATGCTTCTCCATCCCTTCACTTTCAGTCTGGGTGTATCTTGAGGTTCAAAATGGGTCTCTTGTAGACAACATATGGATGGCTCCTGTCGTTTTATCCAATCTGCAACCCTGTGCCTTTTTATGGGTGCATTTAGGCCACTCACATTGAGGGTGATTATTGATAGATAGGTTTTTACTGACATCGTGTTACCTTTGAAGTCTTTCTTTGTGTAGATTGTCTCTATATTTCTGTTCAATGCTATTCTTGGGCTTTTTCCTCCTTTAAAGAAGCCCCCTTAATATTTCCTGCAATATTGCCTTGGTGGTTGCATAGTCTTATTAGCCTTGCCGGTCTTGGAAACTCTTTATCTCTCCATCCATTTTGAATGTCAGTCTTGCTGAATAAAGTATTCTTGGCTGCATGTTCTTCTCATTCAGTGCCCTGAATATATCTTTCCAGCCCTTTCTGGCTTTCCAGGTCTCTGTGGACAGGTCTGACATTATTATGATGGGCTTTCCTCTGTACCTAAGGATCTTCTTTGTCCTAGCTGCTTTCAGGAGGTTCTGCCTACAATTATAATTCTTCATCCTTACTATTAGGTGTCTCGAGGACTTTTGAGAATCTGTAATCATGGGGGGAAACCTTTCTGCCTCTAGTACATAAACTCTGATTCTATTCACGAGATTTGGAAAATTTTCATGAAGAACTCATTCCACTATATCTTCTAGACTTCTTTCTTTCTCCTCCCCTTCAGGGATTCCAATAATTCTGACATTGGAACCTTTCGTGGCATCATTTATCTCCCTGATTCTGTTTCCATGGCTTCTAAGCTGTTTGTTCCAGGCTTCCTCCCGATCCTTTCTCTGTATCTGTTTGTCCTCCAGATCACTAATTCTATCTTCTGTCTCAGTTACTCTAGTGTTGAGAGAATTTAGATTAGATTGGAACTCATTGAGAGCATTGTGAAGTTCATCTCTGCTAGCTTCCAGCTCTTCCCTAACATTGAAAACATGATCTCTGGTCGTTTTCAGTTCGGCCCTAATCAATTCCGTTTGGTCATCCATGGCTTTCTCCAACCTAGCTATTGCTTGGATAATTGTTAGCCTGAATTCTCTTTCCAATATATTGTATATGTTGATAGCCATTTGCTCTGTTGCAGAAAGTCCATCCTCTCTATTTTTCTTCTGTTGGGCATTCCTCCTCCTAGTTATTTTGGTGAGAGATGCCTGAACGGGTGTAGCTGGATGTATCAACTGTTGTGCAGTCAAGGTGCACCCTGGAATGCTTCTGAGCAATCAGGGTTCCCCACTCAAATAAGAGGAAAAAGAAAAGAAAAAGAAGAAAAGAGAGAGGGAGAGAGACAGGAAAGAAAGGTGAGATAAAAGAGAAGGTTTCGCCCAAATGGGCCCCAAGGTGAGATTTACGAAGTATACAAACAGACACAGACAAACAAAAAGACTGATAAAAGTATATGACAAGAGAAAAAAAAAATATATATATATGCAAATAAAGGAAGAACCTCGTCAAAAAGAAGAGTGTAAGATTTATATACTATCAGGACAAACACAAAACCCAGAAATAATGGTGGAAGAAAAAGATGGGAGAGTGGTTGTAAATTCTCAGTGTGAGTGAGGAAGTTTGTTTTGATTCTTCCTGGATGTATCTTGATATCTTTGTTAAAGGACTCAACTTTCCTAAGATAAGGGGGGATTAGGAGTTGGTTTACCTATAGGGGTGGCATTGATTGGGGAAATGGGATTACCTTGAAATTTAACTCTATATGAATATTAGAAAATAAAAATTAAAAAAGAATAAACTAAACTTAAACTAAAATTAAAAAAAAATTTAAATAGAAATGCAAAAGGAAAACACAGGTGTATGTATCCAAAAGTTCAGGTGAGAAGGTTATTATGGAATTTGATGTACTGCACATCTCACTGTGATGGTAAATAGGTTAAAAAATTATCTATATAATAATAAAAAATTAACCATATAAAAAAATGAACCAGAATAGTGGGATCGAATTAATAATAAAAATTATGAAGTAGTCGTGGTTGTACTCTTGTCATTTATTTTTTCCTTTCCCAGTTGGTTTTCTGGGGGAGGGGCTTGCCACATGGGTTTTCAGTCCCTGGAGTTCTCTCAGCTAAGTCCTCCCGCCCCCCTCAAGGGGGTGGGATCTGAGGAAACTGTTTTTTTCAGGGTTTTGTTCTCTGGAGGTTTTTATATTTGTTCACTTTTGTTTTTATCTCTCGCCTTGACTGCTTTTGATGGTTTTTGTAGGTTTAGAGGAAAGCAAACTGCACCCGGACCTCCCTCTCAGAGAGAAGCCTCAGTCTGGCTGCAGAGCCCATATAAATCCCCCCTTGGCAGCTGGCAGAGCAGGTTCCCTGTCGCGGTCACCGGGGACTCAGGATTTTTTGCTTGTACCCAATACCACGGCAGCGGCAGCGGCAGCTGTCTGGGCAGCTCTAGACCGCCAGAGAAGTTCCAAGCAGCGATCGCACACTGAGATTTTCCCGCTGGCCTGGGCTGGGAGTGCCTGGTCTTTCCGGAGAGCACCCGACTGGCGTTTCTGTGCACCTCTCTCGGGAGGGCGCCAGGCAGGACTCGGACTCTGATGACACAGCAGCGCGCTTGCGTGGGGACTGCAAAAAGGCTGTGCTTCTGTTGGCTGGCGAGGCTCCCAGCCCTTCAAGGGAGCCGGGCGCCATGCACTCTCAGGCACGCTGGTGGTTCAGGGATCTAGACCTGGTTTCTCTGTCACACTCTCTCTGGCTCTGTGCCAGGGGTGGCTGTCCTGGGTCTGGGGACTTAAGCCCCGACCCTAACACCCCGATTCCCGCAATTTCCCCCCCGGTGATCCTTTGCTCTTTTTGAGTGCTTTCTACCAGACTCCCGAGTTAATACTGGTCCCCAGGCGCAGGGCACTCTCGTATTGGGATATTACTTTCCAACGGGTCACCTCTGGTGGCTCCCTCGCCTGTTTGTTTATCTTCCGATATTAGTCCGACTTTCCCACTCTGCTTTACCTGCCCACTGGCGTCGTCTGCTCCAGTACAGATCCAGACGTGTATAATTCTGATATCATGCCGATTTAGTGGGTGAGGGTCAGGGTCAGGGCTAGGATTAGGGTTTGGGTCAGGCTCACAGTCACGGTCAGAGTTAGGGGTTAGTGTTAGGGTTAGGGTAAGGTTAGGGTTAGAGTTAGGGTGAGGGTTAGGGTTAGACATCTTTAGGGTCAGGGTTAAGGTTAGGGTTAGGGTAGGGGTCAGGGTTAGGGTTAGGTTCAGGGTAAGGTTTAGGGTCAGGCTCACAGTCAGTGTCTGGGTAAGGGTTTGTGTCAGATTAAAGGTCAGTGTCAGGGTTAGTTTTAGGGTCAGGTTCAGTGTTAGGGTCAGTGTCAACATCAGGGTTAGGGTCAAGTTTAGGGTAAGGTCAGCTTTACGTTTAGGTTCTGGGTTAGGATTAGGGTCAGGATCAAGGTAAGTTTTAGGGTTAAGGTTCTGGTCAGGCTCACGGTCTGGGACAGATTTAGGTTTATGGCCAGCTTCAGGGTCAGTGTTAGGATCAGGGCTAGGTCAGAGCCAGGGTTCACTTTTGGGTTAGGGTCAGGGTTCTGTTTAGTGTCAAGTTTAGGATCAGGGTCAGGTTCGGGCAAAGTTCGTGGTTTGGGTTATGGTTAGGGTCAGGTATAGGGTCAGAGTTAGCATGTAAGTTTTGGGTTAGGGTTAGGGTTAGAGTTATGTTGAGGGATAGGCTTAGACCGTGTTAAGGTCAGGGTCAGGGTTATGGTTAGGGGTTAGTGTTAGTGTTAGTGTTAGCATTAGGTTTTGTTTCAAGACCCGTGTTAGGGTCAGGGTGAGGGTTACTATTAGTGTTAGGGTTAGGGTCAGGCTCACAGGGTCAGGGTTAGTGCTAGGGTCAGGGTTAGTTCTAGGGTCAGGTTCAGGGTCACTGTTAGGTTCAGGGTTAAGTTTAGGGTCAGGGTCAGTGTCAGCGACAGTGTGTAGGTCAGGGCCAGGTTCAGTTTTATGGTCAGGGTCAGGCTTTGGTTTAGGGTCCAGGTTCGGGTCAGGGACAGGGTTAGATTTGGGTCAGTGTTAGGGTCAGGGTTAGGTTTAGGTTCAGGATCAGGGTCAGGTTGAAGGTCAGGGCCAGGTTTGGTTTTAGTGTCAGGGTCAGGCTTTGGTTTAGGGTCAAGTTTCGGTTCAGTTTCAGGGTTAAGTTCAGGGGAAAGGTTTGGGTTTGGTGTTAGGGTTAGGGTTAGTAGTACGGTTATGGTTAGGGTTAGGGTTAGACAGCGTTAGGGTCAGGGTTAGGGTTTGGGTTAGGGTAGGGTTTAGTGTTACCGAGAGGGTCAGCATTATGTTTACGTTCTGGGTCAGGGTAAGGGTTACCTTTAGGGTTATGGTTAGGGTCAGGCTCACAGTATGGTCAGGGTTAGGTTTTGGGTCAGTGTTACGTCCGGTTCAGGGTCACGGTTAGGGTCTGGGTCAGGGTTAGGGTAAGGTAAGTTTAGGTTTAGGTTCAGGGTCCAGATCAGGGTCAGCCCCAGGCTTAGGTTTAGGGTTATGGTTCGGGTCTGGCTCATGGCCAGGGTCATGGTAGTGTCACGGCTATGATTAGGGTGTGGGTCAGGCCCACGGTCAAGATCCACGTAAGGGTTAGGGGTTAGTGTTAGGGTTAGAATTAAGGTTAGGGTTAGAGTAAGGTCAGGGTTAGGGTTAGACGTTGTTAGGGTCAGGGTTAGCCTTCGGGTTAAGGTAGGGGTCAGTGTGAGGTTTAGGTTCTGGGTTACGTTTAGGGTCAGGCTCACAGTCAGTGGCAGTGTTAGGGTTAGTGTCAGAGTAAGGTCAGGGTCAGGGTTAGGATTAGCGTCAGGATCAGTGTTAGGGTCAGGGTCATGGTCCGGGTCAGGATTAGGGTCATGGTTAGGGTAAGGTCAGCTTTACATTTAGGTTCTGGGTTAGAATTATTGTCAGGTTCAGGGTTAGGTTTATGGTCAGGTTCACCTTCAGTGTCAGGGTTAGGGTAGTGTCAGAATAAGGGTCAGTGTCAGTTTTAGGATTAGGGTCAGGGTCCGGGTTAGGTTCAGGGGAAAGTTTTGGGTTTGGGGTTAGGGTTAGGGTTAGAAGTAGGGTTATGGATTTATGGTTTAGGATTAGTGTCAGGTTTAGGATTAGGGTCAGATTAGGGTTAGAGTTAGGTTGAGGGTTAGGGTTAGACCGGGTTAGGGTCAGGTTTAGGGTTAAGGGTTAGTGTTAGGGTTAGGGTTAGCTTTAGGTTTCGGGTCCGGCCCGAGTTAAGGTCAGGGTCAGGGTTACATTTAGGGTTAGGGTTAGGGTCAGTCTCACAGTCAGGGTCAAGTTTAGTGTTTGGGTCAGGGTTAGGTTAGGGTCAGGGTTATGATTAGCGTCAGGGTCAGGATCACAGTTAGGGATGAGTCATGGTTAGGGTAAGGTTAGGGTTAGGTTTAGGTTCAGGGTCCGGATCAGGTTCAGCATCAGGCTTAGATTTAGGGTTAGCATTCGGGTCAGGATAATGGTCAGGGTCATGGCCAAGTTCATTGTCAAGGCTAGGGTTATGGTTTGGGGTTAGAGATAGGGTTAGGTTCAGGGTTAGGTTTAGGGTCTGGTTCACATCAGTGTCAGGGTTAGGGTTAGTGTCAGAGTAAGGATCAGGGTTAGGATTAGGGTCTGGTTCAATGTTGGGATCAGGGTCAGGGTCAGGGTGTGGGTCATGATTAAGGTAAGGTCAGCTTAGTGTGGAGATTCCTCAAGAAATTAAAAATAGAGCTTCCCTACGACCCTGCAATTGCACTCCTGGGTATTTACCCCAAAGATACAGATGTCGTGAAAAGAAGGGCCATCTGTACCCCAATGTTTATAGCAGCAATGGCCACAGTCGCCAAACTATGGAAAGAACCAAGATGCCCTTCACCGGATGAATGGATAAGGAAGATGTGGTCCATATACACTATGGAGTATTATGCCTCCATCAGAAAGGACGAATATCCAACTTTTGTAGCAACATGGACGGGACTGGAAGAGATTATGCTGAGTGAAATCAGTCAAGCAGAGAGAGTCAATTATCATATGGTTTCACTCATTTGTGGAGCATAACCAATAGCATGGAGGACAAGGGGCGTTAGAGAGTAGTAGGGAATTTGGGTAAATTGGAAGGGGAGGTGAACCATGAGAGACTATGGACTCTGAAAAACAGTCTGAGGGGTTTGAAGTGGCGGGGGGGTGGGAGGTTGGGGTACCAGGTGGTGGGTATTATAGAGGGCACAGCTTGCATGGAGCACTGGGTGTGGTGAAAAAATAATGAATACTGTTTTTCTGAAAATAAATAAATTGGGAAAAAAAAAAAAAAAAAAAAAAAAAGGTAAGGTCAGCTTTACGTTTAGGTTCTGGGTTAGGATTAGGGTCAGGATCAGGGTTAGCTTTAGGGTTAGGGTTCTGGTCCGGCTCAAGTTCTGGTTCAGAGTGAGGTTAACAGTCATCATCAGAATCAGCGTTCGGGTCAGCGGTAGGGTCAGGGCCAGGGTTCTGTTTAGGGTCAGTGTCATGGTTCTGTTTAGGGTAAAGGTTAGGGTCAGGGTCAGGTTTAGGCAAAGTTAAGAGTTAGGTTTATGGTCAGGGTTAGGGATAGGGTCGCGGTTGGGGATAAATTTTGGGGTTAAGGTCAATGTTAGAGTTAGGTTGAGGGTTAGGGATAGACCGGGTTAGGGTCAGGGTCAGGATTAGGGTTAGGGGTTAGTGTTAGGGTTAGGGTAAGCGTTAGGTTATGGGTCAGGGCCCGTGTTAGGTTCTGGGTCAGGGTTATGTTTAGAGTTAGGGTTAGAGTGATGATCACAGTCAGGGTCAAGGTTACTGTTAGAGTCAGGGTTACTGTCAATATTAGGGTCAGGGTTAGGTTTGGGGTCAGGTTCAGAGTCAGGGTGAAGGACAGGGCTAGGGTAATGTTGAGGGTCAGGGTCAGGCTTTGGTTAAGGTCCAGGTTCGGGTCAGGGACAGGGTTAGATTTGGGTCCATGTTAGTGCCACGGTTAGGTTTAGGGTCAGGGTCAGGCTTTGGTTTAGGGTCAAGTTTCGGTTCAGGGTCATGGTTAGGGTTAGGGG
Source organism: Neogale vison (assembly GCF_020171115.1). Classification (NCBI taxonomy): domain Eukaryota; kingdom Metazoa; phylum Chordata; class Mammalia; order Carnivora; family Mustelidae; genus Neogale; species Neogale vison. The sequence continues at coordinate 51,739,324 of NC_058095.1, forward strand.
TTAATGTTAGCGTTACTGTCAGCGTTAGTTTTCGGGTCAGTGCCCGTGTTAGGTTCAGGGTCAGGGTTACATTTAGGGTTAGGTTTAGGGTCAGGCTCACAGTCAGGGTCAGGTTTAGTTTTAGGGTCAGGGTCACTGTTAAGGTCAGGGTTTGGTTTAGGGTCAGGGTCAGGGTAAGGGTGAAGGTCAGTGTCAGGGTCAGGTTTAGGGTCAGGGTCAGGATTTTGTTAGGGTCAAGGTTTGGTTCAGGGTCAGGGTTAGGTTCAGGGGAAAGGTTTGGGTTTGGGGTTAGAGTTAGGGTTAGAAGTAGGATTATGTTTAGGGTTAGGGTTAGACAGTGTTAGGGTAAGGGTTAGGGTTTGAGTTAGTGTAGGGGTTAGTGTTAGGATTAGTGTCAGCATTAGGTTTAGGTTCAGGGTCCGTATTAGGGTCAGGTTTAGTGTTACATTTAGGGTTAGTGTTAGGGTCGGGCTCATAGTCACGGTCAGTGTTAGGGTTAGAGTCAGGATTAGGTCATGGTCAGGGCTAGGATTAGAATCAGGATCAGGGTTACAGTTCAGGATGAGTCAGGGTTAGGGTAAGTTCAGGGTTAGGTTTAGGTTCAGGGTCCAGATCTGGGTCAGTGTCAGGCTTAGGTAAGGCTATGGTTCGGATCAGGATCACGGTCAGGGTCATGGTCAGGGTCAGGGTCAAGTCTAGGTTTAGGGTTTGGGTCAGGCTTACCGTCAGTGTCAAGGTCAGGGTTAGGTGTTAGTGTTAGGGTTAGGGGTAGGTATAGTGTTAGAGTTAGGGTCAGGGTCAGGGTTAGACGTCATTAGGGTTATGGTTAGCATTAGGGTAGAGTTGGGGTCAGAGTCACTGTTAGGGTTAGGGTTAGGTTTAGGGTCTGGGTCAGGGTCAGGTTCAGGGTGAAGGTCAGGTCCAGGGTCAGGTTGACGGTCAGGGTCAGGCTTTGGTTTAGGGTCCAGGTTCGGGTCAGGGAGAGGTTTTGATTGGGGTCAGTGTTAGGATCAGAGTTAGGTTTAGGGTCAGGGTCAGGCTTTGGTTGAGGGTCAAGTTTCAGTTCAGGGTCTGGGTTAGGTTCAGGGGAACGATTTGTGTTTTGGTTAGGGTTAGGGTTAGAAGTAGGGTTATGGTTAGGGTTAGGGTTAGACAGCGTTACATTCAGGGTTAGGGTTTGGGTTAGGGTAGGGGTCATTTTTGGGGTTAGGGTCAGCTTTAGGTTTAGTTTCAGGGTCTATATTAGGGTCAGCATTTGGGAAACTTTTAAGGTTAGTGTTAGGTTCAGGCTCACAGTCACAGTCAGGTTTAGGGTTATGGTCAGGTTTAGGTCAGCGTCAGGTTGAGATTAGGGTTACGGTCAGGGTCACGGTTAGAGATGAGTCAGGGTTAGGGTAAGGTCGGTGTTAGGTTTAGGTTAGTGTCTGGATCAGGGTCAGCGTCTGGCTTGGGTTTAGGGTTAGGGTTTAGGTCCGGATCTCGGTCACGGTCAGGGTCAGTTCTAGGATTAGGGTTTGGGTCAGGCTAGCAGTCAGGGTCAGTGTCCGGGTTAGGTGTTAGTGTTAGGGTTAGGGTTAGGGGTTGGCTTAGAGTTAGAGTCATGGTTAGACGTCATTATGGTCAGGGTTAGCGTAGGGTTAGGGTCAGTGTCAGGGTTAAGTTCAGGGTTAAGATTAGGGTCCGGTTCAGTGTTAGGGTCCGCTCAGGGTCAGGGTTAGGGTCATGGTTAGGGTAAGTCAGGGTTAGGTTTAGGTTCTGGGTTAGGATTAGGTTCAGGATCCGGGTTAGGTTTATGATTAGGGTTTGGGTCAGGTTCACAGTCTGGGTCAGGGTTAGGGTTAGTGTTAGGGTTAGGGTTAGTTTCAGGCTCACTCTCAGGGTCAGGGTCCGTCCTAGGATTCGGATATGGGTCAGGCTCACACTCAGGTTCAGGGTTGGGTTAGGTGTTAGTGTTATGGTTAGGGTTAAGTTTAGGGTTAGAGTTAGGGTCAGGGTTAGGGTTAGACATCGTTAGGGTCAGGGTTAGCAATAGGTTTAGGGTGTGGTCAGGGATAGGGTTTGGTTCAGGGTTAGGTTTAGTGTAGGCTCACATCACTGTCAGGGTTAGGGTTAGTTTCAGAGTAAGGGTCAGGGTTAGGATTAGGGTCTGGTTCAGTGTTAGGATTAGGGTCAGGGTCATTTTTAGAGTCATGGTTAGGATAAGGTCAGCTTTACGTTTAGGTTCTGGGTTAGGATTAGGGTCAGGATCAGGGTTAGCTTTACGGTTAGTGTTCAGGTCAGGCTCAGGGTCTGGGTCAGAGTTAGGCTTACGGTCAGGGTCCGTGTTAGGGTCACGGTTAGGATCAGGGCCAGGGTTCTATTTAGGGTTAAGGTCAGGGTTCTGTTTAGGGTCAACGTTCGGGTCAGGGTTAGGTGTAGACAAAGTTCAGCGTTAGGTTTATGGTCAGGGTCAGGGATAGGGTCACAGTTAGGGTTAAAGTTTGGGGTTAGGGTCAGGGATAGAGTTAGCTTGAGGTTTAGGATTAGATAGGGTTAGGGTGGTGGTCAGTGTTGGGGTTAGGGATTAGTGTTAGTGTTAGGTTAGGATTAGGGTCAGGTTCAGGGTTAGGTTTAAGGTCAGGCTCACATTCAGTGTCAGGGTTAGTGTCAGAGAAAGGGTCATGGTTAGGATTAGGGTCAGATTCAGGGTTAAGATCAGCATCAGGTTTAGGCAAAGTTCAGGGTTAGGTTTATGGTCAGGGTCAGGGATAGGGTCAGAGTTAGTGTTAAATTTTGGGTTTTGGGTTAGAGTTAGAGTTAGGTTGAGGGTTAGGGTTACACCAGGCTAGGGTCAGGGTCAGGGTTAGGGTTAGGGGTTTGTGTTAGGATTAGTGTCATTGTTAGGTTTTGGGTCAGGTCCCGTGTTAGGGTCACGGTCAGGGTTATATTTAGGGTTAGGGTTAGGGTCAGGCTCGCAGTCACGGTCAGGGTTAGTGTTAGGGTCAGGGTCACTGTTAGGGTCAGGGTTAGGTTTAGGTTCAGGGTCAGGATCAGGGTGAAGGCCAGTGTCAGGTTCAGGTTTAGGGTCATGGTCAGGCTTTGGTTTAGGGTCAAGTTTCATATCAGGGTCAGGGATAGTTTCAGAGGAAAGGTTTGGTTAGGTTTAGGGTTAGAAGTAGGATTATGGTTAGGGTTAGGCTTATACAGTGTTAGGGTAAGTGTTAGGGTTGGAGTTGGAATTAGCGTAGGCGATAGTGGTAAGTCAGCATAGATTTAGGTCAGGGTTCGTATTAGGGTCAGGTTTAGAGTTACCTTTAGGGTTAGTGTTAGTTTCATGCTCACAGTCACGGTCAGGATTAGGGTTAGAGTCATGGTTAGGTCAGGGTCAGGTTTAGGATTAGGGTTAGGGTCAGGGTCAGAGTTACGGATGAGCAGGGTTAGGGTAAGGTCAGGGTTAGATTTAGGTTCAGGGTCCGGATAATGGTCAGCGTCAGGCTTAGGTTTAGTCGTAGGGTTCAGTTCAGGATCACTGTCAGGGACAGGGTCAGGGTCACGGCTAGGGTTAGGGTTTTTGTCAGGCTCACATTCAGGGTCAAGGTCATGGTTAGGTGTTAGCGTTTTGGTTAGCCCCGCACCTGGGTCATTGACCCATCACTGCAGGGTCTCTTGATAAACCTGGGCAGAAGAGTGTGGCCCCCCCACCATATCCCACCTAGCCAGCCTTCACCTGACCCCTTATCAGCCTGCTTCTGCTCGGGTAGTCTCCAACTAGATGAGCTCTCTTTACACACACACACACACACACACACACACACACACACAAACACGGCAAGAAGACCGAAGCCCACACAGGTCGATCAGAAGGTTTGGGACTGTAGTCTGAAACACCTTGTTCACCTACATCCAGGCAGACAGCCACGTCAATGGTCCTGAGACAACAGATTGAACATGACATACCCCTAGGACCTCATTGGAACCCTAGAATAGGTTTTTCAGACGTCTGTGCTAAGGGGACTGTTCTGGAATACCAACTTATGATACAATATGTGGTCCATGAGCCACAAAACAGAACATCTCCTGTCCCCAGAAGAAAACCATGCAATTCGACCTGTGCCAAACCATCAGTGTAGGAGACTCTTACATGACCCCATAGTAACCAGCACTGTCTAAGATCTCTCTGGTAACAATCCAGTATTATGACCCATCTTCATGAGACTCCATGTCAACTTAAGGCATTGGTACTTCGCCCCAGAGCCACCAGAACGAACCTGCCATGCTCCTCAGCTACAATGGTCAATTGAGGTGTGCTTTCCAGGCATCCATTAGGGAGAGCTCTGCTCCACAAACTTTCCACATGGGGGACCCTGGAGCAAACAAACCAGACTCCACCAGTCCAGTAGAAGGAAACCTTGCTGTTTGGAGCATCTCAGAATCCACAGCATGGGAAAACCTCCATGGCCTTTTGATGTGACCCCTCAATTTGAGTTCAACCTAGACACAAACTCCAGTATGAGCAAACATCTTACACCCACCCTTACTCAGGTGCTGGATATCTCTAATCAGCCACTGCACATTGGAACTATCTTCTGCTTGGAACTGAAATGAACCTTGTGTTTACAATTCCATCCTCACGCTACTCATCCCCAAGCTCTCCTAATAGGGAATTCTGGAGGCACAACGCAGCATACTGCCTTCCACATATAAAGAAGAAAGGTCTGGTGAGTCTGCCCAGAAACCACACATGAGGATCAATCTGCTCAGTCCTCGAAGGAACCCTGATTTATAGGATGCCCTGGCCACTAGTGTATTGTCTGAAAGAGCCTGACCCCCCACCTAGTGTCAGCCATCCAGAGAGCCAGCCCCATATCAAGCATGTGATTCCAGCCATGACCCAATTCTACCTCTCTACCCATCCTTGGTATTTAGGCAACTCTCCCCAGACCTTTGCTGGAATCCCTGCTAATGGGGGAACTTGAAGCACAATAGAGAACTCCTCCATCCCCATGGCAGGAATCATGGCTATTGGGATGGGTGTCCAACCCTCAAAGTGGGAGCCAGCTGCATGGCCAAGGAGACCACACCCAATCCTGAGGGCCGCACTGGGTACAAACAGGTAATGGGACCCTCAACCTGAGCATGCTTTCAAACAAGACCTTTCAGTTGCACCACAAGGATCCTGCATTGCAGGTGCAGTACGCCACTAGGCCCTAATCCTAACCCTTGGTGGTATTTTCTAGGCGCCCAGACTCAGAGCCCATTTCTGGAATCCTTGTTTTGGGGCACCTGTATATTGGAAAATAGCAATTTTCCCTTCAAAGAAAAAAACCACCAAACTATGGGGAACTGCCAGAATCCTTAGGGAGGAAAAGTCTCCCTTGGACCCATGAGACTACACCGAGGTCATCCTCGAAACACAATCCAGATAGAAAAGCCTGTGCTACCGCCTTCCAGTCACTCTAATTACAGTTCTTGATGAGCTGTCCTCTAGGTCTACACATTAGGCCAGCAATAACCACGCCACTAACGCTAACCCATGTTTGTGTTTGCAGACTTCTCTCCCAAAACCATGGCTCATATGCCCTCGATGGGGTTTCTGGATCCACACCACAGGACTGTGCCTGCCATCCCCAAGGAAACTGTGGCTGTCACAGTTGCCTAAACCTTCAAGATTAGGATAAACCTGAAACACCCCTGAGCCCACCCCAATACTGGCGTCTGCTCTGTATGCAAATGCAAAGTCTGACACTCCCTGATCATCTACATCCAGGCATACAGCCAATTCAATGTTCCTAAGACAGAAGATTGAATCTGGCATGCCCTTGGACCTCATTGGAACCCTTGATTAGGTTTTCAGACATCTTTCCTCAGGGTTCTGTTCTGGAATACCAACTTTTGATACAACATGTGGTCCCTGAGCCACACAACAGAACATCTCCTGTCCTCAGAAGGAAACTGTACACTTCTATCTCAGCCAAACCCTCAGGGTAGGAAAATCCTGCATGGCACCGTAGCTACCAGCACATTCTAAGTCCTCCCAGTTAACAAACCAGCATTGTGGTCCATCTGCAAGAGATTCCATGTCAACTCAAGGCCTTGGTCTTTCGCCCCAGAACCACCAGAACGAACCTGCCATGTTCACCAACTGCAATGGTAAATGGATGTGTGCTTTCCAGGCATCCATGACGGAGAGCTCTGCCAACCAGACTTTCCATATGGAGGAATCTGGAGCAGACAAACCAGACTCCACCTGTCTGGTAGAAGGAATACTTGCTGTTTGGAGCATCTCACAAGGCTCAGCGTGGGAAATCCTCCATGCCCTCTTGACACCACCCCTCCATTTGTCAGTCATCTTAGACACAATTTCCAGTGTGAGCAAACATCTGACAACAGCCCTTACTCAGGTGCTGGATATCTCTAAATAGCTGCTGCACATTGGAACTCCCTTCCGCTTGTCACTGAATTGAACCGAAGCTTGTGTTTACAATTCCATCCTCACCCTACTGGTCCCCAAGGCCTCTTGATAGGATATTCGGGAGCCACAATGCAGCATTCTGCCTTCCCCATAGAAAGAAGTGCCTGGTGAATCTGACCAGAAACCCCGCAGGAGGGACCATCTGTTCCGCCCTTGTGGGAACCTCGATTTATTGGTTGCCCTGGCCACTAGTGATGTGTCTGACAGAGCCTGACCCCTGACCTAGTGTCTGTCACCCAGGGAGCAGGCCCATTATCCAGCATGCTAGATTGGCCATGGCCAAAGTCCGTCCTCTCTACCCATGCTTTGTATTCAGGCACCTGTCCCAAGACCTTTGCTAGAATCCCTGCCAAATGGGGTACCTGAAGCTCAATAGAGAACTCTTCCTTCCACATGGCAGGAAACTTGGCAGTTGGGAGGAGAGCCCAACCCTCAAAGTGGGAGCCTGCTGCATGGACAATGAGACCACGCCCACTCATGAGGGCCTCACTGGGCAGAAACAGGCAATGTGACCCTCAGAATGAGCAGGTTTTCAAACAAGCCCTCTCATTTGTACCAACAGGATCCCTCATTGCAGGTCTGATATGCCCCTAGGCCCAAATCCTAACCCTTGGTGGGATTTTCCAGGTGCCCAAATCCAGAGCCCGCCTCTGGAATTCCCGATTTGGGGCAACCCTAAATTGGAAAACAGCACTCTTCCCTTCCACGAAAAAGCCACCAAACTATGGGGAGCTTCCAGGATCCTTAGAGAGGAAAAGTCTCCCAAAGACCCATGAGATCACACCTGCATTCCGAGGCCATCCTGGACAATCCAGATAGAAAAGCCTGTGCTACATTCTTCCAGTCCTCCTAACTACAGTTCCTGATGAGCTTCCCTCTTGGTCTACTCATTGGGCCTGTGATCACCTCGCCACACACCCTAACCCGAATTTGGGTTTGCAGACATCTCTCCCAAAACCATGGGTAAAATGCCCTCCAAGATGAGGTCTGTGGATCCACACCACAGGACTGTGCCTGTCATCCCCAAGGAAACTGTCACCTTCACAGTTGCCCAAACCTTCCAGATTAGGAGATACCTGCAAGAACCCTGAGCCCACCCCAATATTGGTGGCTGCTCTTTACAAAAATGCGCAGTCTGAAACCCTCATCACTTACATCCAGGCAGACAGCCATGTCAATGGTCCTGAGTCAGAAGATTGAATCTGATATGCCCCTAGGACCACATTGGAACCCTATATTAGGATTTCAGATATCTGTACTCAGGGTTCTGTTCTGGAATACCAACTTATAATACAACTTATGTGTGGTCCCTGAGCCACACAACAGAACATCACCTATCCTCAGAAGGAAGCCGTGCACTTCTATCTGAGCCAAACCCTCAGGGTAGGAGAATCCTGCATGGAACCTTAGCCACTAGCACATTCTATGATCTCCCAGATAACAAACCAGCATTGTGGCCCATCTGCAAGAGATCCCATGTCAACTCAGGGCCTTGGTCCTTCGCCCCAGAGCCACCAGAACGAACCTGCCATGTTCCTCAGCTGCAGTGGTCAATGGAGATATGCTTTCCAGGCATCAATGCCGAACTGCTCTGCTACCCAGACTTTCCACATGGGGGTCCCTGAAGCAAACAAACCAGACTCCATCTGTCCCATAGAAGGAAACCTTGCTGTTTGGAGCACCTCACAAGCCTCAGCGGGGGAAATCCTCCATGGGCTCTTGATGCCACCCCTCCATTTGTTGTTCATCATAGACACAAACTCTAGTGTGAGGAAACATCTGACATCCACCCTTACTCAGGTGCTGGATATATCGAAAAAGACGTTTCACATTGTAACTGCGTTCTGCTTGGCACTGAATTGTACAGTAGCCTGTGTTTACAATTCCATCGTCACCCTACTGGTTCCCACGGCCTCTTGATAATGAATTCCAGAGCCACAACGCAGCATTCAGCCTCTCTCATAGAAAGAAGTGCCTGCTAAGTCTGCCCAGAATCCCCACATGAGGATCAATTTGCTCAGCTCTCGAGACAACCCCGATTTATGGGTCGCCCTGGCCTCTACTGATGTGTCTGATGGAGCTTGAGCCCCAACCTAGTGTCAGTCACCAAGAGAGAGGGCCCCATATCTAGCATGTGAGACTGGCCATGGTCCAAGACCATCATCTTTACCCATCCTGGTATTCTGGCATATTTTCCCAGACTTTGCTGGAATCCTTCCAATGGGGGAATCTGAAGCATAATAGAGTATTATTCCTTCCCGATTAAAAGAAACCTGGCTGTTGGGATGGGTGTCCAGCCCTCAAAGTGGGAGACAGTTGCATGGCCAATATGACCATGCCTACTCCTGAGGGCTGCCCGGGGCACAAACAGGCATTGTGACCCTCACTTGAGTATGCTTTCAAGCAAACCCACTCAGTTCCACCAGAAAGTTTCTGCATTGCAGGCCTGGTACTCCCGTAGGCCCAAATCCTAACCCTTGGTGGGATTTTCCAAGCCCCCAGACCTAGAGCCCATCTCTGGAATCCCTGTTTTGGGGAACCTCTAAGATGGAAAACAGCACTCTTATCTTCCCTGAAAAAGCCACCAAACTATGTGGAGCCACCAGGATCTTTAGAGAGGAAAAGTCTCCCATGGACCCATGAGAACTTATCTGCATTCAGAGGCCATTCTGGACACACAATCCAGATAGAAAAGTCTGTGCTACCAACTTCCAGTCACCCTAATTACAGTTCCTGATGATCTGCCCCCCCCCCCGTCTATGCATTGGGCCTGTGATTGCCCCTCGACTAACCAGAACCCAAATTTGTGTTTGAAGACTTCTCTCCCAAAACCATGGCTCACATGCCCTCCAGGATAGGGTCACTCAAGGTGCACCATAGGACTGTGGCTGCTATCCCCAAGGAAACCGTGCCCATCACAGTTGCCCAAACCTTATAGATTAAGAGAAACCTGCAAGGCCCCTGAGCCCACCCCAATATTGGTGGCTGCTCTGGACACAAATGCACAGTCTGAAAAACCTGATCCCCTCTACCCAGGCAGACAGCCACGTCAATGGTCTTGAGTCAAAAGATTGAACCTGATATGCCCTTGGACCTGATTGGAACACTTGATTAGGTTTTCAGGCATCTGTCCTCAGGGGCCTATTATGGAATACCAACTTATGATACAACATGTGGTCCCTGAGCCACACAATAGAACATCTCCTGTTCCCAGAAGGAAACCGAGCTCTTTGACCTGTGTCAAACCCTCAGGATAGGAGACTCCTGCACAGCACCTTAGCCACCAGCACATTCTAAGATATCCCCGGTAACAAATTAGCGTTGTGGCCCATCTGAAAGAGATTCCATGTTAACTCATCGCCCTTGGTATTTTACCCCAGAGCCTCCAGAACGAACCTGCCATGTTCCTCAGCTGCAATGGAGAATGGAGATGTGCTTTCCAGGCATGCATGTCGGAGAGCTCTGCTACCCAGAAATTCAACATGGGGCACCCTGGAGCAAACAAAGCAGATTCCACCTGTCCAGTAGAAGGAACCCTTGCTGTTTGGAGCATGTAACAAGCCTCAGCGTGGAAAATCCTCCATGACGCTTGATGCCACCCCTTCCTTTGTCGGTCATCATAGACCCAAACTCCAGTGTGAGCAAATATCTGACATCCGCCCTTACTCAGGTGCTGGATATCTCGAATAAGCCCCTGCACACTGGAACTGCCTTCCGCTTGGCACTGAATTTAACTGTAGCTTGTGTTGACAATTCTATCCCCACCTTCCTTGTTCACAACCACTTTTACAGGGACTTCTGGAGCCACAACTCAGAATTCTGCATGCCCCACTGAAAGAAGAAGTGCCCAGTCAGACTGCCCAGAAACCACACATGAGGATCCACCTGCATGGCCCTCGATGGCACCCTAATATCATAAGCCGCCAAGAGCACTCAGAGTCTGTCTGACTGAGGTTGAGTCACTACCTCTAGTCTGGCATGCGTAGAGTGGGCCCCATAACCTGCTGGTGGGACCTGCCTTGGCCCAAAGCTGTCGCATCTACTCAACCTGTATATTCAGGCATCTCTCCCCAGACCGTAGCTCAAATCCCTGCCTATGGGGGAACCTGAAGCCCAAGAGTACTCCTCCTTCTGGATGGCAGGAAACCTGGCTGTTGGGATGGGTGTCCAACCCTCAGCGTGGGAACCATCTGCATGGCCTATGAGACCATGGCCACTCTTTGTAGCCGCTCTGGACACAAACAGGAATTGTGACCCTCAGCATGAGCCTGCTTTCAAACAAACGCCCTCTGTAGCTAGACCTGGAGACTGCTGAGCATGCCTACAAAGTCCCTAGAGCCAAATGCTTACCCTCGTTCGTGCTTCCTGGTGCCCAGACCACAAGCCTGTTTCTGGAATCCCACATTTGTGTATTCCCTGAGTTGGAAAACAGCAGTCTTCCCTTCCACCAGAGACACCAAACTCTTAGGAGCTGGGCAGAATCCCCAGAGACGAAGAATATTTCATGGCCTCATGAACACACTGCTACAATTTGCGACCGTCCTGGACATACAATCCTGACAGAAAAGCGTGTGCTACCACCTCTAAGAAACCGTAATTTCAGTACACTATGAACTGACCTCAGGGCCTGCATATCAGGCCTGTGATCACCTTGGCCCCCACACTAACCCTCGTTTGCATTTGCAGATTTCTGTCCCCAAAGCTATGGCTCACATGCCTCCAGGGGGGCCTCTGGTGCAACACCAGGCGACTGTGCCTACCCTCCCGAAGGAAAATCTTCCCTTCACTGTTACCCAAATCCTGAAGATTAGAAGCAATATAAAAAGCCCCTGAGCCCACCTTAATTGCGAGGAAAACTCTGGACCAAAATGGGCATTCTCGCACACCATGAGCACCTGCCTCCAGGCAGACATCCATGTCAAAGGCCCTGAGTCAGACTATTGAACCTGACATGCCCCTAGGACTTCATCGATACCATAGATTAGATTTTCAAGCGCCTGTCCCCAGAGGCCTTTTCTCCAATACCAACTTATATTCCAACATGTGGTCCGTAAACCACACAACAGAACCCCTCCTGTCCCCAGTAGGATAGCTTGCTCTTGGTAGCTATGTCCAAGACTCAGTGTAGGAGAATCCTGCATGGCCCCTGACCACCCCAACATTTTATCATCTCCCTGGATACAAACCAGCTTTATGATCCAACAGCATGAAACTCCATGTCAACTCAGGCCGCTTGGACCTTCGCCCAGAGTCACCAGAATGAACCAGCCATGTTCCTCAGCTGCAATGGAGTTGCAGGTCAATGGAGTTTTGCTTTCAGATATCTGTGAGGGAGAGCTCTGCTACACAAACTTTCTATTTTGGGGACCCTGGAGCAAACAAACCAGACTCCACCGTCCATTAAAAGTAAACATTGCTGTTTGGAGCATCTCACAAGTCACAGCATGGGAAATCCTCCAAGCCTCCCTTGGGAGGGTGATGCCACCATTCCATTTGGCAGTCATCATGGACACAAACTCCAGTGTGAGTAAACATCTGATATCCACCCTTACTCTGCTGCTGGATATCTCATATCAGCAGCTGCACCCTGGAACTGCCTTCCACTTGTCACTGCATTTAACTGTATCATGTGTTTACAATTCCATCCTCACCCTCCTTTTGCCCACGCCAGAGTCCCGGACAAGTATGCTTACGTTAAAGGAAACTCTGCCCTTCACTGTTGCCAAAACCCTGAAGATCAGGAGCAAAGTACAAATTCCCTGAGCCCACCTCAATTCAAAGGAAAACTCTGGACCCAAATGCACATTCTGACACACAATGAGGACCTCCTCCAGGCAGACATCCAAGTCAAAGGCCCTGGGTCAGAAGATTGAACCTGACATGCCTCTAGTATTTCATCTATACCCAAGCTTAGGTTTTCAGGTGCATATCCCCAGGGGCCTGTTACCCAATACCAACTTATATTCCAACATATGGTCCCTGGGCCACACTACAGAACCCCTCCTGTCCCCAGAAGGATACGTTGCTTTTGGTAGCTGTGTCCAAGACTCAGTTTAGGAGAATCCTGCATGGGCCCCTGACCACCCCAAGATTCTAACATCTCCCTAGATACAAACCAGCACTGTGATCCAACAGCATGAAATTCATTGTCAACACAGGCCTCTTGGAACTTCACCCCATAAGCACCAGATTGAACCTGCCATGTTCCTCAGATGCAATGGTCAATGGAGTTGTGCTTTCCTCGCATCCATGCGGGATGGCTCTGCTACCCAAACTTCCCATATGGGGGACCCTGGTGCAAACAAACCAGACTCCCCGTGTCCAGTAGAAGGAAAATTTGCTGTTTGGAGGATCTCTCATGCCCCATCATGGGAAATCCTACATGGCCTCATGACGCCACACTGCCATTTGTTGGTCATCATACACACAAACACCAGTGTGAACAAGCATCTGACATCGGCCCTTAGTCAGGTGCTGGATATCTCGAATGAGCCGCTGTACACTGGAACTGCCTACCGTGTGGCACTGAATTTAATCGTAGCTTGTGTTTACAATTCCATCCTCACCCTCCTGGTCCTAAAACCCTTCTGATAAGGAATTCTGAAGCCAAAATTCAGCATTCTGCCTACTGCACAGAAAGAAGTCCAGCCTGGTGATTCTGCCCAGAAACTCCACATGAGGATCCACCTGCATGTCACTCGACAGCACACTAATATCATAAGGGGCAATGGGCACTCAGGCTCTGTCTGACACAGCCTGAATTTCAGACAGCCATACAGACAGAGGGCCCCTTATTCTGTAGGTGGGAAATGCTGTGGCCCGAAGCTGTCATCTCTACTCAACCTGAGTGTTCAGGTGTCTCTCTGCACACCGTAGCTCAATCCCTGCTTATAGGGGAACCTGAAGCACAAGAGTATTCCTGCTTCCCAATGGCAGGAAATCTGGCTGTTGAGATGGGTGTCCAACCCTCAGTGTGGGAACGAGCTGCATGGCCCATGAGAACACGGTCACTCATGGGAACAACCTTGGGCATCAAAAGGCATTTTGACTCTCAACATGAGCCTGCTTTCAAACAAACCCCCTCGGTATCCGTACCAGGAGCCTGCAGAGTGGACCTGCTATGTTCCTAGGTCCGAATCCTCACCGTCGTTCATATTTTCCAGGCATCCAGACCCAGGATCTGTATCTGGAATCCCTCTTGTGAGGGTCCCCTGAGACGGAAAACAGCAGTCTTCCCTTCCCCCAGAGACCAAACTCTTGGCAGCTGGGTAGAATCCCCAAAGACAAAGAATCACCCACGGCCCCATGAAGACACGCCTATATTTTGCGACCGTCCTGGATACACAATCCAGACAGAAAAGCCTGTGCTACCACCTCTATGACACCTTAATTTCGGTACACTATGAGCTGCGGTCAGGGTCTGCAGATCAGGTCTGTAACCACCTCAGCCCTCACCCTAAACTTGTTCGCATTTCCAGATTTCAGTCCTCAAATCCCTGGCCCACATGCTTTCCAGGATGGGGCCTCTGGTGCAACACTGGACGATTGTAACTACCCTCCTGAAGGAATGCCTACCCTTTACTGTTGCTCAATCCCTGAACATATGGAGAAAAGTACAAAGCCCCTGAGCACACCTTAATTTGGAATAATGCACTGGACCCAAATGTGCATTCTGACACACAATGATCACCTGCCTCCTGGAAGACATACAAGTAAAAGGCCCTGAGTCAAAAGATTGAACCTGACATGCCCTTAGGACTTCATCGATACCCTAGCTTAGATTTTCAGTCATCTGTTTCCAGAGGCCTCTTCTTCAATACCAACTTATATTCCACCATGTCGTTCCTGAGCCACAAAACAACCCCTCCTGTCCCCAGTAGGATAGCTTTCTCTTGGTAGCTATGTCCAAGACTCAGTGTAGGAGAATCCTGCATGGCCCATGACCACCCCAACATTCTAACGTCTCCCTGGATACAAACCAGCATTTTGATCCAACAGCATGAAACTCCAGGTCAACCAAGGCTGCTTGGAAATTTGCCCCAGAGCCACCAGATTGAACCTGCTATGTTCCTCAGCTGCAATGATCAATGGAGTTGTGCTTTTTAGGCATCCATGCGGGAGAGCTCTGCTACCAAACTTTCCACATGGGGAACCCTGGAGCAAAACAAACAGAATTCCCGGAGGAGGAGTCAAGATGGCGGAGAAGTAGCAGGCTGAGACTACTTCAGCTAGTAAGAGATCAGCTACATAGCTTATCTAAAGATTGCAAACACCTACAAATCCAATGGCAGATCGAAGAGAAGAAGAACAGCAATTCTAGAAACAGAAAATCAATAATTTTCTGAAAGGTAGGACTGGCAGAGAAGTGAATCCAAAGTGACAGGAAGATGGACCCCGGGGGGAGGGACTGGCTCCTAGCAAGCGGTGGAGCAATGGAGCACAAATCAGGACTTTTAAAAGCCTGTTCCGCTGAGGGACATTACTCCAGAGGCTAATCCAGGGTGAAGCCCATGCGGGCTCAGCGTGGCCTCAGGACCCGCAGGGTCACAGAAGGATCGAGGATGTCTGAGTGTCGCAGAGCTTACAGGTATTAGAACAGGGAAGCCGGCTGACAGTGAGCTCCCAGCTCGGGGTTACCTTGAACCGGTCGCAGGCTCGGTGAGCTTGGAGCGTGGCTGGAGGCCAGGGAGACGGGAGTAATTGGGCGCGGTTCTCTGAGGGCGCACTGAGCAGTGGGGCCCTGGGCTCTCGGCTCCTCTGGGCAGGAGAACGGGAGGCCGCCATTTTCATTCCTGTCCTCTGGAACTCTAGAGAAAGCACTCAGGGAACAAAAGCTCCCTAAAGCGAACCCTAGCAGATTACCCAACCCGGCCCCTCGTAAGGGCAGTGCAATTCCGCCTGGGGCAAAAACGCTTGAGAATCACTACAACAGGCTGCTCCCCAAGAAGATCAACAAGAAATCAGCCAGGATCAAGTTCACCTACCAAGGAGTGCAGTTTCAATACCAAGGAGAGCAGCGGAATTCCAGAGGAGGAGAAAACAAAGCAAGGAACTCATGGCTTTCTCCCCATGATTCTTTAGTCTTGCAGTTAATTTAATTTTTTTTTCTTTTTCAATTTTTTTCTCTTCTTCTGCTAATTTTTTTAACTTTTACACTTTTCTTTTTTAAAGTTTTTTAACTAGTTTATCTAATATATATATATTTTCTTTTTTATACTTTTTCTTTATTTGTTTTCTTTTTTTAATTGGTTCTTTTTTTTGCTTTTTAATTTTTTTTTCTTTTTGAACGTCTTTTTATATCCCCTTTCTCCCCCCTCAAGATTTGGGATCTCTTCTGATTTGGTTAAAGCATATTTTACTGGGGTTGTAGCCACCCTTTTAGTATTTTACTTGCACCTTCATATTCTCTTATCTGAACAAAATGACAAGGCGGAAAATTCACCACAAAAAAAAAAGAAAAAGAAAAAGAAAAAAGAACAAGGGGCTGTACCGAAGGCTAGGGACCTAACCAATAAAGACATTGGTAATATGTCAGATCTAGAGTTCAGAATGATGATTCTCAAGGTTCTAGCTGGGCTCAAAAAGGCATGGAAGATATTAAAGAAACCCTCTCGGAAGATATAAAAGCCCTTTCTGCAGAAATAAAATAACTAAAATCTAACAAATTAGAAATAAAAAAAAAACTATTAACGGGGTGCAATCATAAAGGGAGGCTCTCACTGCTAGGATAAATGAGGCAGAAGAAAGAATTAGCGATATAGAAGACCAAATGACAGAGAATAAAGAAGCTGAGCAATAGAGGGACAAACAGCTACTGGACCACGGGGGAAGAATTTGAGAGATAAATGACACCATAAGATGAAACAACATGAGAATAATTGGGATTCCAGAAGAAGGAGAAAGAGAGAGAGGAGCAGAAGGTATACTGGAGCGAATTATTGGAGAGTATTTCCCCAATATGGCAAAGGGAACAAGCATCAAAATCCAGGAGGTGCAGAGAACACCCCTCAAAATCAGTAAGAATAGGTCACAACCCATCACCTAATAGTACAATTTACAAGTCTTAGTGACAAAGAGAAAAAGCAGCCCTTGAAAAGAAGTCTGTAACATACAATGGTAAAAATATTAGATTGGCAGCTGACTTATCCACAAAGACCTGGCAGGCCAGAAAGAGCTGGCATGATATTTTCAGAGCACTAAACGAGAAAAACATGCAGCCAAGAATACGATATCCAGCTAGGCTATCATTGAAAATAGAAGTAGAGATTAAAAGCTTCCAGGAAAAATAAAAACTGAAAGAATTTGCAAACACCAAACCAGCTCTACAGGAAACATTGAAAGGGGTCCTCTAAGCAAAGAGAGAGCCTAAAAGTAGTAGATCAGAAAGGAACAGAGACAATATACAGTAACAGTCACCTTACAGGGCAATACAATGGCACTAAATTCATATCTCTCAATAGTCACCCTGAATGTTAATGGGTTAAATGCCCCAATAAAAATACACAGGGTATCAGAATGGATAAAAAAAAATCTATATGTTGCATACAAGAAATCCATTTTAAACCCGAAGACACCTCCAGATTTAAAGTGATGGGGTGGAAAAGAATTTACCATGCTAATGGACATCAGAAGAAAGCAGGAGTGGCAATCCTTATAACAGATCAATTAGATTTTAAGCCAAAGACTATAATAAGAGATGAGGAAAGACACTATATCATACTCAAAGGATCTTTCCAACAAGAAAATCTAACAATTTTAAATATCTATGCCCCCAATGTGGTAGCAGCCAACTATATAAACCAATTAATAACAAAATCAAAGAAACACATCAACAATAATGCAATAATAGTAGGGGACTTTAACACTCCCCTCACTGAAATGCACAGATCATCCAAGCAAAAGATCAACAAGGAAATAAAGGCCTTAAATGACACACTGGAACAGATGAACATCACAGATATATTCAGAACATTTCATCCCAAGGCAACAGAATACACATTCTTCTCTAGTGCACATGGAACATTCTCCAGAATAGATCACATCCTCGGTCCTAAATCAGGTCTCAACCGGTATCTAAAGATTGGGATCATTCCCTGCATATTTTTAGACCACAATGCTCTGAAGCTAGAACTCGATCACAAGAGGAAATTTGAAAAGGACGCAAACACATGGAGACTAAACACCATCCTTCTAAAGAATGAATTGGTCAACCAGGAAATTAAAGAAGAATTGAAAAAATTCATGGAAAAAAATTATAATGAAAGTTCAAAATCTGTGGGACACAACAAAGGCAGTCCTGAGAGGAAAATATATAGTGGTACAAGACTTTCTCAAGAAACAAGAAAGGTCTCAGGTACACAACCTAACCCTACACTTAAAGGAGCTGGAGAAAGAACAAGAAAGAAACCCTAAACCCAGCAGGAGAAGAGAAATCATAAAGATCAGAGAAGAAATCAATGAAATAGAAACCAATAAATAAATAAATAAATAAAAGAACAAATCAATGAAATCAATAAAAGAATTAATAATATTAATTAATAATATTGATAAACCCCAGGCCAGAATTATCAAAAAGAAAAGAGAAAGGACTCAAATAAATAAAATCATGAATGAAAGAGGAGAGATCACATCTAACACCACAGAAATACAGACAATTATAAGAACATACTATGAACAACTTTACACCAACAAATTTGACAATCTGGAAGAAATGGATGCATTCCTAGAGACATATATACTACCAAAACTGAACCAGGAAGAAATAGAAAACCTGAACAGGCCCATAACCAGTAAGGAGACTGAAGCAGTCATTAAAAATCTCCAAACAAAAGCCCAGGGCCAGAAGGCTTCCCGGGGGAATTCTACCAAACATTTAAAGAAGAACTCATTCCTATCCTCCTGAGACTGTTCCAAAAAACAGAAATGGAAGGAAAACTTCCAAACCCATTTTATGAGGCCAGCATCACCTTGATCCCAAAACCAGACAAGGATCCCATCAAAAAAGAGAACTACAGACCAATATCCTTGATGAACACAGATGCGAAAATTCTCACCAAAATACTAGCCAATAAGATTCAACAGCCAAATGGGATTTATTCCAGGGCTGCAAGGTTGGTTCAACATCTGCAAATCAATCAATATGAAACAACACATCAATAAAAGAAAGAACAAGAACCATATGATACTCTCAATAGATGCTGAAAAAGCATTTTACAAAGTACAGCATCCCTTCCTGATCAAAACCCTTCAAAGTGTAGGGATAGAGGGCACATACCTCAATATCATCAAAGCCATCTATGAAAAAACCACCGCAAATATCATTCTCAATGGAGAAAAACTGAAAGCTTTTCTGCTAAGGTCAGGAACATGGCAGGGTTGTTCATTATCACCAATGCTATTCAGCATAGTACTAGAAGTCCTAGCCTCAGCAATCAGACAACAAAAGGAAATTAAAGGCATCCAAATCAGCAAAGAAGAAGTCAAACTATCACGCTTTGCAGATGATATGATACTTTATGTGGAAACCCAAAAGATTCCACTCCAAAACTGCTAGAACTTGTACAGTAATTCAGCAAAGTATAAGGATATAAAATCAATGCACATAAATCAGTTACATATCTCTACACCAAAAGCAAAACAGAAGAAAGAGAAATTAAGGAGTCCATTCCATTTACAATTGCACCCAAAACCATAAGATACTTAGGAATAAACCTAACCAAAGAAGCTATACTCAGAAAAATATAAAGTACTCATGAAAGAAATTGAGGAAGACACAAAGAATTGGAAAAATTTTCCATGCTCCTGGATCGGAAGAATAAATGTTGTGAAAATGACTGTGCTACCTAAAGCAATCTACACATTTAATGCAATTCCTATCAAAGTACCATCCATCTTTTTCAAAGAAATGGAACAAATAATCCTAAAATTTATATGGAACTAGAAAAGACCTCGCATAGTGAAAAGAATATTGAAAAAGAAAGCCAAAGCTGGTGGCAGCACAATTCCAGACTTCAAGCTCTATTACAAAGCTGTCATCAACAAGACAGCATGGTACTGGCACAAAAAAAGACACATAGATCAATGGAACAGAATAGAGATCCCAGAAATAGACCCTCAACTCAATGTCAACTAATTTTCGACTAAGCAGGAAAGAATGCCCAATGGAAAAAAGACAGCCTCTTCAATAAATGGTGTTGGGAAAATTGGACAGCCGCATGTAGAAAAATGGAATTGGACCCTTTCCTTACACCACACTCGAAAATACACTCAAAATGGATGAAGGGCCTCAATGTGAGAAAGGAATCCATCAAAATCCTTGAGGAGAACACAGGCAGCAACCTCTTTGACTTAAGCCTCAGCAACATCTTCCTAGGAAAAACAAAAAGGCAAGGGATACAAGGGCAAAAATGAACTATTGGGATTTCATCAAGATCAAAAGCTTTTTCACAGCAAAGGAAACAGTTAACAAAACAAAAAACAACTGACAGAATGGGAGAAGATATTTGCAAACGACATATCAGATAAAGGGCTAGTGTCCAAAATCTATAAAGAACTTAGCAAACTCAACAACCAAAGAACAAATAATCCAATCAAGAATTGGACAGAGAACATGAGCAGACATTTCAGAAAAGAAAACACCCAGATGGCCAACAGACACATGAGAAAGTGCTCCATATCACTCGGCATCAGGGAAATACAAATCAAAACCACAATGAGATATCACCTCACACCTGTCAGAATGGTTAAAATCAAGTCAGGAAATGACAGATGCTGGCGAGGATGTGGAGAAAGGGAAACACTCCTACACAGTTGGTGGGAATGCAAGCTGGTGCAACCAGACTGGAAAACAGCATAAAGGTTCCTCAAAATGTTGAAAATAGAACTACCCTATGACTCAGCAATTGCAGTACTGGGTATTTACCCTAAATATACAAACATAGTGATCTGAAGGGGCACGTGCACCCGAATGTTTATAGCAGCAATGTTCACAATAGCCAAACTATGGAAAGAACCTAGATGTCTATCAACAGATGAATGGATAAAGAAGATGTGGTATATATACACAATGGTTTACTATGAAGCCATCAAAAGAAATAAAATCTTGCCATTTGCAATGACGTGGATGGAACTAGAGGGTATTATGCTTAGTGAAATAAGTCAAGAGGAGAAAGGCAAAACTATCTTGTGATCTCCCTGATATGAGGAAGTGGAGATACAACATGGGGTGTTAAGGGGGTAGGAGAAGAATAAATGAAACAAGATGATATTGGGAGGGAGAAAAACCTTAAGTGATTCTTAATCTCACAAAACAAACTGAGGGATGCTGGAGGGAGGGGTGTTGGGAGAAGAGGGGTGGGGTTACGGACATTGGGGAGGATATGTGCTATGGTGAGTGCTGTGAAGTGTGTAAACCTGGCGGTTCACATACCTGTACCCCGGGGGTTAAAAATATATTATATGTTTATAAAAAATTAAAAATTAAAAAAATTAACAGAATTCCACTATCCAGTCAAGGAAACCTTGCTGTTTGGAGCATCTCACAAGCCCCAGTGTGGGAAATCCTCCATGGTCTCGTGACGCCACCCCTCCTTTTGGTGGTCATTGTTGACACAAACTCCAGGGTGAGCAAGCATCTGACATCAACCATTATTCAGGTCCAGGATATCTCGAATCAGCCACTGAACACTGGAACTGCCTTCTGCTTGGCACTGAATAAACAATCCCATCCTTAGCCTCCTGGTCAACAAACCCACTTGATAAGGAATTCTGGAGCCACAACACAGAATTCTGCATGCCCCACAGAAAGAAGTAGTGCCTGGTGCATCTGCCCAGAAACCCCACATGAGGATCCACCAGCATGGCCCTCGACAGAACCCTAATATAGGCTGCCATGTGCACTGAGGCTCTGTCTGACACAGCCTGAGCCACGATCTCCAGTCAGGCACGCAGACAGTGGGCACCATGTCTTGCAGGTGGGACCTGCCATGGCCCAAAACCGTCACATCTACTCAATCTGGATATTCAGGCATCTTTCCAAGATTGTAGCTCAAATCCTTGACTACGGAGTAACCTGAAGCACAAGAGTACTCACCTTCCCAATGGCAGGAATCCTGGCTCTTGCGATAGGTGTCCAACCCTCAGAGTGGGAATCAGCTGCATGACTGTTGAGACCACGGCCACTCATGGGAGCCACTCTGGAAACAAACTGGCATTGATACCCTCAGTGTGAGACTGCTTTCAAACAAAACCCCTCGGTAGCTGGACCAGGAGCCTGCAGAGCGTGCCTATCACCTTAGGGCCAACCGCTCACCCTCATAGGAGTTTTCCAGGCACCCACACCCAGAACCTATCTCTGGAATACTTCTTTTGGGGTCTCCTGAGATGGAAAACAGCAGTGTTCCCTTCTGCCAGAGACAACAAACTCTTGGGAGCTGAGCAGAATCCCCAGAGCTGAAGTATCTCCCATAGCCACATGAAGCCACCCCTACATTTTGCGACCATCTGGGACAAACAATGCAGAGAGAAAAGCCTGCCCTAACGTCTCCATGACTCCTTAACTTCAGTACACTATGAGCTGCCCTCAGGGCCTGCAAATTGAGCCTGTGATCACCTTGACCCTAAGCCTAACCCTAGTTCCCGTTTGCAGATTTGTCCCTAAACCCCTAGTACAGAAGCCCTGCAGGATGGGCCCTCTGGAGCCAAACTGGACTACTGTGCCTACACTCCCAAAGAAAACTCTGCCCTTCACATTGCCCAAACCCTGAAGAATAGGCGCAATGTACAAAATCCGTAAGCACACCTCAATTTTGAGGAAAAATCTGGACCCAACTGAGCAATCTAACACATAGTAAGCACCTGCCTCCAGGCAGACATCCAAGTCAAAGGCCGTGAGACAGAAGATGGAACCTGACATGCCCCTAGGACTTCATCGATACCCTACCTTAGATTTTCAGGCGCCTGTCCCCAGAGGCCTTTTCTCCAATACAAACTTATATTCCAACATGTGGTACCTGAGATACAAAACAGAACCCCTCCTGTTCCAGAAGTATAACTTGCTCTTGATAGCTGTGTCCAAGACTCAGAGTAGGAGAATCCTGCATGGCCCCTGACCACCCCAACATTCTAACGTCTCCCTGTATACAAACCAGCATTGTGATCCAACAGCACGAAACACCATGTCAACTCAGGCCACATTGAACTTTGCCCCAGAGACACCAAATCGAAAATGTCATGTTCCCCAGCTACAGTGACCAATGGAATTGTGCTTTTCAGGCACCCATGTGGGAGAGCTCTTCACCCAAACTTTCCATATAGGGGACCCTAGAGCAAACAAACCAGACTCCACCTGTCCAGTAGAAAGAAACCTTGCTATCTGGAGCATCTCACAAGCCCCAGCAAGGGAAATCCTCCATGGTCTCATGACGCCACCCTCCCATTTGGAGTCATCATAGGCACAAACTCCAGTGTGAGTAAGCATCTGACATCCACCTTTACTCAGGTGCTGGATACCTCGCATCAGCTGCTGCACACTGGAGCTGCCTTCTGCTTGGCACTGAATTGAACCATAGCTTGTGTTTACAGTTCTACCCTCACCTTCCTCGTCCCCAAAACCTCTTGATAGGGAACTTTGGGGCCACAATGCGGCATTCTGCCTACCCCACAGAAAGAAGAAGTGCCTGTTGAGTCTGCCTAAAAACCCACATGAGGATCCACCTGCCTGGCCCTCGACGGCACCTTAATATCTTAGGCTGTCATGGACACTCAGGCACTGTCTGACGCAGCCTGAGCCACAACCTCCAGATAGCCATGCAGACAGTGGGCCCCACAACCTGCAGGTGGGTAATAGCCCAGAACCATCATCTCTACTCAACATGGGTATTTAGGCATCTTTCCCAGACTAAAAGCCCCTAAGCCCACCTCAATTTCGAAGTACCTTCTGGACTGTAATGCATATTCTGACATTGTAAAGCCATCAGTGACACAAAATCCAGAGACAAAAGCCTGAGCATGCGCCTCCCACTTGCCCTTTATTCATATTCCGAAGTGTTTTCCTCACGGTCTCTAGATAAGGTCTGCCATACCTATGTCCGCAAACCTAAGCTGAGTTTGTGTTTTCAGAGTTCTGTCCCCATAGCCCTGGCCCACACACCCTACAGACTGGGGACCCTGGAGTCACACCTCAGGACTGTCCCTGTCCTCTCAAAGAGAATTCTGCCCATTCCTTTGGCCACAACCATACAAATTAGAAGAAACTTCCCAAGTCCCCGAGGCCATCCCAATAGTGTAGACTGCCCCGGACAGACAGGGGCAATCTGACTCCATCTGAACACCTATCTCCACTCAGACCCGTAGACAGATGTCCTCAGAGAAGAAGATTGGAATGAAAAGGTTCCTAGGCCGTAATTGGATCCATTGCTTTGGTTTACAGGCTTCACTCTTCAGAGGCCTGGTTTCCAATAACAGCATATGGGGGTTTCCTGAGGCACCCTTCAGAACAAATCTCATCTCCACCTGGGCAACTTGCACATTGGAGCTGTGTCAATACCTCCAGTTAGGAAAACCTTTCAGGGGCCCAGTGCCACCTCCCCATTCCAAGGTCGCCATGGACACAAACCCACATTAGGACCCATCCTCAGGAGAGTCCATTTCAACTCAGCCCCCTTGGTTGCTCCCCCAGAGCAAGCAGATCGAAACTGTGTTGTCGCTAGGAGACAATTGGAATGTGAGGCAAGTTTCACAGGCATCAGTCTATAGAACCCAGCTCTGGATTAATTCCATATGGGACGTCCTCAAGCCATCCAACAGGTCTCAAATTTCCGACAGAAGGAATCATTGTGGTTTGGAGCATCTCACAACTCCCTCAATGGAAAAACTCCATGGCCTCATGTTGCTTCACTCCCATTTATTAAGAGGCCGTCATGGACCAAAACTCCAACCTGAGCCAATGTTTGATCCTCGCCCTGCCTTTAGATGCACGAGATCTCGATTCAGCTCTGCAGAGTGCGCCTTCTGTGCCCTCGCCCAGAAACCTATGCCCAGCTCGTATTCTCAGACTTCCGTCCTCACATTCCTGGCCCATAAGCCCTCCAGTTTGGCAAATCCAGAACCACAATGCAGCACTCTACCTCCCTTACAGAAGAAAAACCCTGCCCTCTGGGGCTGCCCAGAAATGCAAAATGAGAATCAACCAGCACGCCATTCGACTATACCCCAATTATATATTCTAACTGTGAACTAATTCTGTATCAGACATAGCCTGAGCCCGGAACTCCCGACCGACTCAAAGACAGGTGTTCCCACACTGAGCACATTTGGACCCACCATGGACTTTGTCATCTCTTCCCAACCATGGTTTTCAGGCTTCAGAACCTAGACCTTATCTCCAATCATTGCCCAGTGGTGAAAGTGATGCAGAAATCAGAACTCCTCCTTCCCCATGGCAAGAAACCTTGTGATTGGCATGCTGTCCAGCATTCAGTGTAGGAGAGAACAGTGTGGCTCATGAGTCCCCGCCCATGAATGAATGCAGCGTTGGGCACAAACACGCATTGTGACCCTCAGCATGAGCCCTGTCCTCAAGTAAGGCCTCTCAGTGGCTGGGCCAAGAGCCCAAATATGCGGCTTGCCATGCCCCTAAGCCCCCATTCTTAAACAGAGGTCGGGTTATGCAGACACCCTTCCCCAGGGCTCTGCTCGGGAATCCCTCTTTTAGTGGAACACCTGTGGTGAGAAAACAGAACGGACTCCTCCCATGCCACAAAATGACACCAAACTCTTGGAATCAGCCAAAATCCCTAGAGAGGAAGACTTGTCCATGGCCCATGAGTCCACTTGGACATTCCATGGCCTTTGGTGACACAAAATCCAAAGACAAAAGCTTGAGCAAGCGCCTCAAACTTGCCCTTTGCTCATATCCTGAAGAGTTCTCCTCACAGTCTGTTGATCGGTCCTGCCATAATTATGTCCCCAAACCCAAGCCGAGATTGTGTTTTCAGACTTCTGTCCTCACAGTCCTGGCGCACACCCTCCAGGCTGGGCCCCTGAAGGCACACCTCAGGACTTTGTCCTCTCAGATGGAATTCTGCCCATTTCTTTGGCCAGAACTGTACCAATTAGGAGAAAACTCCAAAGACCCTGAGGCCATCCCAGTAGTGTAAGCCACCCAGGACAAACTGGCAGTCTGACTACATCTGAGCATCTACCTCCACTCAGACACGTAGATAGATGTCCCCAGAGAAGAAGGTTGGAACGAATAAACCCCTAGGCCCTAATCAGATCCATTGCTTTGGTTTCCAGGCATCTCTGCTCAGAGGCCTGGTTTCCAATATCAGCATATGGGGGTTTCCTGAGGCACCCATCAGAACAAATCTCGTCTCCACATGGGAAACTTGGGCATTGGAGCTGTGTCAAAACCTCCGGTTAGGAGAATCCTTCAGGGCCCCGGTGCCACCGCTCCATTCCATGGACTGCTTGGATACAGAACCACATTATAACCCATCTGCAGGAGAGTCCATTTCAACTCAGCCCCCTCGGTTGCTCCCCCAGAGCCAGCAGGTCGAACCTGTCTTGTCACTAGGAGAAAATTGAAATGTGATGTGGGCTGCCCAAGCTTCCATCCTTAGAACACTGCTCTCGAGTCGTTCCATATGGGACGTCCTGGAGCCATCCAACAGGTCTCAATATTCGCGCAGAAAGCATCCTTGCGGTTTGGAGCATCTCACAACTCCCATCGTAAAACAACCTCTATGGCCTCGTGATGCCCCCTCCCCTTCATGAAGGGGCCATCATGGACAGAAACTCCAACCTGAGCCAACGTCTGACACTCGCCCTGACTTCAGATGCACCAGATCTCGATTCAGCTCTGCAGAGTGTTCCTGCCATGCCGTCGCTCTGAAACCTATGCATAGCTTGTGTTCTCAGATTATTGTCCTCACACTCTTGGCCCACAAGCCCTCCTGTCTGGGAATTCTGGAGCGACAATGCAACAATCTTTCTGCCCTCAGGAAGAAAACAGTTGCCCTCTGGGGCTACCCAGGAAGCACAGATGAGGATCAATTTGCATGCCACTTGACTGTACCCCAATTATACAGTCTACCCTGGGCACTAATGCCCTTTCTGACACAGCATGAGCCTGGACCTCCTGACCCAAACCCAGACAGTGGGCTGCACATTGAGCACATTCAGACCCACCATGCCCTAGGTCCTCATCTCTTCCCAATCTCGGTTTTCAGACTTTAGAACCTAGACCTTATCTCCAATCACTGCCCAGCAGTGAACGTGATGCAGAAATGAGAACTCCTTCTTCCCCATGGCAAGAAATCTTCTGGTTGGCATGTTGTCCAACATTCAGTGTAGGAGATAACAGTGTGGACCATGAGGCCCCGCCCATGCTTGAGGGCCGTGTTGGGCACAAATACGCTTTGTGACCCTCAGCGTGAGCCCTGTCCTCAATTAAGGCCTCTCAGTAGCTGGACCAAGAGCCCGCATATGGGGCTTAATGCCCCTAGGCCCCCAATCTTAACCAGAGTTCGCGTTGTCCAATCGCCTGTCCTCAGGGCTCTGCTCTTTAATCCCCCTTTTGGTGGCACACCTGAGGTATAAAAACAGAAAGGTCTCTTCCCCTCGCACAGAGTGATCCCAAGCTCTTGGGATCAGGCCAAATCGCCAGAGAGAGAGAGACTCGTTCATGCCCCTGAGGCCACCCTGACATTCCACGGCCATTGGTGACACGAAATCCAGAGAGAAAAGCCTTAGCATGTGCTTCCCACTCGCCCTTTGTTCATATCTCAAAGAGTTTTCCCCACGGTCTGTAGATCAGGTCTAACATACCTACGTCCCCATACATAAGCCAAGTTTGTGTTTTCAGAGTTCTGTCCCCAGAGCCCTGTTTCACACACACTACAGACTGGGACCTCTGGAGCCACACCTCAGGACTGTGCCTGCCCTTTCCAAGGGAATTCTGCCCATTCCATTGGCCAAAACTGTACAAATTAGGAGAGACCTTCAAAGACCCCGAGGTCATCTGAATAGTGTGGCCTCCCAGGACAAACAGGGGCGAATGACACAAGCTGAGCAACTACCTCCACTCAGACCCGTAGACAGATGTCCCCAAAGAAGAATATTGAAGCAGACAGGCCCCTAGCCCGTAATGGATACATTGCTTTGGTTTCCAGGCATCTCTCATCAGAGGACTGGTTTCCAACACCAGCCTTTGGGGGTTAACGGAGGCACCCGTCAGAAAAAATCTCATCTCCACATGTGAAACTTACACATTGGAGCTGTGTAAAGACCTCTAGTTAGGAGAATCCTTCAGGGCCCAGTGCCACTGCCTCATTCCATGGTCTCCATGGACACAAACCCACATTAGGACCCGTCCTCAGGAGAGTCCATTTCAACTCAGCCCCTCGGTTCCTCCCCCAGCCAGCAGATTGAACCTGTCTTGTCTCTTGGAGCCAATTCGAATGTGAGGCGGGCTTGACAGGCATCAGTCTTTAGAAACCTGCTTTGGAGTCATTCCATATGGAATGTCCTCAAGTCATCCAACAGGTCTCAATTGTCCTGCAGAAGGAATTCTTGCAGTTTGGAGTATCTCACAACTTCCTTTGAGGGAAAAACTCCATGGCCTCGTGCTGCCCCACCCCCCATTATGAAGGGGCCATCATGGACAGAAAGTCCAGCCTCAGCCAACGTTTGATCCTCACCCTGACTTCAGATGCAGGAGATCCCGACTCAGCCTCTGCAGAGTGGGCCTGTCGCGCCCTTGGCCCCAAACCTCACCCTAGCTTGTGTTTTCAGACTTCCCTCCTCACAATCCTGGCACACAAGGCTTCCCGAATGGGAATTCTGGGGCCACAAAGAAGCACTATGTCTGCACACCAGAAGAAAAAAAAAAAATGTCTATGGTGTTACCCAGAAAACCCAAATGAGGATTAACCTGCTCAGCCCATGGCAACACCCCAATTGCATAGGCTATCCTAAGTCCTAATGCTCTGTCTTACATAGCCTAAGCCCAGACCTTCTGACAGACACCGAGACAGCTGGCTGCACACCCAGCACATCTGGCCCGCCATGGCCTTGGGCCATCATCCCTTCCCAACCTGGATTTTCAGGCATCGGAACCTAGACCTTATCTCCAATCCCTGCACAGGGGGGAACCTGACCCACGAGCCAGTACTCCTCCTTCCGCATGGCAAAAACCTGCTGTTGGCAGGGATTCAAACCTTCAGTGGAGGAGAAACCTGCATGGCTCATGAGGCGACGGCCATGGATGACGACCACCTTAGGCACACACACATATTGTGACCCTCAGTGTGAGTCCCGTATTCAAGTAAAGCCTCTCAGTGGCTGGACGAATAGCTCGCATATGGGGTTTACAATGCCCATAGGCCCCCAAGCCTAACCAGAGGGCAGGTATTCCAGGTGTCAGTACCCACTGCTATGCTCTAGAATTCCTCTACTGGGTGGGGGCACCTGAGGCAGAAAACAGGAATTCTCCCTTCCCACAGAATGACCCCAAATTTTAGGGAGCTGGGCAAATCACCAGAGAGGGAATACTCTTACTCGGCCCATGAGGGCACCCCTATGTTAAACGGCCATCGTGGACACAACATCCAAAGACAAAAGCATGAGCGACCGCCTCCCATTCGCCCTCCTTTCATATCCCGAGGTGATGCCTTCACAGACTGTAGATGAGGCCTGCCATAACCTTGGCCCCAAACCTGAGCCGAGTGTGTGTTTTCGGACATCTATCCCCACAGCCCTGGCCCACACAGCCTCCAGGCTGGGTCCTCTGGAGCCACACCACAGGACTGTGCCTACTCTCTCCTAGGAAACTGTGCCCATTCTATTGGCCACAACCCTACAGAATAGGAGAAACCTCAAGGTCCCCGAGGACATTCCACAACTGTAGGCCTCCCTGGACAAACAGGAGCATCCTGACACAAGCTGAGCAACTACCTCCATGCAGACATGCAGACAGATGTCCACAGAGGCAGAAGATTGAAACGGACAGGCCCCTAGGCCCTAATCTGAACTCTTGCTTTGGTTTCCAGGTGTCACTCCTCAGAGGCCTGGGTTTGAAGACCAGCATATGGGGCTTTCTTGAGGCACCAAACAGAACACCTCTCATCTCCACATGGGAAGCTTCCTTGTTGGAGCTGTGTCAAACCCTTCAGATTGGAGAATCCTGCAAAGACCCTGAGCCACCACTTAATTCCAAGGTCTCCATGGCCACCAACCCACATTATGACCCATTCTTAGGAGAGTCCATTACAACTCAGCCCTCTGAGTAGCTCACCCAAGATCCCGCAGATTGAGCCTGGCTTATCCTGACCAGTCATTGGGAATGTGAAGAGGCGTTTCCAGGCATCCATGCTTAGACACCTGCTCTTGTGTCTTTCCGTATGGGGCGTCCTGGAACCATCCAATAGAACTTGACTGTCCTGCAGAAGGAAACCTTGAGGTTTGGAACAGCTCACAACGCCCAGCGTAGGGAAACGTGTCTGGCCTCATGATGGCCCCACCGCCTTCAGGAAGGGGCCATCATAAACACAAACTCCAGCCTGAGGCAACGTCTGATACTCTCCCTGACCTGAGGTGCAGGAGATCTCGATTCAGCCTCTGCAGAGTGGGCCTGCCGTGCCCTCGGCCCCAAACCTCACACTAGCTTGTGTTTTCAGACTTCCTTCCTCACGCTCCTGGCCAACACGCCCTCCAGATTGGGAATTCTGGAACAACAACACAGCACTCTGCCTGCCCACCAGAAGAAAAACGTTGCCCTATGTGGCTCTCCAGAAACCCCAAATGAGGATCAACCTGCTCGGGCTCGAGCGCACCCCAATTGGATAGGCTTTCCTGGGCACTAAGGCTCTGTCTGACACAGCCTGAGACCAGACGACCCGACAGACAAGGAGACAGCGGGCCTCACAGCCAGCACATCGGACACTCCATGGCCTTAGCCGTCATGTCTTCACAACCTGGGTTTTCAGACATCTGAACCTAGACATTATATCAAATTCCCACACAGGTGGGTACCTGAAGCACAAATCAGATCTCCTCCTCCCCGTGGCTGTTAAGCTTGCTGTTGGCATGGAATCACACCTTCAGGGTAGGAGAAACCTTCATGGCACCTGAGGCCACACCCAAACTTGAGTGCCATCTTGGGCACAAACTCGAATTGTGAACCTCAGCGTGAGCCCCATGTCGAAGTAGGCCTCTCAGGGCCAGGACCAAGAGCCGCCATATGGGGCTCGCCAAGCCCCTATATTCCCAATCCTCACCAGAGTTGAAGTTTTCCAGTCGCCCGTACCTGGGGCTCTGCTCTGAAGTCCCTCCCTTGGAGAGACACCTGAGCCAGTCAACAGGACTCCACCCTTCCCACAAAATGACCCCAAACTCTTGGGAGCCTGGCCAAATCCCCAGAGAGGGAGACTTGTCCTAGCCCCTGTGGCCGCCCTACAATCCATGGCTATCCTGGAAACAACATCCAGAGACAAAAGCCTGAGGGACCGCCTCCTACTCGCCCTTCTTTCAATAGCCTAGGAACTCCCCTCCCGGTCTGTAGATCCGGCCTGCCATACCCTTGGCATCACACCCAAGCTGAGTTTGTGTTTTCAGATTTCTGTGCCCACAGCCCAGACCAACACACCCTCCAGGCCAGGGACTATGAAGACACAGCGAAGGACTGTGCCTGTCCTATCCAAATTAACTGTGCCCAATCCTTTGACCACAACCCTAAAAATAAGGAGAAACCTCCAAGACCCCCAAGGCCATCCTGATAGTGTAAGCCACTCTGGACTAAGAGGGGCACTCTGACACTAGCTGA
Source organism: Neogale vison (assembly GCF_020171115.1). Classification (NCBI taxonomy): domain Eukaryota; kingdom Metazoa; phylum Chordata; class Mammalia; order Carnivora; family Mustelidae; genus Neogale; species Neogale vison. The sequence continues at coordinate 51,770,598 of NC_058095.1, forward strand.
GCAACTATCTCCACTTAGACACTCAGACAGTGTCCCCAGAGACAGAAGATTGAAACAGACAGACCCTTATGCACTAATCTGAATCCTAGCGTTGGTTTCCAGATGTCTCTCCTCAGAGGACTGGTTTGGAAGACCAGCATCTGGGGCTTTTCTGAGGCACCAAACAGAACCCCGCTTGTCTCCACATGGGGAGCTTTCTCTTTGGAGCTGTATCAAACCCTTCAGGCAGGCGAATTCTGCAGGGGACCTAAGCCACCAGCACATTCCTACATCTCCATGGACACAAACCCACATTATGACCCATCCTCAGGAGAGTCCATTTCAACTCAGACCCCTGGGTAGCTCGCCCCAGAGCCAGCAGTTCAAACATGTCTTGTGGCAAAGAGCCAATGGGAATGTGATGTATGCTGTACAGGCATACATCCTTCGAACCCTGCCCCCCAGTCTTTCCGTATGGGATGTCCTGGAGCCATCCAACAGGACTCGACTGTCCCGCAGAAGGAAACCCTGTAATTTGGAGCAACTCACAAACTCAGCGTGGGAAAACCTCCTTAGCCTCATGAGACCCCTGCTTCAAGAAGGGGCCATCATGGACACTAACTCCAGCCTCAGCCAACGTTTGATCCTCATCCTGACTTCAGATGCAGGAGATCTCAATTCAGCCTCCTCAGAGTGTGCCTGCCGTGCCCCTTGCCCCAAACCTTACCCTAGCTTGTGTTTTCAGACTTCTGTCCTCACAGTCATGGCCCTCAAGTCCTCGTGATTGGGAATACTGGGGCCAAAACAAAGCACTGTGCCTGCCCACTGGAAGTAATAAATTGTCTATGGCACTGCCCAGAAACCCAAAAGGAGGGTGTACCTGCTCGGCCCTCGCCAACACCCCAATTGTATAAGCTACCATAAGCACTAATGCTCTGTCTTACATAGCCTGAGCCCAGACATTCTGACAGACACTGAGACAGCTGGCTGCACCCCCAGCACCATGGACCCACTATGGTCTTAGGACATTCTTCCCTTCCCATTGACCTGCATGTCCTCCTGGAGGTATGTTCTGAGGCTGTGTCAGACTGTGCATTTTTCCAGAGCGGCCTATGGATTTGGGGTGGGCTTAGGGGCTTTGCAGTTTTCTGCCAATCTGGAGGGCTTGGGAAACTGAGATGGGCAGAGTTTCCTCAGAAGAGCAGGCCCAGTGATGTGATGTGGTTCTGGAGGCCCCATCCTGGAGTGCATGTGGGTCAGGACTTTGGGATCAAAGTCTTCAGACACAAACTTGGGTAAGAGTTAGGTGGGAGGTGAGGCCCGATCTGTAGACCCTGAGTGTAGCTGCTCGGGATTTGAAATTCGGATGGCTGGGACTCAGAAGCACAGGCTTTTCTGTCTGGATTGTGTGTCTAGGATGGCCATGGAATGAAGGGGTGACCTCATGGGTCCATGGGATATTCTTCCACTCTGGGGATTCTGCTTGGCATCCAAGAGTTTGATGTCTTCTGGGGGAAGAGGGAAACGCTGTTCCAGATATTCCCACTGACTATCCAGGTTGAGTAGATATGATGGCTTCTGGCCACAGCAGGTCCCACCTGCAGGATATGGGATCCACTGTCCGCATGGCTGCCTGGACGTTGTGGCTCAGGCTGTGACAGACTGAGCCTGAGTGTCCATGGCGGCCTATGATATTAGGGTGCCGTCGAGGGCCATGCTGGTGGATCCTCATGTAGGATATCTGGGCAGACTCACCAGGCACTTCTTCTTTCTGTTGGACAGGCAAATTGGTGACCCGGAGCGGGAGGATGGAATTGTAAACACAAGCTACGCTCATTCAGTGCCAAGTGGAAGGAAGTTCCAGGGTGCAGTGGCTTATTCGAGATATCCTGTACCTGAGTAAGTGTGGGTGTCAGATGTTTGCTCACACTGGATTTTGTGTCTCTGATGACCACCAAATGGAGGGGTGGCGTCATGAGGCCATAGAGGATTTCCCACACTAGGGCTTGTGAGATGCTCCAAAAAGCAAGGTTTCCTTCTACTGGAAAAGGGGAATCTTTTTTTTTTTTTTTTTTGCTCCAGGGTCCCCATATGGAAAGTTAGGGTACCAGAGCTCTCCCATATGGATGCCTGGAAAGCACAACTCCATTGATCATTGCAGCTGAGGAGCTTGGCAGGTTCGATATGGTTGCTCTGGAGCGAAGTTCCAAGCAGCCTGAATTGACATGGAGTTTCATGCTGTTGGATCACAATGCTGGTTGGTATCCATGGAGACTTGAGAATGTTGGTGTAGTCAGTGGTCCATGCGGGATTCTCCTATACTGTGTCTTGGATACAGCTACCAAGAGCAAGGTATCCTTCTGGGGACAGGTTTGGTTCTATTGTGTGGTTCAGAGACCACATGTTGGAATATAAATTGGTATTGGAGAACAGGCCTCTGGGGACAGGTGCCTGAAAACATAAACTTGGGTATCGATGATGTCCTAGAGTCATGTCTGGTTCAATCTTCTGACTCAGGGCATTTGACTTAGATGTCTGCCTGGAGGCAGGGGCTCATTGTGTGTCAGAGCGTGCATTTGGGTCCAGAGCATTCTTTGAATTTGAGGTCGGCTCAAGAACTTTGTAATTTGCTCCTAATCTTCACGGTTTGGGCAACAGTGAAGGGCAGAGTATCCTTCAGGAGGGTAGGCTCACTCGTCGTTGTGGCACTAGAGGCCCCATCCTGGAGGGCATTTGGGCCAGGGCTTTGGGGACAGAAATCTGCAAACGTGAACCTGGGTTAGGCTGAGGGCCAAGGTGATCACAGGCCCGATCTGCAGGCCGTGATTGCAGCTCATAGTGTACTGAAATTAAGATGTCATGGAGGTGGTAGCAAAGAATTTTTTTTTTTCTGAATGTGTGTCCAGGACAGCCACAAAACATAGGGGAGTCTTCATGGTTCCATGGGAGATTCTTCGTCTCTGTGGACACTGCCCAGCTCCCAAGAGTTTTGTCTCTGAGGGAAGGGAAGACTGCTGTTTTCTGTCTCAGGGGACCCCAAAAGAGGGAACCTAAAGACAGGCTCTTGGTCTTGGTGCCAGGAAATTACGAAAAAGGGTGAGAATTTGGCCCTTGGGACATGGCGTGCCCGATCGGCGGGCTCCTGGTCAAGCTACCGAGGGGTTTTTTTGAAAGCAGGCTCACGCTTAGGGTCACAATTCCTGTTTGAGCCCGGGTCCCATGAGTGGCTGTGGTCTAATGGGCAAAGCAGCATGTTCCCACTCTGAGCGTCGGACACCCATCTCAACAGCCAGGTTTCCTGCTTTTGGGAAGGAGGAGTACTCTTGTGCTTCAGGTTCCCCCTTAGGCAAGGATTTGATCTTCGGTCTGGGAAAAGATCCTGAATACCAATGTTGAGTAGAGCTGATAGCTTCAGGCCATGCACCTGCAGGATATGGGGCCCACTGTCTGTGTGGTTGTCTGGCGGTCATGGCTCAGGCTGTTTCAGACAGAGCCTGAGTGCCCATGGCGGCCTATGATATTAGGGTTCTGTCAAGGGCCATGCAGGTAGATCCTCATGTGGACGTTCTGCGCAGACTCACCAGACACTTCTTCTGTCTTTGGGGTAGGCAGAATACTTTGTTTTGGGTCCAGAATTGCCTGTCAAGAGTGCTTGGTGACCAGAAGGGTGAAGATGGAATTGTAATCACAAGCTATGGTTAAATTCAGTGCCAAGCAGAAGGCAGCCAGTGTGCACCCACTGATTCGAGATACCAGCACCTGAGTAAGGGTGGATGTCAGATACTTGCTCACAATGGACATTGTGTCTATGGTGACCACCAAATGGAGGGGTGGTGTCATGAGGCCATGGATGATTTCCCACACTGGTGAGATGCTCCAAATAGCAAGGTTTCCTTGTACTGGACAGCATGAGTCTGGTTTGTTGGCTCCAGGGTCCCCATATGGAAAGTTTGGATAGCAGTGCTCTCCCTATGGATGCATGGAAAGCACACCTCCATTGACTATTTCAGCTGAGAAACATGGCAGGTTCGATCTTGAGGCTCTGGGGCGAGGTTCCAAGCGGCTTGTGTTGACATGGAGTTTCATGGTGTTGGATCATAAGGATGGTTTTTATCCAGGGAGAAGTTAGAATATTGGGGTGGTCAGGGGCCATGCAGGATTCTCCTACAATGAGTCTTGGACATAGCTACCAAGAGAAAGCTATCCTACTGGGAACAGAAGGGGTCTGTTGTGTGGCTCAGGGACCACATGTTGGAATTTAAGTTGGTATTGGGGAACTGGCCCCTGTGGAAAGGCACCAGAAAACCTAAGCTCTTGTATCGATGAAGTCCTAGAGCAATGTCAGGTTCAATCTTCTGACTCAGGGCCTTTGACTTGAATGTCTGCTTGGAGGCAGGTGCTCATTGTGTGTCAGAATGCGTACTTGGGTCCAGAACGTTCTTCAAAATGGTGGTGGGCTCAGGGGCTTTGTACTTTGCTCCTAATCTTCAGGGTTTGGGCAACAGTGAAGGGCAGAATTTCCTTCGGGAGTATAGGCACAGTTTTCCTGTGTAGCTCCAGAGTCCCCTTCCTGAGGGCATGTGGGCCAGGGCTTTGGGGACAGAATTCTGAAAACATGAACTAGGGTTAGGGTGAGGGCCAAGGTAATCACAGGCCTGATCTGCAGTCCCTGAGTGCAGCTCATATTGTACTGAAATTAAGGTGTCATGGAGGCAGTAGCTTAGGCTTTTCTGTCTGGATAGTGTGTCCAGGACGGTCACAAAATGTAGGGGTGCCCATGCTTGAGGGCAAATGTAGGGGTGAATCATGGGGTCATGGGAGATTCTTTGTCTCTCAGGATTCTGCTCGGTTCACAAGAGTTTGGTTTCTCTGGGGGAAGGGAACACTGCTGTTTTCAGTCTCAGGGGACCCCCAAAAGAAGGACAGCAGAGACAGGTTCTGGGTGGGAGCCTGGAAATAATGAAAGACGGTGAGGTTTTGGCCCTAGGAACCTGGGAGGCTCGCTCTGTGGACCCCTGGCCCAGCAACTGAGGGGCAGGGGCAGTCTGACACCAGCTGAGCAACTACCTCCACTCATACCATAGACAGATGTCGCCAGAGAAGAAGATTGAACTGGACAGGCTCCTAGGCCCTAATTGGATCCATTTCTTTGGTTTCCAGGTATCTCTCCTCAAAGGCCTGGTTTCCAATACCAGTATATCGGAGTCTCCTGAGGCAGCAATTAAAACAAATCTTGCCTCCACATGGGAAACTTAACATTGGAGCTGTCTCAAAATCTCCGGTTAGGAGAATCCTTCAGGGCCCCGGTGTAACCGCCCCATTCCAAGGCCTCCATGGACACAAACCCACATTAGGACCCATTCGCAGGAGATTCCATTTCAACTCCACCCCCGTGTTTGCTCCCTCAGAGCCAGCAGATCGAACCTGTCTTGTCGCTAGGAGACAATTGGAATGCAAGTCGGGCTGCCCAGCCATCGATCCTTAGAACCCTGCTCTGTCATTGTTCCATATGAGATGTCCAGGAGCCAACCAACAGGTCTCAGATGTCCTGCAGAAAGATTCCTTGCGTTTTGGAGCATCTCACAACTCCCAGCTTGGGGAAACCTCGATATCTTTGTGATGCCCCCCATCCCTTTATGAAGGGGAAATCATGGACAAGAACTCCAACCTAGCCATCGTCTGATCCTCGCCCTGACTTCAGATGCACGAGATCTCGATTCAGCTCTGCAGAGATTGCCGTCCTTGCCCTCGCTCTGAAACCTATATCTAGCTTGTGTTCTCAGACTTCTGTCCTCACACTCCTGGCCCCCAAGCCGTCAACTTTGGCAATTCCGGACCCACAATGCAGCACTCTGTCTGCCCTCCAGAAGAAAAATGTTGCCTATGGAGATACCCACACACCCCAAATAAGGACAGACCTATATGGAACTCTACTGTACCCAAATTATATAGTCTTACCTGGGCAGTAATACACTGTCTGACTAAGCCTGAGCCCAGACCTCCTGTACAACACCCAGACAGCTGACCGCACACTGAGCACATTGGACCTGCCATGGCCTTAGCTCGTTATTGTTAGGGTCCGTGATCAAAGGAACGAGACTGATACAAAGCGAAGGTCAAGCAAAATTTTATTTCGCGCCAAGCATCAGGAATCAAACTACCGGTCAGAGCTACCTCTTACGAAAAGGCGGTGATGATGAACCCAACAAGGTCACTTCCAAGAAGGCCACTCTGGACGAGGCCGCTCTAGATGACGTTGCTGCTCCGCAGATGAGGCCGCTCCATGATTGGAGCCGTTCCCAAGAAGAGGCCACTCCCAAGACAAGGCCACTGCTCAATGAAGTTGCTCCCCGGACAAGGCCGCTCCCAAGAAGAGGCTGTTCTGGACAAGACCATTTCCTGGATGAGGCCACTCCCAATGACGAAGAAGCAACAATGACAAGGAGGACAACCCGGATGACACAGACTCTGCTCCCCACGATGCTACTCTGACCAGGCTTCCACCCGGAGGAAGCCACCACTGCGGACAAGGCCACTTGTGGTTCGGGGTGGCGAGGCATTTTGCAGCGAGGCTGCTGGTGTCTAGAGGCCGTTGGCATCTCAGGGCTGCTTACGCCTCCAGACCGCTGGCATCTAGGGGCTGCAGGTGTCAGGACCGACTGCTGGCATCTAGGGTCTGTAGGCATCAGGACCGCAGGCGTCGAGGGACCACTGACAACTGGACCGCAGATGTCTCAGGACCGCAGGCGTCGAGGGACCGCTGACAACTGGACCGCAGATGTCTCAGGACCGCAGGCGTCGAGGGACCGCTGACAACTGGACCGCAGATGTCTCAGGACCGCAGGTGTCGAGGGACCGCTGACAACTGGACCGCAGATGTCTCAGGACCGCAGGCGTCGAGGGACCGCTGACAACTGGACCGCAGGCATCAAGGGACCGCTGACAACTGTACCGCAGATGTCTCAGGACCGCAGGCGTCGAGGGACCACTGACAACTGGACTGCTGGGCCGCCGCCGGAGGCTGGAGGCTGCAGGCGGCGGCGCTCGGGGCCGCCAGAGGCTGGAGGCTGCAGGCGGCGGTGCTCGGGGCCGCCGCCGGAGGCTGCAGGCGGCGGCGCTCGGGGCCGCCGCCGAAGGCTAGACCGCCGGAAGCTGGAGGCTGGAGGCGGCGGCGCTCGGGGCCGCCGCCGGAGGCTGGAGGCGGCGGCGCTCGGGGCCGCCGCCGGAGGCTAGACCGCTGGAAGCTGGAAGCTGCAGGCGTCGGCGCTCGGGGCCGGCGCCGGAGGCTGGAGGCTGCAGGCGGCGGCGCTCGGGGCCGCCGCCGAAGGCTAGACCGCCGGAAGCTGGAGGCTGGAGGCGGCGGCGCTCGGGGCCACCGCCGGAGGCTGGAGGCGGTGGCGCTCGGGGCCACCGCTGGAGGCTAGACCGCTGGAAGCTGGAAGCTGCAGGCGTCGGCGCTCGGGGCCGCCGCCGGAGGCTGGAGGCTGCAGGCAGCGGCGCTCAGGGCCGCCGCCGGAGGCTGGAGGCTGCAGGCAGCGGCGCTCGGGGCCGCGGCCGGAGGCTGGAGGCTGCAGGCAGCGGCGCTCGGGGCCGCCGCCGGAGGCTGCAGGCGGCGGCGCTCGGGGCCACCGCGGAAGGCTAGACCGCCGGAAGCTGGAGGCTGGAGGCGGCGGCGCTCGGGGCCGCCGCCGCAGGCTGCAGGCGGCGGCTCTCGGGGCCGGCGGGAGGCTGGAGACTGCAAACGCGTTTGTAGCTCTTACAAGAGCTGCTACAGCTCTTCTATTCACCGTTGACTCCCCTGCTCTCCGCCGACTTCCACCGCTCTCCGCAGCGCTTCACCGCTCTCCGTCGACTTCACCGCTCTCCGCGGACTTCACTGCTCTCCGCCGACTTCCACCGCTCTCCGCAGCGCTTCACCGCTCTCCGCCGACTTCACCGCTCTCCGCGGACTTCACTGCTCTCCGCTGACTCCATCCCTCCTGTAGCAGTGGCTGCTCTCCTGCAGCAGCCCCCCTTTGACAGCCTGGCAGAGTAACCTTTATGGGGGTGGTTAAGCCCCGCCCCTACACAGGTGGCCAATTGAATTCCAATTTTCCCAATGGATATACATACGGCTTACTGATTGGATGTCTCCACTCAGTCTGCCCCACCCTTACATTCAGGGTCCACAAGCAAGTTCCTCTAGGAGGGGCAGACCCTTACAGTTATCTCTTCCCAACCTAGCAATTCAGGACTCAGAACTTAGACCTTAACTCCAAACACTGTCAAGGGGTGAAGTGATGCAGAAATCAGAACTCCTCCTACCCCATGGCAGGAAACCTTGAGGTTGGCATGTTGTCAAATGTTCAGTGTAGGAGAAACCAGCGTTCACCATGAGGCCCCGCCCATGCTTGAGGGCTGCGAGGGCATAAACACGCATTGTGACCCTCAGCGTAAGTCCTGTCCTCTAGTAAGTCCTCTCAGTGACTGGACCATTAGACGTCATAATGGGCTTGTCATGCACCTAGGCCCCAATTTTTAACCAGATTTGTGGTTGTCCAGTCGCCCCTCCCCAGGGCTCCGCTCTGGAATCCCTCGTTTGGTGGGACACCTGAGGAAAGAAAACAAAACGGACTCCACCCTTCCCACAGAATGACCCCAAACTCTTGGTATCGGGCCAAATCCCCAGAGAGGAAGACTCATCCATTGCCTATGAGGTCACTCGGACATTCCACAGCCATCAGTGACACAATATTCAGAGACAAAACCCTGAGCATGTGCCTCACACTCATCCTTTGCTCATATCCTGAAATACCCCTCACGGTCTGTAGATCAGTCTTGCCATACCTACAACCCGAAACCTAAGCCGAGTTGGTGTTTTCAGACAAATGTCCCCACAGCACTGTCCCACACACCATCCAGGCTCAGGCCCCTGGAGCCAAACCTAAGGACTGTACCGGCCCTCACCAAGGGAATTCTGCCCATTCCATTGGCCACAACCCTACAAATAGGATAAACCTACAAAATCCCTGAGGGGATCCCAATAGTGTTGGCTGCCCAGGACAAAGAGGGGCAATCTGAGCCCATCTGAGCACCTACCTACACTCAGACCCATAGTCAGATGTCCCCAGAGGCAAATTGGAACAAACAGGCACATAGGCGCTAATCGGATCCATTGCTTAGGTTTCCAGGCATCTATCAGCAGAGGCCTAGATTGTTTCTTGAGGCACCCATCAGAACAAATCTCTTCTCCAGATGGGAAACTTGCGTGTTGGAGCTGTGTCAAAGCCTCTGGTTAGGAGAACTCTTCAGGGCCCCGGTGCCACCGCCTCATTCCAAGGTCTCCATGGACACAAAACCACATTAGGACCCATTCGCAGGAAAGTCCATTTCAACTCAGGCCCCCCGGTTGCTCCCCCAGATCCAGCAGATCTAACCTGTCTTGTCACTTGGACATAATTGGAATGAGAGGTGGGCTGCCCAGCCATCCATCCTTAGAACCCTTCTTGGAATCGTTCTGTATGGGAAGTCATGGAGCTAATCAACTGGTCTCAATGGTCCTGCAGAAGAATCTTTGTGGTTTGGAGCATCTCACAACTTCCATGGTGGGAAAACCTCCATGGTCTCATGATCCGCCCCCTTCATGAAGGGGCCATCAGGGACAGAAACTCCAAGTGGAGCAATGGTCTGATCCTCGCCCTGACGTCAGATACATGAGATCTCAATTCAGCTCTGCAGAGTGTGCCTGCCATGCCCTCACCCAGAAACCTAAGCCTAGCTTGTGTTCTCAGACTTCCGTCTTCACACTCCTGGCCCAAAAGCCCTCCAGTTTGGCAATACCAGAACTACAATGCAGTACACTGCCAGCCCTCCAGAAGAAAAACATTGCCCTCTGTGGCTCCCCAGAAACTCCAAATGAGGATCAATCTGCACGCCACTTGACTGTACCCCAATTATACAGGCTGCCCTGGGCATTAATGCCCTTTTGACACAGCCCGAGCCTGGAACTCCCAACCCACACCCAGCCAGCTGGCTGCACACTGAGCACATCGGACCCGCCATGGACTTAGCTCATCATATCTTCCGACCTCAAGAACCTAGACCTTATCTCCCATCACTGCTCATGGTTAAACACGATGCAGAAATCAGAAGTCCTTCCCCATGGCAAGAAACTTTGTGTTTGGCATGTTGTCCAACGTTCAGTGTAGTTGAAACCAGTGTGGTCCATGAGGCACTGCCCATGCTTGAGTTCCGCATTGGTCACAAACATGCATTGTGACCCTCGGCGTGGGCCCAGTCCTCAAGTAAGGCCTCTCAGTGGCTGGACCAAGAGATGGCATATTGGGCTTGCCATGCCCGTAGGCCCCAATTTTTAACCATAGTTTGGGTTGCCCATTCGCCCCTCCCCAGGGCTCTGCTTTGGAATCCCTCTTTTGGTGGGACACCTGAGGTATCAAAACTGAAAGGACTCCTCCCATCCCACAGATTGACCCAAAATATTGGGATCAGGCAAAATCCACAGAAAGGAAGACTCGCCCATGGCCCATGAGGCCTCCCCGACATTCCACGGCCATCGTTGACACAAAATCCAGAGTCAAAAGCCTGAGCACGCGCCTCACACTCACTCTTTCTTCATATCCTGAAGAGTTCTCGTCATGGTCTGTAGACCGGGCCTGCCATATCTATATCCCCAAACCTAAGTTGAGTTTGTGTTTTCAGACATCTGTCCCCACAGTCCTGGCCCACACACCGTGCATGCTGGGGCCCCTGGAGCCACACATCAGGAGCCACACAGCAGGTCTGGTCCTGCCCACTCCACGGGAATTCTGCAACTTTCATCATCCATAATCGTACAAATTAGGAGAAACCTCCAAATTCCCCGATGCCATCCCAATAGTGTAGGCTGCCCGGACAAACAGGGGTGGTCTGACACCACCTGAGCAACTACCTCCACTCATATCATAGACAGATTTCGCCAGAGACGAAGATTGAACCGGACAGGCCCCTAGGCCCTAATTGGATCCATTGCTGTGGATTCCAGGTATCTCCCCTCAGACGCCTGGTTTCCAATACCAGCATATGTGGGTTTCCTGAGGTACCAATTAGAAGAAATCTTGTCTCCACATGGGAACTGTAAGGGTGGGGCAGACTGAGTGGAGTCATCCAATCAGTAGGCCGTATGTATATCCACTGGGAAGGTTGAAATTCAATTGGCCACCTGTGTAGGGGAGGGGCTCAACCACCCCCATAAAGGTTGCTCTGCCAGGCTGCCAACGGGGGCTCCTGCAGGAGAGCCGGGGGCTCCTGCAGGAGAGCCGGGGGCTCCTGTAGGAGAGCCGGGGGCTCCTGCAGGAGGGATGGAGTCGGCGGAGAGCGGTGAAGTCCGCGGAGAGCGGTGAAGTCGGCGGAGAGCGGTGGAAGTCCGCGGAAGGCGGTGAAGTCGGCGGAGAGCGATGAAGTGGAGCGGAGAGCGGTGGAAGTCGCAGAAGAGCAGGGGAGTCAACGGTGTATAGAAGAGCTGTAACAGCTCTTGTAAGAGCTATAACCGCGTTTGGCGGTCCAGCCTCCAGCCTCCGGCGGCCCCCAGCGGCCGCCGGCAGCCTCCAGCCTCGGCGGCGGCGCCGAGCCGCCGCCTGCAGCGTGCAGCCTCCGGCGGCGGCCCCGAGTGCCGCCGCCTGCAGCGTGCAGCCTCCGGCGGCGGCCCCGAGCGCTGCCGCCTGCAGCTTCCAGCCTCCGGCGGTGGCCCCGAGCGCCGCCGCCTGCACCCTCCAGCCTCCGGCGGCGGCCCCGAGCGCCACCGCCTGCAGCCTCCGGCGGCGGCCCCGAGCGCCGTCGCCTGCACCCTCCAGCCTCCGGCGGCGGCCCCGAGCGCCGCCGCCTGCAGCCTCCGGCGGCGGCCCCGAGCGCCGCCGCCTGCACCCTCCGGCGGCGGCCCCGAGCGCCGCCGCCTGCAGCTTCCAGCCTCCGGCCCCGAGCGCCGCCGCCTGCAGCTTCCAGCCTCCGGCGGCGGCCCCGAGCACCACCGCCTGCAGCTGCCAGCCTCCGGCGGCGGCCCCGAGCACCGCCGCCTGCAGCTTCCAGCCCCTGGCCCCGAGGACCGCCGCCTGCAGCTTCCAGCCTCCGGCCCCGAGCACCGCCGCCTACAGCTTCCAGCCTCCGGCAGCGGCCCCGAGCCATCGCCTGCAGCCTGCAGCCTCCGGCAGCCCAGCAGTCCAGTCATCTGCGGTCCAGTTGTCAGTGGTCTCTCGACGCCTGCGGTCCTGAGACATCTGCGGTCCAGTTGTCAGCGTTCCCTCGACGCCTGCGGTCCTGAGACATCTGCGGTCCAGTTGTCAGCGTTCCCTCGACGCCTGCGGTCCTGAGACATCTGCGGTCCAGTTGTCAGCGTTCCCTCGACGCCTGCGGTCCTGAGACATCTGCGGTCCAGTTGTCAGCGGTCCCTCGACGCCTGCGGTCCTGAGACATCTGCGGTCCAGTTGTCAGCGGTCCCTCGACGCCTGCGGTCCTGAGACATCTGCGGTCCAGTTGTCAGCGGTCCCTCGACGCCTGCGGTCCTGAGACATCTGCGGTCCAGTTGTCAGCGGTCCCTCGACGCCTGCGGTCCTGAGACATCTGCGGTCCAGTTGTCAGCGGTCCCTTGACGCCTGCGGTGCCAGCGGCCCTGCCCCGCACTCCAGGACCCTCAGCAGTGACACAGTGAGAAACGACCTAGATGTCAGCAACCTCATTGGGAGTAGGCTCGCCGGGGTCAAAGTTGTCATCTTTTATAAAAGAAAGCCCTGACCGGTCAGTGCGATTCATGATGCTTGGCGCGAAATAAAGCTTTGCTTGACCTTCGCTTTGTATCAGTCTCGTTCCTTTGATCACGGACCCTAACAGGAACCTTGCTCTTTGGAACTGTCTCAAAATCTCCGGTTAGGAAAATCCTTCAGGGCTCGGTGCCACTGCCCCATTCTAAGGTCTCCATGGACACAAACCCATATTAGGACCCTTCTTCAGGAGATTCCATTTCAAATCAGCCCCCTCGGTTGCTCCTCCAGAGCCAGAACATTGAACCTGTCTTGTCATTAGGAGTCAATTGGAATGTGAGGTGGGCAGCCTGCTCTGGCGTCCTTCCGTATGGGACGTCCTGGAGCCATCCAACAGGTCTCAAGTGTCCTGCAGAAGGAATCCCTATGTTTTGGAGCGTCTCACAACTCCCAACATTGGAAAATCTCGATGGCTTTGTGGTGCCCCCCACCTTCATGAAGGGGCCATCATGGAGAGAAACTCCAAGCGGAGTCTACATCTGATCCTCACTCAGACTCCAGACGCTCGAGATCTCGATTCAGCTCTGCAGAATGTCCCTGCCTTGCCCTCGCCCTGAAAACTAAGTCTAGCTTGTGTTCTCAGACTTCCGTCCTCACACTCCTGTTCCCTAAGCTCTCATGTTTGGCAATTCTGAGCCACAATGCAGCACTCTGCCTACCCTCCGGATGAAAAATGTTGCCCTATGGAGCTTCCCAGACACCTTAAATGAGGATAAACCTACACGGCACTCGACTACCCAAATTATATAGTCTAACCTGGGCACTAATACACTGTCTGACACAGCCTGAGCCCAGACCTCCTGACCAACACCCGGACAGCTGACTGCATACTGAGCACATCGGACCCGCCATGGCCTTAGGTCATCATCTCTTCCCAACCTCAGTTTTCAGGCTTCAGAACTTAGACCTTATTTCCAATTACTGCCCAGGGATGAATATGATGCAGAAATCAGAAACCCCCTTCCACATGGCAAGAAATCTTGTGGTTGGCATGTTGTCCAATGTTCATTGTAGGAGAAACCAGCATGGCCCATGAGGCCCTGCCCATGCTTGAGGGCTGTGTTGGGCACAAACTCGCATTGTGACCCTCAGTGTGAGCCCTGTCTACAAGTAAGGCCTCTCAGTGGCTGCCCCAAGTTCCGAATATGAGGCTTGCCATGTCGCTAGGCCCCCAATTTTAACCAGAGTTATGGTTTTCTAGTTGCCCTTCCCCATTGCTTTGCTCTGGAATCCCTCTTCTCGTGGCATACCCAAGGTATAAAAACAGAAAGGTCTTCTCCCATCCCTCAGAAGGACCCCAAATTCTTGGGATGGGGCCAAATCCCCAGCGAGGGAGACTCATCCATGGCACCTGAGGCCACCCGGACATTCATGGCCATTGGTGACACAAAACCCAGAGACAAAGCCTAAGCATGCACCTCACACTGGCCCTTTGTTTATAACCTGAAGAGTTTTCCTCATTGTCTGTAGATCAGGTCTGCCATACCTTCGTCCCAAAACCCAAGACGAGTTTGTGTTTTCAGACAACTTTCCCCATAGCACTGGCCTATGCGCCCTACAAACTGGGGCCACTGGAGCCACACCTCAGGACTGTGCATGCCCTCTCCAAGGGAATTCTGCCCATTCCATTGGCCATAACTGTACAAATAAAAGAAACCTCCAAAGTCCCCGAAGCCATTCCAATAGTGTGTACTGCCCAGGACAAACAGGGGCGATCTGACACCATCTGAGCAACTACCTCCATCAGACCCGTAGACAGATGTCCCCAGAGAAGAAGATTGAACCAGACAGGCCCCTAGGGGTAATAATCCGTTCCATTGCTTTTGTTTCCAGGCATGTCTCCACAGAGGCCTGATTTCCAATACCAGCATAGGGTGGTTTCCTGAGGCACGATCAGAGCAAATCTCGTCTCCACATGGAAACTTGTGCATTGGAGCTGTGTCAAAAGCTTAGGAGGATCCTTCAGGGACCCGGTGCCACCACCCACTCCAAGGTTCTCATGGACACAAACACACATTAGGACCCATTCTCAGGAGAGTCCATTTCAACTCAGCCCCCCTGGTTGCTCCCGCAGAGACACAGATCGAACCTGTCTTGTTGCTAGGAGACAATTGGAATGCAAGACAGTCTGCCCGGGCATCCATCCTTAGAACACTGCTCTGTAGTCATTCATATGGGACGTCCTGGAGCCATCCAACAGGTCTCAATTGACCTACAGAAGGAATCCTTGCAGTTTGGAGCATCCCAGAACTCCCAAGGTGGGAAAACCTCCATTGCCTCGAGATTCTGCCTTTTCATGAAGGGGCCATCATGGACAGGAACTCCAACCTGAGCCAACGCGTGAACCTCACCCTGACTTCAGATGCACGAGATCTCGATTCAGATCTGCAGAGGATGCCTGCCGTGCCCTCGCTCTGAAACCTAAGTCTAGCTTGTTTTCTCAGATCCATCCTCACACTCCTGGCACGAAGCCCTCAAGTTTGGAAATTCCGTAAACACAATGCAGCACTCTGCCTTCCCTCCAGAAGAAAAATGTTGCCCTAATGAGCTTCCCAGACACCTTAAATGAGGATAAACCTACACGGCACTCAACTGTACCCAAATTATATAGTCTAACCAGGCACTAATGCACTGTCTGACACAGCGTGAGCCTGCACCTCCTGACCAACACCCAGCCAGCTGGCTGCACACTGAGCACATCGGGCACGCCATGGCCTTAGGTCATCATCTCTCCCCAACCTCGGTTTTCAGACTTCAGAACATAGACCTTATCTCCAATCAAAGCCCAGGGGTGAATGTGATGCAGAAATCAGAATTCCTCCTGCCCCATGGCAAGAAACCTTGTGGTTGGCATGTTGTCCAAAGTTCAGTATAGGAGATACCAGCGTGGTCCATGAGGCTCCGGTCATGCTTGACGGCTCCGTTGGGCACAAACATGCATTGTGAACCTCAGTGTGAGCCCTGTCCTCAAGTAAGACCTTTCAGTGGCTGGACCAAGGTCCCGCATATGGGGTTTGCCATGCCCCTAGGCCCTCAATCTTATCCAGCGTTTGGGTTGTCCAGTCGCCCCTCCCCAGGGCTCTTCTCTGGAACCCCTCTTTTAGTGGCTCACCTGAGGTAAAAAATCAGAACATAGTCCTCCCATTTCACAGAATGACCCAAACTCTTGGGATCGGGCCAAATCCCCAGAGAGGGAGATTCGTCCATGGCCCATGAGGCCACCCCGATATTCCACAGCCAACGGTGACACAAAAATCCAGAGACAAAAGCCTGAGCTAGTGCCTCACACTCGCCTTTTCTTCATATCCTGAAGAGTTCTCCTCAAGGTCTGTAGATTGGATCTGCCATACTTATGTCCCCAAACATAAGCCAAGTTTCTGTTTTCAGACTTCTGTCCCCACAACTCTGGCCCACACACCCTCCATGCTTGGGCCCCTGGAGCCACACCTCAGGACTGTGCCTTCCCTCCCCAAAGGAATTCTGCCCATTTCATTGGCCACAAACTTGCAAATTAGGAGAAAACATCAAAGTCACAGAGGCCATCCCGATAGTTTAGACTGCCCGGGAGGAAGAGGGGCGATCTGACACCAGCTGAGGAACTACCTCCACTCAGACACATAGATAGATGACCCGAGAGAAGATTAAACTGGACAGGACCCTAGGCGCTAATCAGATCCATTGCTTTGGTTTCCAGGCATCTCTCCTCAGAGTTCTGGTTTCCAATACTAGCATATGGGGGGGTTACTGAAGCACCAATGAGAACAAATTTTGTCTCCCCATGGGAAACTTGCCCTTTGAAGCTGTCTCAGAACCCCCGGTTAGGACAATCCTTCAGGGCCCCGGTGCCACTGCCCCATTCCAAGGTCTCCATGGACACAAACCCACATTATGACCCATCCTCAGGAGAATCCATTTCAACTCTGCCCCATCGAGTGTTACACCAGAGAAAGCATATCAAATGTGTCCTGTCGCTAGGAGACAATTGGAATGTGAGGCTGGTTGCCCAGGCACCCATCATTAGAACCCTGCTCTGGAATCGTTCCATATGATGTCCTGGAGCCATCCAACAGGTTTCAATTGACCCTCAGAAAATCCTTGTGGCTTGGAGCATCACACTACTCCCATCATGGGAAAAACCCCATGGCCTCGGGGATGACCCCCCTTCATGAAGGGGCCATCATGGACAGAATCTCCATCCTGAGCCAACATCTGAACCTTGCCCTGACTTCAGATTCAGGAAATCTCGATTATGCTCTGCAGAGTGTGCCTGCCCTGCCCTCGCCCCAAAACCAAAGCCAAGCTGGTGTTCTCAGATTTACGTCCTCACACTCCTGGCCCAAAAGCCCTCCAGTTTGGCAATTCCGGAGCCAGAATGCAGCACTCTGCCTGCCCTCCACAAGAAAAACTTTGACCTATGGGGCTACCAAGAAACCCCAAATGATTATCTTGTGCATGCCACGTGACTGTACCCCAATTATACAGCCTATCCGGGCAGTAATGCCCTGTCTGGCACAGCCTAAGCACAGACCTCCTGAACAACACCTAGAAAGCTAGCCCCAAACTGAACATATCAGACCTGCCATGGCCTTAGGTGGTCATATCTTCTCAACCTCGGTTTTCAGGCTTTAGAAACTTGACCTTATCTTCAATCTCTGCCCAGAGTTTCAAGGCCTCAGTCCTCATATGTCCAAGGTTCAGTGTGGGAGAAACCTGCATGCTCAATGAGGCCGAGCCCATGATCGAGGGCCTCCTTGGGCACAAACATGCATTGTGACACTCAGCATGAGTCCCCTATTCAAGTAAAGCTTCTCAGTGGCTGGACCAGGAGCCCGCATATGGGGCTTGCCATGCCCATAGGCCCCCAGGCCTAACCAGAGGGAGGGTATTCCAGTTGTCTGTACCCAGTGTTCTGCTCTAGAATCCCTCTATTGAGGGGACACATGAGGTAGAAAACAGGACTCCTCCCTTCCCACAGAATGACCACAAACTCTTGGGAGCTGGGCAAATCACCAGAGAGGGAGACTCTTTCATGGCCCATGAGGCCACACTTACATTAAATGACCATCGTGAATACAACATCCAGGGACATAAACCTGAACGACCGCCTCCTAATCGCCCTCCTTTTGAATCACGAGGAGCGCCACTCATGAACTGTAGATCCCTCCTGCCATAACTTCAGCCCCAAACCTCAGCCGAGTTTGTGTTTTTGGAAGTCGATCCCCACAGCCTTGGCCCACACAGTCTCCAGGCTGGGGCCTCTGGAGCCACACCATAGGACTGTCCAGCTCTCTCCTAGGAGACTGTGCCCATTCCATTGAACACAACCCCACAGAATAGGAGAAACCTCAAGGCTCCCGAGGCCATCCCACTACTGTAAGCCGCCCTGGACAAACAGGGGCATCCTGACACAAGCTGAGCAACTACCTACACACAGACATGCAGACAGATATCCACAGAGACAGAAGACTGAACCGGACAGGCCCCTAGGCCCTAATCTGAACTCTTGCTTTGGTTTCCAGGTGTCACTCCTCAGAGGCCTGGGTTTGAAGACCAGCATATGGGGCTTTCCTGAGGCACCAAACAGAACACCTCTCATCTCCACATGGGAAGCTTCCTTGTTGGATCCCTGTCAAACACTTCGGATTGGAGAATCCTGCAGAATCCCTGAGCCACCACCACATTCTAAGGTCTCCATGGCCACCAACCCACATTATGACTCATCCTCAAGAGAGTTCATTTCAACTCAGGCCTCTGGGTAGCTTGCCCAAGAGTGCGCAGATTGAGCCTGCCTTGCCCCGAGCAGCCAGTTGTAATGTGAGGTGGTGTTTTGATGCATCCATGCTTAGATTCCTGCTCTTGAGTCTTTCCATATGGGGGTTCCTGGAACCATCCAATAGGACTCTACTGTCCTGCAGAAGGAAACCTTGAGGTTTGGAGCAGCTCACTACTTTCAGCATAGGGAAAACTCCCTGGCCCCATGATGCCCCCACCTCCTTCAGGAAGGGGCCATCATGGACACACACTCCAGCCTGAGGCAAAGTCTGATACTCGCCCTCACCTCAGATCCAGAAGATCTCGATTCAGCCTCTATGGAGTGGGCCTGCCTTGCCCTCGGCCCCAAACCTAATGCTAACATGTGTTTTCAGACTTCCTTCCTCACATTCCTGGCAAACAAGCCCTCCAGACTGGGAATTCCGGAACCACAATGCAGGCCTCTGCCTGCAAACGAGAAGAAAAACGTTGCCCTGTGGGGCTCTCCAGAAACCCCAAAGGAGGATCAATCTGCTCCGTCCTCAACCGCACACCAATTGGATAGGCTGCCCTGGGCACTAATGCTCTGTCTGACACAGCCTGAGGCCAGACGTCCCGACAGACAAGGAGACAGCTGGCCTCACAACCAACACATTGGACACACCATGGCCTTAGGCTGTCATCTCTTCCCAACCTGGGTTTTCAGACATCTGAACCTAGATATTATATCAAATCTCCACACAGGTGGGTACCTGAAGCACAAATGAGAACTCCTCCTTCCCCATGGCTGTAAAGCTTGCTGTTAGCATGGATTCACACTTTCAGGGTAGGAGAAACCTTCATGGCCCCTGAGGCCAAGCCCAAACTTGAGTGCCACCTTGCGCACACACTCGCATTGTGACCCTCAGCATGAGCCCCATGTCGAAGTAAGGCCTCTCAGGGCCTGGACCAAGAGCCTGCATATGGGGCTTGCCAAGCCCCTATGCTCCCAATCCTCACCAGAGTTCGAGTTCTCCAGTCGCTCGTACCCAGGGCTGTGATCTGGAGTCCCTCTCCTGGAGAAAGTCCTGATCCAGACAACAGAACTCCACCCTTCCCACAAAATGACCTCAGAATCTTGGGAGCCTGCCCAACTCCTCAGAGAGGGAGACTCTACCATAGCCCTGTGGCCACCCTACATTCCACGTCTTGGGGGACACAACATCCCGAGACAAAAACTTGTGTGACTGCCTCCCATTTGCCCTTCTTTCATAAGCCGAGGAGCTCCCCTCACGGTATGTGGATCCGGCCTGCCATACCCTCGCCACCACACCTAAGCCAAGTTTGTGTTTTCAGACTTCTGTGCCCGCAGCCAGGACCCACACACACTCCAGGCTAGGGCCTATGGAGACACACCGAAGGACTGTGCCCATCCTCTCCAAGAAAACTGTGCCCAATCCATTGTCCACAACCCTACAGATTAGGAGAAACCTCCAAGGCCACCGAGGACATGCCAATAGTGTAGGCTGCCCTGGACTAAGAGGGACATTCTGACACCAGCTGAGCAACTATCTCCATGTAGACACCCAGACAGTGTCCCCAGAGACAGAAGATTGAAACGGACAGGCCCCTAGGCACTAATCTGAACCCTAGGTTTGTTTTCCAGGTGTCTCTCCTCAGAAAACTGGTTTGAAGACCAGCATCTGGGGCTTTTCTGAGGCACCAAACAGAACCTCTCTCATCTCCACATGGAGAGCTTGTTTATTGCAGCCGTATCAAATGCTTCGGTTAGGAGAATTCTGCAAGGCCTCTGAGCCACCAGCACATTCCAAGGTCTCCATGGACACAAACCCAATTTATGACCCATCCTCTGGAGAGTCCATTTCAACTCAGTCCCCGGGTAGCTTGCCCCAGAGCAAGCAGCTCAAACATGTCTTGTCACTAATAGCCAATGGAAATGCGAGGTATGGTGTACAGGCATCCATCCGACGAACCCTGCTCTCCAGTCCTTCCGTATGGGACGTCCTGAAGCCATCCAACAGGACTCGACTGTCCTGCAGATGGAAACCTTGTGGTTTGGAGCAACTTACAAACTAGCGTATGTGCTGGTGTCTAAGGTTATGTGCAGGATGCTCCAACTCTGAGGGTTTGGCACAGGTCGAAGTGTATGGTTTCCTTCTGGGGACAGGAGATGTTCTGTTGTTTGGTTCAGGGACCACGTGTTGTATCCTAAGTTGTTATTCCAGAACAGGCCCCTGAGGACAGATGCCTGAAAACCTAATGGGGTTCCATTGAGGGCCTAGGGGCATTTCAGGTTCAATCTTCTAACTCACGATCATTGACTTGGCTGTCTCCCTGGATGTAGGTCCATAGTAGCTGGCAATATTGAGGTGAGCTCAGGGACCTTATAGGTTTATCCTAATCTGGAAGGTTTGGGCAACTCTGATATACACAATGTCCTTGGGGAAGGCAGCCAGAGTTTGGTAGTTTGGCTCCAGAGATACCATTTTCTGTTGGGCATGTGAGTCATGGTTTGGGAGAGAAATCTGGAAACACAAATTTGGGTTAGCAACTTTGTGGTGATTTGATTGCAGGTCCAATGCGTGGACATGGAGGGAAGCTCGTTAGGAACTTTAATTAGCGTGCCTGAAAGGCTGTAGCACAGGCATTTCTCTCTGGATTGTGTGTCCAGGATGGCCTCGGAATGTAGGTGTAGTCTCATGTGTCCATGGGAGACTTTTCCTCTCTATGGATCCTGGCTGCTTTCCATAGTTTGGTGGTTTTTTCGGGGAAGAGAAGAGTGCTATTTTCCATCTTATGGGTGTCTCAAAAAAGGGATTCTGGAGATGCACTCTGGTTCTGGGCATCTGGGACATCCCAGTAAGGGTTAGGATTTGGGCCTAGGGGTGTACTAGGCCTGCAATGCGGGGTCATGGTGGTGCAACTGACAGGGATTATTTGAAAGCACGCTCAGGCTTAGGGTTACAATGCCTGTTTGCGCTCAGGGTGGCCCTCAGGAGTCGGCGTGGTCTTGTTGGTCTTGTCACTGACTCCCCATTTGAAGCTTGAACACCCGTCCCAGCAGCCAAGTTTTCTGCCACGAGGAAGGAGGAGTTCTCTATTGTGCTTCAGGTTCCACCATTGGCAGGGATTCCAGCAAGTCTTGGGGCAGGTGCTAAATACCAAGGATGGGTAGAGATGACGTACTTGGGCCACGGCAATCCTAAATGCTAGATGTGGGGCCCGCTCTCTGGTGAATGACACTAGGTAGGGGCTCAGGCTTTGTCAGAACCAGCACTAGTGTCCATGGCAGCCTATAAATTGGGGTTGATTCAAGGGGGGATTAGACTGTTCATCTCACAACTCCCATTGTGGAAAACCTTATGGCCTTGTATTGCACCCCCCAAACTTCATTAAGGGGCCAACATGGAGAGAAACTCAAACCAGAGCCAATATCTGACCCTCGCCCTGATTCAGATGCATGAGATCTCAATTAAGCTCTGCAGAGTGTGCCTGCCGTGCCCTTGCCCCGAAACCTAAGCCTAGCTTGTGTTCTCAGACTTCCGTCCTCACCCACTGGCCCATAAGCCCTCCAGTTTGGTAATTCTGGAGCATTATTGCAGCACTCTGCCTGCCCTCCAGAAGAAAAACTTTGCCCTATGCTGCTAATAAGAAACCTCAAATGATTATCTAATGCACGCCACTCGATTGTAAAGTAATTATACAGCCTACCCTCTGTACTAATACCCTGTCTGGCACAGCCTGAGACCAGACATCCCAAACGACACCCAGACAGCTGGCCCCAAATTGAACACATCTGATCTGCCATGGCCTTATGTCATCATCTCTTCCCAACCTCGGTTTTCAGGTTTCAGAACCTAGACCTTATCTCTAATCACTTCCCAGGGGTGAACATGATGCAAAAATCAGAATTCCTCCTTTTCCAGAGCAGAAATCTTGTGGTTGGCATGTTATCCAACGGTCAGTGTTGGAAAACCTGCATGGTCCGAGAGGCCACGCCAGTGCTTGAGGGCTGCCTTGGGCACAGACACACATTGTGACCCTCAGTGTGAGTCCCGTATTCAAGTAACACCTCTCAGTGGCTGGACCAAGAGCCCCCATATGGGGCTTGTCATGCACATAGGCACCTAGGCCTTACCAGAGGGCAGGTATGGCAGTTGTCATTACTGCTCCACTCTAAAATCCCTCTTGAGAGGACACCTGAGGCAGAAAACAGGACTTCTCCCTTCCCACAGAATGACCCCAAACTCTAGGGAGCTGGGCAAATCACCAGAGAGGGAATACTCTTCCTCAGACCATGAGGCCACCCCTAAATTAAATGACCATAGTGCACACAACATCCAGAAAAAAAAAGCTTGAACGACCGCCTCCCACTCGCCCTCATTTCATATGCCAAGGATATCCCCTAATGGACTGTAGATCAGGCCTACCATAACCTCGGCCCCAAACCTGAGCCGAGTCTGTGTTTTTGGATGTCTGTCCCCACAGCCCTGGCACACACAGCCTCCAGGCTGGGGCCTCTGCAGCCACACCACAGGACTGTGGCTGCTCTCTCCTAGGACACTGTGCCCATTCCGTTGGCCACAACCCTACAGAATAGGAGAAACCTCAAGGTCCCCGAGGACATCTCATTACTGTAAGCCGCCCTGGACACAGAGGGGCATTCTGACACAAGCTGAGCAACTACCTCCACACAGACACACAGACAGATGTCCACAGAGATAGAAGATTGAACCGGACACGCCGCTAGGCCCTAATCTGAACTCTTGCTTTGGTTTCCAGGTGTCACTCCTCAGAGGCCTGGGTTGGAAGACCAGCATATGGGGCTTTCTTGAAGCACCAAACAGAACACCTCTCGTTTCCACACGGGAAGCTTCCTTGTTGGAGCTGTGTCAAACCCTTCGGGTTGGAGAATCCTGCAAAGACCCTGAGCCACCACCACATTCCAAGGTCTCCATGGCCACCATCCCACATTATGACCCATTCTTAGGAGAGTCCTTTACAACTCAGCCCTCTAGGTTGCTCGCCCAAGATCCTGCAGATTTAGCCTGCCTTATCCCAAACAGTGAATGGGAATGTGAGGAGGCGTTTCCAGGCATCCATGCTTAGACCCCTTCTCTCGAGTCTTTCCATATAGGGCATCCTGGAACCATTCAATAGGACTCGACTGTCCTGCAGAAGGAAACCTTGAGGTTTGGAGCAGCTCACAACTCCCAGTGCAGGGAAACGTCTCTGGCCTCATGACGGCCCCACCCCCTTCAGGAAGGGGCCATCATGGACACAAACTCCAGCCTTTGGATACATCTGATGCTCGCCCTGAACTCAGATACAGGAGATCTCGATTCAGCCTCTGCAGAGTGGGCCTGCCATGCCCTCGGCCCTAAACCACACGCTAGCTTGTGTTTTCAGACTTCCTTCCTCACACTCCTGGCCAAAAAGCCCTCCAGACTGGGAATTCCGGAACCGCAACCCAGCCCTCTGGCTGCCCACCAGAGGAAAACATTGGCCTATGGGGCTCTCCAGAAACCCCAAATGAGGATCAACCTGCTTGGGCCTCGACTGCACCTCAATTAGATAGGCTGGCCTGGGCACCAGCTTTCTGTCTGACACAGCCTGAGGCCAGATGTCCCGACAGACAAGGAGATAGCTGGCCTCACACCCAGCACATCGGACACGCCATGGCCTTAGGCTGTCATCTCTTCCCAACCTGTGTTTTCTGACATCTGATCCTAGACATTATATCAAATCCCCGCAAAGGTGGGTACCTGAAGCACAAATCAGGACTCCTCCTTCCTCATGGCTGTAAAGCTTGCTGTTGGCATGGAATCACACCTTCAGGGTAGGAGAAACCTTTATAGCTCCTGAGGCCACGCCCAAACTTGAATGCCGACTTGGGCACAAACTCACATTGTGACCGTCAGCGTGAGCTCCATGTCGAAGCAAAGCCTCTCAGAGCTTGGACCAAGAACCCACATTTGGGGTTTGCCAAGCCCCTATGTTCTCAATCCTCACCAGAGTTTGAGTTCTCCAGTTGCCTATACCTGGGGCTCTACTCTGAATTCCCTCTTTTGGAGAGACACCTGAGCCAGACAACAGGACTCCACCCTTCCCACAAAATGACACCAAACTCTTGGGAGCTGGGCCAAATCCCCAGAGAGGGAGACTCTTCCATAGCCCCCGAGGCCACCCTACAATCCCTGGCTATCCTGGACACAAAATCCAGAGACAAAACCTGAGGGACTGCCTTCCACTAACCCTTCTTTCAATAGCTGAGAAGCTCCCCTCATGGTCTGTAGATCCTGCCTGCCATACCCTTGTGCCACACCTAACCCGAGTTTCTGTTTACAGACTTCTGTGCTCACAGCACGGACCCACACACCTTGCAGGCTAGGTCCTATGGAACCACACCGAAGGACTGTGCCTGTCCACTCCAAAGAATCTCTGCCCAATCTACTGGCCACAACCCTACAGATTAAGAGAAATATCCAGCGCCCTGAGGACATTCTGATAGTGTAGGTTGCCCTGGACTAAGAGGTGCACTCTGACCCCAGCTGAGCAACTATATCCACTTACACACTGAGACAGTGTCCCCAGAGACAGAAGATTGAAACAGACAGGCCCCTGGCCCCTAATCTGAACCCTAGCTTTGGTTTCCAGGTGTCTCTTCTCAGAGGACTTGTTTCAAAGACCAGAATCTGGGGTTTTTCTGAGGCACCAAACAGAACCTCTCTCGTTTCCACATGGGGATCTTTCTTATTGGAGCTATATCAAACCCTTCAGGTAGGCGATTTCTGCAGGACCCCGGAGCCACCAGCACATTCCAAGGTCTCCATGGACACAATCCCACATTATGACCCATCCTCAGGAGAGTCCGTTTCAACTCAGTCCCCTGGGTAGCTCACAGAGCCAGCAGTTCAAACATGTCTTGTTGCAAATAGCCAATGGGAATGTGAGTTATGCTGTACAGATATCCTTTCTTCAAACTCTGATCTCCAGTCCTTCCATATGGGACAACCTGGAGCCTTCCAACAGGACTCGACTGTCCCACCGAAGGAAACCTTGCGGTTTGGAACAACTCACAAACTCAGCGTGGGAAAACCTTCTTAGCCTCATGAGGCCCACGCTTCATGAACGGGCCATCATGGACACAAACTCCAGCCTCAGCCAACGATTGATAATTATCCTGGCTTCAGATGGAGGAGATCTCAATTCAGCTGCTGCAGGGTGTGCCTACCATGACCTTGCCCCCAAACCTACCCTACCTTGTGTTTTCAGACTTCTGTCCTCACACTCCTGGCCCACATGCACTCCTGATTGGGAATACTGGGATCAAAACGAAGCACTCTGCCTGCCCACTGGAAGAAATACATTGTCTGTGGCGTTGCCCAGAAACCCAAAATCAGGATAAACCTGCTCGGCCCTCGGCAACACCCCAATTGCATAGGATACCCTTAGCACTAAAGCTCTGTTTTACCTAGCCTGAGCCCAGACCTTCCGACAGACACCGAGTCAGCGGGCGGCACTCCCAGCACCTTGGACCCACCATGGTCTTAGGGCATTCATCCCTTCCTATTGGCCTGCATGTCTTCCTGGAGGTATGTTCTGAGGCTGTGTCAGACTGTGCATTTTTCCAGAGCGGCCTATGGAATTGGGGTGGGCTTAGGGGCCTTGCAGGTTTAAGCTATTCTGGAGGGCTTGGCAAACTGAGACGGGCAGAATTTCCTTGGAAGAGCAGGCACCGTGATGTGATGTGGTTCTGGAGGTCCCATCCTGGAGTGCATGTGGGTCATGTCTTTGGGACCAAAGTCTTCAGAGACAAACTCGAGTAAGAGTTGGGAGGTGTTGGTGGCAAGCCCTATCTGCAGACCCTGAGGGCGGCTGCTCAGGATTGGAAATTCGGACGGCTGGGAGGCAGGAGCACAGGCTTTTCTGTCTGGATTGTGTGTCTAGGATGGCCATGGAATGGGGTGGTGGCCTCATGGGTCCATGGGAGATTTTACCTCTCTGGGGATTCTGACAGGCATCCCAGATTTTGGTATCTTTCTTGGGGAAGGGGAGAGTGTGGTTTTCCATCTCAGGGGTCCCATCCAAACAGGCATTCCAGAGATTGGTTCTGGTCTGGGCACCTGGATAACCCCACCAAGGCTTAGGATTTGGGCCTAGGAACATGACAGGGCCGCTCAGTGAGCTCCTGGTCCAGCTCACAAGAGTGCTTGTTGGAAAGGGTCTTAGGGTGAGGGTCACAATGACTGTTTCCAGCTGTCCATCCTGAGTTGGCATGGTCTCATGGGACATGCACCTGGCTCCCACTCTGAGGTTTGGACTGTCATCTCAACATTCACTTTTCCTGCCATGGGGAAGGAGTGGTACTCATTTCTGCTTCAGGGACCCCCATGGGCAGGAATTTGAGCTAAGTTCTGGGACAAGTACCTGATTACCCAGGTTGCTTCAAGATGACCGCCTTGGGACAAGGCAGGACCCCCTGCCAGATATGGGGCCCACTGACTGGGTGGCTACCAGAGGTCGGAGCTCGAGCTATGTCAGACAGAGCATTCGGGCAGAGGACAACCTATGATATTGGGGTGCCGTTAGAGCTGTGCAACTGGATCCTCATGTGGAGTTTCTGCGCAGACCCATAGGGCACTTCTTCTTTCTGGTGGGCAGGCAGTAGGCTGTGCTGTGGCTCCAGAATTCTCAATATGGAGGGCTTGCAGGCGAGGACTGTGAGGACAGAAGCCTGAAAACACAAACTATGGTTAAGCTCAGTACCGAGCACATGGCCGTTCCAATGTACATCGGTTGTTTTGAGATCTCCAGCACCTGAGTATGGTCGAGGGTGAGATGTCTGCTCACGCTGGAGTTTGTATCCATGATGGCCAATGAATGGTGGGGTATTCTCAAGAAGCCTTGGAGGTTTTCCCAAGCTGGAGCTTGTGAGCTGCTCCAAACAGCAAAGTGTCCTACTGCGGGACAGGGGAAGTCCACTTAGAGGGCTCCAGGCTCCCCCATATGGAAAATTCGATAGCACAGGTCTCTGAATGGAGGCCTGGGAAGCCCTCCTCGCGTTACCATTACAGCTGAGGAACAGGGCAAGCTTGATCCGCTGTCTGTGGTTCCAAGTTCCAAGGGATCTGAGTTGATGGAAGTTCTCAGTCTAATGGTTCCCAATGCTGCTTCGTGTCCAGGGAGACCTTAGAATGTGGCGGAGGCCCTGGTCCCATACTGGATTCTCCTATCCTAAGGGTTAGACCCAGTTCCCGGGAGAAAGGTTTCCTTCTTGGACAGGAGGGGTTCTCTTGTATGGCTCACAGATCACAGGTTGGACCATATATTGGTTTTCCAGAACAGGCCTCTAGGAACAGAGGCCTGACATACTAAGCTAGGGTTCTGATGAGGTCCTAGGGGCATGGCAGATTCAATCTTCGGACTCAGCACCATTGACCTGCATTTCTTCCTGGAGGTAGGTGCTGAGGCTATGTCTGACAGTGCATTTTTTCCACAACAGCCTATGGAATTGGGGTGAGCTCAGGGGCCTTGCAGGTTTCTCCTAATGTGGACAATTTAGGCAACTGAGACAGGCAGAGTTTCCTACGGGGAGCAGGCCCAGTGATATGCAGTGGTTCTGGAGGCCCCATCCTGGAAGGCATGTGGTTCAGGGCTTTGGGACCAAAATCTTCAGACACAAAATCGGGTACGAGTTAGGGGCGAGGTGATGGCAGGCCCGATCTGCAGACACTGAAGGCAGCTCCTCGGATTTGAAATTCGGGCGTCTGGGAGGCAGGATCACAGGCTTTTCTGTCTGGATTGTGTCTAGGATGGCAACGGAATGGATGGGTGTCCTCATGTGTCCATGGAAGTTCTTCCTATCTGAGGATTCTACCCGCCACCCAAGCATTTGGTGTCTTCCTGGGGAAAGGGAGACCACATTTTACCGTGTCAGAGTTCCTGTCAAAACATGGATTCCAGAGATGGGTTCTGGGTCCTGGTTCCTGGGTAACCCACCAAGGCTTAGGATTTGGGCCTGGGGGCCTGACAGGCCCGCTCTGTAGTGTCCTGGTCCAGCTCACGTGGGGGCTTGTTGGAAATGGGTCTCAGGGTGAGGGTCACAATACCTATTTGTGCCCAGCTCCCCATCCTGAGAGGGCGCTGTTTCTTGTTCCATGCACCTGGAACCATTATGAGGGTTGGACAACCATCTCAACATTTAGTTTTCCTGCCATGGGAAGGAGGAGTACTCTTTTGTGCTTCAGGATCCACCATGGGCAGGAATTTGAGCTATGTTCTGGTACAGGTACCTGAATACCCAGGTTGGTTCGAGATAAAAGACTCAGGTCAAGGAAGCTCACACCTGTAGGATATGGGGCCCACTATCTGTGTGGCCCCCAGTTGGTTGGGGGTCGGCTGTGTCAGACAGAGCATTAGTGCACTGGGTGGCCTATTATATTGGGGTGCCATAGAGGGCCGTGCAGGTGGATCCTCATGTGGACTTTCTGCGCAGACCCATAGGGCACTTTTTCATTCTGGTGGGCAGGCCGAAGGCTGCATTGTGGCTCCCAAATTTCCAATATGGAAGGCTTACAGGCGAGGAGTGTGAAGACATAAGTCTGAATAGACAACCTACATTTAAGCTCAGTGACGAGCACATTGCTGTTCCAGTGTGCAGCGGTTTTTCAAGATCTCCAGCACCTGAGTATGGGTGAGGTCAGATGTCTGCTCACGCTGGAGTTTGTATCTATGATGGCCAACGAACGAGATATCCAGCACCAGAATAAGGGCAGATAAATGATATTTGCTCATACTGGAGGTTCTGTCTATGATGACCTATAAATGGAGAGGTGGATTCAAGAGGCCATGGAGGATTCCCCACGCTGATGCTTGTGAGATGCTCCAAAAAGCAAGGTTGTTTTTTCTAGTGACAGGTGAAGTCTGGTTTGTTTACTCAAGAGTCCCCCACGTGGAAAGTATGGATAGCAGAGCTCTTCCGCATGGATGCCTGGAAAGCACACCCCGAATGACCATTGCAGCTAAGGAACATGGCAGGTTCCTTCTGGTGGCTCTGGGGCGAAGTACCAAGGCCTTGAGTTCACACTGAATCTCTTGCAGATGGGTCACAATGCTGGTTTGTTACCAGGGAGATCTTAGAATGTGCTGGTAGCTAAGGTGCCATGCAGGATTCTCCTACCCTGATGATTTAACACAGGTCGAAGAGCTGTGTCCCCTTCTGGGGATAGGAGATGTAGTGTTGTGTGGCTCAGGGACCACATGTTGTATCATAAGTTAATATTCCAGAAAAGGCCTCTGAGGACAGATACCTGAAAAACTAATCTAGGGTTCCAATGAAGTCCTAGGGGCATGTAAGTTTCAATCTTCAGACTCAGGACAGTCGACTTGGGTGTCTGCCTAGATCCTGGTGATCAGAGTGTTTCAGACTGTGCATTTGTATCCTGAGCAGCCTCCAATATTGCGGTGTGCTCAGGGGATTTGCAGGTTTCTCCTAATCTGGAGGTTTGGGAAACTGTGACGTGTACAGTTTCCTAGGGGATGACACGCACAGTGCTGTGGTGTGATTCCAAGACCCCACCCTGGAGGGCATGTGAGCCATGATTATGGAGAGAAGTCTGCAAACACAAACTCGGGTTAGAGATAATGGCGAGGTGATCCCAGTCCCAATGTGTAGACCTGGAGGGCAGCTCATCAGGAACTGTAATTAGGACGATGTGAAGGCTGTATTACAGGCTTTTATATCTGGATTCTGTATCCAGGATGGCCTCGGAATGCAGGTGTGGTCCCATGAGTCCATGGGAGATTTTACTCTCTAAGGATCCTGGCGTCTCCCAATAGTTTGGTGGGTTTTCCAGGGAAGGGAAGAGTGCTGCTTTCCATCTTAGGGGTGCCCCAAAACAGGGATTCCAGGGACGGGCTCTGGGTCTGAATGCTTGGAATATCCCATCAAGGGTTAGGATATGGGCCTAGGGGAGTCCCTGGCCTACAAAGCAGGATCCTGGTGGTGCAACTGAAAGTACTTGTTTGAAAGCATGTTCAGGCTGAGGGTCACAATGCCTGTTTGGGCCCTAGGCAGCCCTCATGTGTGGTTGTGGTCTCATTGGCCATGTAGCTGGCTCTAACTCTGAGAGCTAGAGACCCATCCCAACAGTTAGGATTCTTCCCATGGAAAAGGTGGAGTTCTCTGTTGTGCTTCAGGTTCCCCCATTGGCAAAAATTATAGTAAAGGACTGAGGACAGATGCCTGAATACCAAGGATGAGTAGAGATGATGGAGGAAGATCATGTTCAGTCCCACATGCTAGATATGGGTCCTGCTCTCTGGGCTGCTGACACTAGGTTGGGGCTCAGGCTCTGACAGACACCGTATGAGAGGCCAGGGCTGCATATAAACCGGGGTTCCTTCAAGGGCCTCGCAGATTGATCCTCATGTGGGTTTTCTGGACAGACTCACCAGGCATTTCTTCTTTCTATGGGGAA
The DNA here is from genome assembly GCF_020171115.1 of Neogale vison. Taxonomy (NCBI): domain Eukaryota; kingdom Metazoa; phylum Chordata; class Mammalia; order Carnivora; family Mustelidae; genus Neogale; species Neogale vison. Next base: position 51,801,598 of record NC_058095.1, read on the forward strand.
GGCAGAATACCGTGTTGTAACTCTGGAATTCCATATCCAGAGGGCTTGGGGACCAGTAGGGTGAGAATGGAATTGTAAACACAAGCTACAGTTAAATTCAATGCCAAGTGCAAGGCTGTCCCCATCTGCAGTGGATTCTGTGAGATATCAAGCACCTGAGTAAGGGAGGATGTCAAATGTTTGCTCACACTTGAGTCTGTGTCTATGATGACCAACAAATGGAGAGGTGGCGTCAAGAGGCCATGGAGGATTTCCAACGCTGGGGCTTGTGAGATACTCCAAACAGAAAGGTTTCCTTCTACTGGACAGGTGAAGTCTGGTTTGTTTGCTCCAGGGTCCCCCATGTGATAAGTTAGGTAGTAGAATTCGCCCAGATGGATGCCTGGAAATCACACTTCCATGGTACATTGCAGCTGAGGAACATGGCAGGTTCGATCTGTTGGCTCTGGGGAAAAGTTCCTTCCGGCTTGAATTGACATGGAGTTTCATGCTGTTGGATCACGAAGCTGGTTTTTATCCAGGCAGATGTTAGAATTTTGGGGTGCTCAGGGACTATGCAGGATTATCCTACACTGAGTCTTGGACAAAGCTACCAAGAGCAAGGTATCCTTCTGGGAACAAGAGGGGTTCTGTAGTGTGGCTCAGGGACCACATATTGGAATATAAATTGGTATTGGGGAATAGGCCCCTGTGGACTGGCACCTGAAAATCTAAGATAAGGTATCGAGGAAGTCCTAGGGGCATGTCAGGTCCAATCTTCTGACTCAGGGCCTTTGACTTGGATGTCTGTCTGGAGGCAGGTATTCATTGTCTGTCAGAATAGGCATTTCGGTCCAGAGCGTCCTTTCAAATTGACATGGGTTAAGGGGCTTTTACTTTGCTCTAAATCTTCAGGGTTTGGGCAACAGTGAAGTGCAGAGACTCCTTCGGGAGGTTTGGCACAATCATCTGGTGTTGCACCAGAGGCCCCATCCTGGAGGTCATGTGGGCCAGTGCTTTAGGGACAGAAATCTGCAAACACGAACTAGGGTTAGTATGAGGCCTGAGGTGATCACAGGCCCGATCTGAAGGCCCTGAAGGCAGCTCATATTGTACTGAAATTAAGGTGTAATGGAGGCAGTAGTGAAGGCTATTTTGTCTGGATTCTTTGTCCAGGACAGTTGCAAAATATAGGGGTGGCTTTATGGGGCCATGGGAGATTCTTCGTCCCTGGGTATTTTGCCTAGCACCCAAGGGTTTGGTGTCTCTGGGGTAAGAGAAGACTGCTGTTTTAAGTCTCAGGGGAACCGGAAAAGAGAGATTCTGGGGACAGTTTCTGGGTCTGTGTGCCTGAAAAACACCAACGAGGGAGAGGATTTGGCCGTAGCAACCTGGTAGGCCTGCTCTGCAGACTCCTGGTGCAGCTACCGAGGGGTATTTTTTTTTAAAGCAGGCTCACGCTGAGGGCCCAATGCCTTTCTGTGCCCAGGTCTTCTCTCATGAGTGACCGTGGTCTCAATGGCCATGCAGCTGGTTCCCACTCTGAGGGATGGACACCCATTTCACAGGCCAGATTTCCTACCATTGGGAAGGAGGTGTACTCTTGTGCTTCAGGTTCCCCCATAAGCAGGGATTTGAGCTAAGTTCTGGGGACCAAAGCCTGAATAACCATGTTGACCACAGATGACAGGTTTGGGCCACACCAGTTCCCACTTGCAGGATATGGGGCCCAATGTCTAGGCTGGCTGACAGGAGGTTGTGGATCATGCTATGTCAGACAGAGCTTTAGTGCCCATGATGGCCTATGATATTAGGGCATTGTTGAGGGCCATGCAGGTGGATCCTAATGTGGGGGATCTGGGAAGACTCACCAGGCACTTCTTCTTTCTATGGGATAGGCAAAAGGCTGTGTTGTGGCTCCAGAATGTCCGATCAAGAGGGCTTGGAGACAATTAGGGTGAGGATGGAATTGTAAACACAACTGTGGTTAAATTCAGTGCCAAGCTGAAGGCAGTTCCAATGTGCAGGGGCTTATTTGAGATATCCAGCACCTGAGTAAGGGTGGATGTCACACGTTTGTTCACACTGGAGTTTGTGTCTATGATGACCAACAAATGGAGGGTTGGCATCAATTGCCATGGAGGATTTTCCACGCTGAGACTTGTGACATGCTCCAAAAAGCAAGGTTTCCTTTGACTGGACAGGTGGAATCTGGTTTGTTTGCTCCAGGGTCCCCCATGTTGAAATTCTAGATAGCAGAACTCTCCGACATGGTTGCCTGGAGAGCACGTCTCCATTGACCATTGAGGCTGAGGAACATGGCAGGTTCATTTTGTTGGCTCTGGGGCAAAGTACCAAGGGTGATGAGTTAGCATAGAATCTCCTTCAGATGTGTCACAATGCTTGTTTTTTACCAAGCAGATCTTAGAATGTGCTGGTGGCTAACGTGCCATGTAGGATTCTCTTATCCTGAGGGTTTGACACAGGTCAAAGAGCACGGTTTTCTTCTGGGGACAGGAGATATTCTGTTGTGTGGCTCAGGGACCACATGTTGTATCATAAGTTGTTTTTCCAGAATAGCTCCTGAGGACAGATGCCTGACAACCTAATCAAGTGTTTTAATGAAGTCAAAGGGCATGCCAGGTTCAATGTTCTGACTCACGACCATTGACGTTGCTGTCTGCCTGGATGGAGGGGATCAGGTTGTTTCAGACTGTGCATTTGCGTGCAGAGCGGCCGCCAATATTGGGGTGGGCTCAGGGACCTTGCAGGTTTCTCTTAATCTGTATGGTTTAGGCAACTGTGATGGGCACGGTTTCCTTGGGGATAGCAGCCACAGACCTGTGGTGCACCTCGAGTGACCCTATCCTGGAGGGCATGTGAGCCATGGTTTTGGGAGATAAGTCTGAAAACACAAATTCTGGTTCAGGTTAGTCGAGAGGTGATCGCAGGCCCAATTCATAGACCTGGGGTCAGCTCGACAGGACCTGAGATTAGGGTGAATGGAAGATGGTAGCACAGACTTCTCTATCTGGATTGTGTGTCCAGAATGGCCTCAAAATCCAGGTGAGGTCTCATGGGTCCATGGGAGACTTTTCCCCTCTAAGGATTCTGGCGGCTCCACATAGTTTGGTGGCTTTTTCGGGGAAGAGAAGAGTGCTCCTTTCCATCTTAGAGGTGCCCCAAAGCAGGCATTGCAGAGACAGGTTCTGGGTCTGGGCACCTGGAAAATCACACCAAGGGTTAGGATTTGGGCCTAGGGGCATACCAGGCCTGCAATGTGGGTACCTTGTGGTGGAACTGAGAGTGTTTGTTTGAAAGCATACTCAAGTGAGGGTCACAATGCCTGTTCGTACCCTGGGCAGCCCACAGGAGTTGGTGTGGTCACATTGGCCATGCACCTTGCTCCCACTTTGAGGGCTGGACACCCATCCCAACAGGCAGGTGTCCTTCCATGGGGAAGGAGTAGTACTCAATTACGCTTCAGGTTCCCCCATGGGAAGGATTCCAGCAAAGTTTGGGGAAAGGTGCCAGAATACCAGGTTGAGTAGATATGATGGACTTGGGCCATGGCCAGTCCCACATGCTAGATATGGGGCCCACTCTCTGGATGACTGACACTAGGTCGCGGGTCAGACTCTGTCAGACCCAACACTAGTGGCGAGGGCAGTCCATATATCGGGGTTCCCTCGAGAGCCGAACAGATTGATCCTCATGTGGGGATTCTGGACAGACTCAGCAGGCACTTCTTCTTCCGATGGAGGAGGCAAAATGCTGCACCACGGCTCCAGAATTCAATATCAAGAGGCCTTGTGGAGCAGTAGGGTGAGGATGGAATTGTAAACACAGGCTTCTGTACAATTCAGTGCCAGCGGAACACAGTTCCAATGTGAAGCGTTTTCTTTTTCTTTTTCTTTTTTTAGATATCCAGCACCTGAGTAAGGGCGGATGTCAGATGTTTGCTCACACTAGACTTTGTGTCTTAATGATCAACAAATGGAGGGGTGACATCAAAAGCCCATGGAGGATTTCCCCCTCTGAGGCTTGTGAGATGTTCCAAACAGCAAGATTTCCTGCTACTGAACAGATGGAGTCTGGTTTGCTTGCTCCATGGTACCCCATATGGAAAGTTGGGTAGCAGAGCTCCTCAGCATGGATGCCTGCAAAGCATACCTCCATTCTCCATTGCAGCTGAGGAGCATGGCAGGTTCATTCTGGTGGCTCTGGGGAGAAGGACCAAGGCTTTGAGTTGACATGGAATCTCTTGCAGATGGGCCATAATGCTGGTTTGTTACCAAGGAGATCTTAGAATGTGCTGGAGGCTAAGGTGATGTGCAGTATTCTCTTATACTGAGGGTTTGGCACAGGTCGAAGAGCACGGTTTCCATCAGGGGACAGGAGATGTTCTTTTGTGAGTTTCAGGGACCACCTGTTGTATCATAAGTTGGTATTCCAGAACAGGCCCCAGAGGACAGATGACTGAAAACCTAATCTAGGGTTCCAGTGAAGTCCTACGGGCATGACAGTTTCAATCTTCTGACACAACACTCTTGACTTGGCTGTCTTCCTAGATGTAGGTGATGATGGTTTTTCAGATGCACCTTTGCATCCAGAGCAGACCCCTATATTTGGGTGGGTTCAGGGGCCTTGCAGGTTTCTCTTAATCTGTAAGGTATGGGCAACTGTGACGGGCACAGTTTCCTTGGGGATGGGAGGCACAGTCCTGTGGTTTGGCCACAGAGAGCCCATCCTGGAGGACATGTGACGCACATTTTTGGGAGAGAATTCTGCATACACAAATTCGGGTTAGGGGTATTGGCAATGTGATCACAGGGCCAATGAGTAGACATGGATGGCAGCTTGTCAGGAAATGTAAAGGTGACTGGAAGGCGGTAGCACAGGCTTTTTTATCTGGATTGTGTGTCCAGGATGGCCTCAGAATGTAGGTGTGGTCTCCTGCATCAATGGGAGGTGCCAGAATACCGAGGATGGGTAGAGAGGACGGACTTGGGCCATGGCCGATCTCACATGCTGGATTAGGGACCCACTCTCTGGGTGGCCGACACTGGTTCGGGGCTAAAGCTCTGTCAGACACAATGCTAGTGGCAAGAGCAGCCTATAAATCGGGGTTCCCTCCAGGGCTGAGTAGAATGATACTCATGTGGGGATTCTGGACAGACTCAGCAGGCACTTCTTCTTTCTATGGGTGAGGCAGAATGCTGCGTTGCAGCTCCAGAATTCAATATCAAGAGGCTTTGGGGAGCAGAAGGGTGAGGATGTAATTGTAAACCCAAGCAACGGTTCAATTCAGTGCCAAGTGGAATGCAGTGCCAATGTGAAGCGTCTTTTCCACCATATCCAGCACCTGAGTAAGGCCGTTGTCAGATGTTTGCTCACTCTAGAGTTTCTATTTTGATGACCCACAAATGGAGGGGTGGCATCAAGATGCCATGGAGGATATCCCCCGATGAGGCTTGTGAGATGCTCCAAACAGTAAGGTGAACTTCTACTGGACAGGTGGAGTCTGGTTTGTTTGCTCATGGGTCCCCCATGTGGAACGTCTGGATAGCAGAACTCTATGGCATGTATGCCTGGAAAGCACACCTCCATCGACCACTGCAGCTGAGGAACATGGCAGGTTCGTTCTGGTGGCTCTGGGGCGAAGGACCAAGGCCTTGAGTTGACATGGAGTCTCTTGCAGATGGGCCATAGTGCTGCATTGTTACAAGGGAGATCTTAGAATGTGCTGGTGGGTAAGGTTCCGTGGTGGGTAAGGTTTTTTCTGAGGAGAGGAGATGTTCTATTGTGTGGCTCAGGGACCACATGTTGTATCATAAGTTGGTATTCCTGAACTGAACCCTGAGGTTCTTGCATTGCAGGCATGGCAAGCCCCTAGGACCAAATCCTAACAATTGGTGGTATTTTCCAGTGGCCCAGATCCAGAGCCTGACTCTGGAATCCCTATTTTGCAGCACCCATAATTTGGAAAACAGCAGTCTCCCCTTCCCCGAGAAAGCCACCAAACTATTGTGAGCTGCCAGGATCCTTAAGGAAGAAAAATCTCCCATTGAACCATAGCTTGGTTTTACAATTCCATCCTCACCCTACTGTCTCCAAGCTTGTTGAGAGGGAATTCTGGAGCCACAACGCAGTATTCTGCCTTCCCTATAGAAAGAAGAAGTGCCTGGTGAGTCTGCCCAGAAACCGCACATGAGGATCAATCTGCTCAGCCCTCGAGGGGACCCCGATTTATAGGCGGCCCTGGCCACTAGTGCTGTGTCTGACAGAGCCTGAGCCCCGACTTCATGTCATCCACCCAGTGGGTGGGGCCCATATCCAGCATGCAGACCGGCCATGATTCAAGTCTGTCATATCTATCCATCCTTGATATTCAGGCATCTGTCCCCAGTCTTTTGTTGGAGAACCTGCCAATGGGGGAACTTGAAGCACAATAGAGAATTCCTCCTTCCCCTTGGTAGGAAACCTGGCTTTTGGGATGGGTGTCCAACCATCAGTGTGGGAGCCAGCTGCATTGTCAATAAGACCACACCCACTCCTGAGGGCCACCATTGGATCAAAGGGGCATTGTGAACCTCAGCCTGAGCATGCCTTAAGACAAGCACTCTCAGTTTCACCACGAGGATCCTGCTAGGTCCAAATCCTAACCCTTGGTGAGATGTTCCAGGTGCCCATACCCAGTTCCCATCTCCGGAATTACTCTTTTGGGGCACCCCTTTGATGGAAAACAGCACGCTTCCCCGAAAAAGCCACCAAAGTATTGGGAGCTGTCAGGATCCTTAGAGAGGAAAATTATCCCATGGATCCATGAGACCACACCTGCAATCCGAGGCCATCCTGGACACACAACGCAGATAGAAAAGCTTGTGATACTTTGGTCAAATTACCTAAGTACAGTTCCTGACGAGCTGCCATCCAGGTCTATGCACTGGGCCTGTGATTACCTCGCCACTAACCCTAACCCGAGTTTATATGTGCAGATTTCTCTCCCAATACCATGGCTCAAATGCCCTCCAGGGTGGGGTCTCTGGAATCAAACCACAGGACTGTGCCTGTCATCCCCAAGGAAAATTTGCCCGTCACAGTTTCCCAAACCATCCACATTAGGAGAAACCTGCAAGGCCCCTGAGCCCACCACAATATTGGAGGCCGCTCTGGAAGTAATTGTGTACTATGAAACACCCTGATCACCTACATCTGGCAGACACTCACGTCAATGGTCCTGAGACAGAAGATTGAAACTGACATGCCCCTAGGACCTCACTGGAACCCTAGATTAGGTGTTCAGGCATTTGTCCTCCGAGGCCTGTTCTGGAATACCAACTTATGATACAACATTTGGTTCCTGAGTCACAGAACAGAACATCTCCTGTCCCCAGAATGAAACCATGCCCTTCGACCTGCATCAAACCTTCTGGGTGGGAGAATCCTCCATGGCCCCTTAGCCACCAGGACATTCTAAGATTTCCTTGGTAACAAACCAGCATTGTGACCCATCTGAAAGAGCTTCCATGTTAATTCATCGCCCTTGGCATTTCACACCAGAGCCACCAGAACAAACCTTCCATATTCCTCAGCTGCAATGGACAATGGAGGTAGGCTTTCAAGGCAGCCATGCAGGAGAGCTGTACTACCCAAACTATCCACATGGAGGTCACTGGAGCAAACAAACAAAACTCTCCAACTCCAGTAGAAGAAAGCCTTGATGTTTGGAGAATCTCACAAGCACCAGCATGGGACATCCTCCACGGCTTTTTGACGCCAACCTTCCTTTAGTCGGTCATAATAGATACAAACTCCTGTGTAAGCAGACATCTGACATCCATGCTTAGTGAGGTGCTGGATATCTCAAATCAGCTGCTGCACACTGGAGCTGCCTTCTGCTTGGCACTGAATTTAACCGTAGCTTGTGTTTTACAATTCTATCCTCACCCTCAAGGTCTCCATGGCCTCTTAATAGGTAATTCTTGAGCCACATCAGAACATTCTACCTTCCTCATAGAAGGAAGAATTGCCGGTCAGTCTTCCAAGAAAGCCCACATGAGGATCAATCTGCTCGAACCTCGAGGGAACCCCGATTTGTAGGATGCCCTGGCCACTAGTGCTGTGTCTGACAGAGCTTGAGCCCCGACATCGTGTCAGCCACCACGAGACGGGGGACCATATCCAGCATGTGAGACCAGCCATTGCTCAAGTCCGTTATCTTTACCCATCCTTGGTATTCAGGCATCTGTCCCTAGACCTTTGCTGGAATCCCGGTCAATGGGGGAACCTGAAGCACAATAGAGAATTCCTCCTTCCCAATGGCAGGAAACCTGTCTGTTGGGATGGGCATGCAACCCTCAATGTGGGAGCCAGCGGTATCTCCAATGAGACTACACCCACTACTTAGGGCCGCCCTGGGATCAAACAGGCATTGTGACCCTCAGCCTGAGCATTCTTTCAAACAAGCCCTCTCACTTTCACCACCAGGATCCCACACTGTAGGCCTGGAACACCCCTAGGCCCAAATCCTAACCCTTGGTGGGATTTTCCAGGTGCCCTGACCCAGTGCCCGTCTATGTAATTTCTGTTTGGGGCCATCCCTAAAATGGAAAAGAGCACTCTTCCCTTCCCCGAAAAAGCCACTAAACCATTGGGAGCTGCCAGGATCCTTAGAGAGGTAAAGTCTCCCATGGACCCATGAGACCATACCGACATTCTGAAGCCTTCCTGGACACACAATCCAGATAGAAAATCCTTTGTTACTGTCTTCGAGTTACCCTAATTACAGTTCCTGACGAACTGCCCTCCAGGTCTACTCATTGAGCATGCAATCACCTCTCCAATAACCCTAACCTGAGTTTGTGTTTGCAGAATTCTCTCCCCAAACCATGGCTCAAATGCCCTGCTGGATGGGCTCTCTAGAGCCACATCACAGGACTGTGCCTACCATTGCCAAGGAAAATTTGCCCATCACAGTTTCCCAAACCCTCCAGAATAGGAGAAACCTGCAAGGCCTCTGAGCCCACCCCCTTTTTGGAGGCTGATCTGGTCACAAATGAGCAGTCTGTACAACTGATCACCTACATCCAGGAAGACATCCAAATCAATATTCCTGAGTCAGACGATTGAACCTGACATGCCTTTAGGACCTCATTGGAACCCTAGATTAGGTTTCCAGGAACCTGTACTCAGGAATGGGTCACAATGCTGAATTGTTACTAGGGAGGTCTTAGAATGTGCTGGTGACTAACGTGCCCAGCAGGATTCTCCTACCCTGGGGGATTGGCACAGGTCGAAGAGCACGGTTTCCCTGGAATACCAACTTATGATAGAACATGTGGTCCCTGAGCCACACAACACTACATCTCCTGTCCCCAAAAGGAAACTGTGCTCTTGGACCTGTGTCAAACCCTCAGGGTAGGAGAATCCTGCATGGCCCCTTAGCCACCAGCACATTGTAAGGTCTCCGTGGTAACAAACCAGCATTGTAACCCATCTGAAAGAGATTCAGTGTCAACTCAAGGCCTTGGTACTTTGCCCCAGTGCCACCAGAATGAACCTGCCATGTTCCTGAGCTGCAACAGTCATTGGGGGTGTGCTTTCGAGGCATCTGTGTGGAAGAGCTCTGCTCCCAATCTTTCCTCATGCGGAACCCTGGAGCTAGCAAACCAGACTTCCCCTGTCCGGTAGAAGGAAACCTTGCTGTTTGGAGAATCTCAAAAGCCCCAGCGTGGGAAATCCTCCATGGCCTCTTGACTCCACCACTCCATTTCAGTCACCATAGACACAAACTCTAGTGTGGGCAAACATCTGACCTCCACCCTTACTCTGGTGCTGGATATATCGAATTGGCCTCTACACATTGGAACTCCCTTCCACTTGGCACTGAATTGAACCGTAACTTGTGTTGATAATTCCATCCTCAACCTGCTGGTTCCCAAGCCCTCTTGATGCGGAATCTGGAGCCACAACACAGCATTCTGCCTTCCACATAGAAAGAAGAATTGCCTGGACAGTCTGCCCAGAAACCCCACAAGAGAATCTATCTGATTCGCACTCGAAGGAATTCTGATTTATAGGCTGTCCTGGCCACTAGTGCTTTGTCTGACTGAGCCTAAGCCACGACCTAGTGTCAACCGCCCAGAAAGCAGACCCCATATCCAGCATGTGAGACTGGCCATGGCCCAAGTCCGTCATCTCTATCCATTATGGGATTCAGGCACCTTTCCCTTGACTTTTGCTGGAATACCTGCCAATAGGGGAACATGAAGCACAAGAGAGACCTCCACCTTCCCCATGACAGGAAACCTGGCAGTGGAGATGTTTGTCGAAACCACACAGTGGGAGCCAGCTTCATGGACAATGAGATCACACCAACTCCTGAGGGCCGCCCTGGGCACAAACAGGCATTTTGACCCTCAGCCTGAGCATGCTTTCAAACAAACCCTCTCAGTTCCCCAGCCAGAATCCCAAATTGCAGGCCTGGTGCGCCCCTAGGCTCAAATAATAAGCATTGGTGTGACTTTCCAGGAACCCAGTCTGAGAGCCTGTCTCTGGAATCCCTGTTTTGGGGCAACCCAATGATGGAAAACAGCACACTTCCTGTCCCTGAAAAAGCCACCAAACTTGGGTGAAGCCGCCAGGATCCTGAGAGGGGAAAAATATACCATAGACCCATGAGACCACACCTGCATTCCGAGGTCTTCCTGCAAACACAATCCAGATAGAAAAGCCTGTGCTACCGCCTTCGAGTCACCCTAATTACAGCTCCTTACGAGCTACCCTCCAGGTGTACGCATTGGGCCTGCAATCACCTTGCCACTAACCCTAACCCGAATTTGTGCTTGTAGACTTCTTTCCCAAAACCATGGCTCATTTGCCTTACAGGATGGTGTCTCTGGAGCCAGAGCTCAGGACTTTACCTGTTATCTTCAAGGAAACTGTGCCCATCTCAGTTGCCCAAACATTTCAAATTTGGAGAAACCTGCAAGACCCCAGAGCCCACCTCAATACTGATGGCCCCTATGCACGCAATGCCCAGTCTGAAACACCCTCATCACCTACACCCAGGCAGACAGCCAAGTCAATGGTCCTGAGTCAGAAGATTGAACCTGACATGCCCCTCGGACCTCATTGGTACCCTAGATTAGGTTTTCAGGCATCTTTCCTCAGTGAACTTTCTGGAATACAAACTTATGATACAACATGTGGTTCCTGAGCCACACAACAGAAGATACCCTGTACCCAGAAGGAAACCGTGCACCTTGACCTCTGCCAAACCCTCAGAGTAGGAGAATCCTGCACGGCACCTTAACCAACAGCACATTCTAAGATCTCCCTAATAAGAAACCACCATTGTGACCCCTCTGCAAGAGATTCCATGTCACCTCAAGGCCTTGATACTTCTTCCCAGAGCCACCAGACGGACCTGCATGTTCCTCAGCTGCAATGATCAATGGAAGTGCACTTTCCAGGCATCCATGTAGGAGAACTCTGCTACCCAAACTTTCCACATGGGGACCCTGGAGCAAACAAACTAGACTCCACCTGTCCTGTCGAAGGAAACCTTATTGTTTGGAGCATCTCACAAGCCTCAGAGTGGGAAATCCTTCATGGCCTCTTGACACCATCCCTCCATTTGTCGGTCATCATAGATACAAACTCCAGTGTTAGCATATATCTGATATCCACCCGTGGGTGCTAGATACCCTGTATAAGCTGCTGCACAAAGGAATTGCCTTCTGCTTGGCACTGAATTGATCCGTAGGTTATATTTACAGTACCATCTTCACCCTCCTGTCCCCAAGCCCTCTTGATAAAAAATTCTGGAGCAACAACGCAGCATTCTGCCTGCCCCAAGAAAGAAGAATTGCCTAGTGAGTCTGACCATAAACCACACATGAGGATCCACCTGCAAGGCCGTCGACAACACCCTGATATCTTGGGCCACCATGGGAACTGAGGATCTCTCTGACAGAGCCTGAGCCACCACCTCCAGTCAGCCACCCAGACAGTGGGCCCCATTTCCTGCAGGTGGGACTTGTTGTAGCCCAAAGCCATCATCTCCACTTAACCTGGATAATCAAGCCTCTATGACCAGTCGGTAGCTCAAATCCCTGCCTATGGGGTACCTGAAGCACAAGAGTACTCCTCCTTCCTGAAGGCAGGAAATCTGGCTGTTGCGATGGATGTTCAACCCTCAGAGTGGGAACCAGCGGCATGGACATGAGACCACGGCCACACATAGAAGCCTTCCTGGGCACAAACAGGCATTGTGACCATCAGCGTGAACCTGCTTCCAAACAAATCCCTATGGTAGCTGGACCAGGAGCCCACAGAGTGGTACATCCAGTCCCCTAGGGGCAAATCCTCACCCTCCTTGGTGTTTTTCAGTCGTCTAGACCTAGAAACTGTCCCTGGAATCCCTCTTCTGGGGGTCCATTGAGATGCAAAACAGCAGTCTTCCCTCCCCAAGAGACAGCAAATTCTTGGGAGATGGGCAGAATCCTCAAAGATGAAGAATGTTTCATGGTTCCATGAAGCCACCCCTACATTTTGCGACTGTTCTGGACACACAATCCAGAAAAAAAAGTCTGCCCAACTGCCTTGATGGCACCTTAATTTCACTACACAATGAGCTGCCCTCAGAGCCTGCAGATCAGGGCTGTGATCACCTCGGACCTCACCGTAATGCTAGTTTGTGTTTGTATATTTCTGTCTCCAAAACCCTGTCGCACATGCCCTCCAGGATGGGGCCTCTGGAGCAACACTAGACGACTGTGCCTACTCCCAGAAGGAAGCTCTGCCCTTCACTGTTGCCCAAACCCTGAAGCTTAGGAGCAAAGTACAAAGCCCCTGAGCCCACCTCAATTTCCAAGAACGGTCTGGACCCAAGTGTACATTGTGACACACAGTGTGCACCTGCCTCCAGGCAAACATCCAAGTCAAAGGTCCTGAGTCAGAATATCGAACCTGGCATGCTCCTAGGACTTCATCGATGCCCAGCTTAGATTTTCAGGCACCTGTCCTGAGAGGACTGTTTTCCCATACCGTCTTATATTCCAACATGTTGTCCCTGAGCCACACAACAGACCCCTCCTGTCCCCGAAGGATACCTTGATCTTGGTAGCTGTGTCCAAGACTCAGTGTATTAGAATCCTGCATTGACTCTGACCATCCTAACATTCCAGTGTCTCCCTGGATACAAACCAGCATTGTGATCGAACAGCATCAAACTCCAAGTCAACTCAGCCCCCTTGGAACTTCACCCCAGAGCCACCAGATCGAACCGGCCATGTTCCTGAGTGCTTTCCAGGCATCCATTAGGGAGAACTCTGCTACCAACCTTTCCATATGTGGAACCCTGGAGCAAACAAACCAGACTCCCCCTGTCCAGTAGAAGAAAACCTTACTGTTTGGAGCATCTCACAAGCCACAGAGCGGGAAATCCACCATAGCCTCTTGACACAAACCCACCATTTGTCCGTCATCCTAGAAACAAACACCAGTGTGAGCAAATATCTGACATCAGCCCTTACTCAGGTGCTGGATGTCTTGAAGCAGCCGCTGCATGCTGAAAGCCCCTTCCACTTGTCACTGAATTGAACCATAGCTTGTGTTTATAATTCTATCCTCACCATCCTGGTCCCCAAGCCGTCGTGATAGGGAATTCTGGAGCCACAACACAGAATTCTGACTTCCCCATATAAAGAAGAAGTGCCTCATGAGTTTCCCAAAAAACCCCGTATTAGGATCCACCTGCATGCGCACCTACCCTAGCCGTCACCTCGTGTCTTCCTAAAGCCAGGCTTCCGTCTCTATGCACAGGGAGCGCGTGAGGCTTGTCTTGCCACCGTCACGCTGTTCTTCCCAAGGCAGGCTCTCCTGCTTTGCGACTGTTTCCCGACAACAAGGCCAACGGCTCCTTTTCTTCTCCCGGGGAGGCGTTCTGCTCCTTCCCCAGACTTGCTCCCGGGGAGCACGGTGACAGCCGTGTCCCTATCCTTACGGTCCCTTTCCAGATGTGCATCCACGCTTCTCTCGCAGGCAGTGGGGATGCTAGGGCCAAGAGAATTTAGCTCCATGCGGGTTTCTTCCACCGTGCTGCGCAGACTAGCTCAGGAGAGCAGCAGCAGCATCCCACAAAGTGACTCGGATTTCCCAACGAATGCTGTGCTTTCCCAAAGGAGGAGCCTGGGCAAAGAGGCTTTCGCTGTAGGGTGGTTTCTCCCACCTTGAGACTTGGCCTAGGCAAGCAGGAGCAGCAGCCCGCAGAAACGACTCTGATTTCTAAGCAAACGGAGAGGGTGACACTTGTCTTGCCACCTGCCCGCTATTCTTGCCAATGCAGGCTCTCCTGTTTCATGACCTTTCGTTAAGGCTGTTTCCACAGGCGCAACCACGCTTCTCTCTCAAGTAGAGGGGATGCCCGGGCCAAGAGGATTTCGCTCCATGCGGGTTTCTTACACCGTGCTTCGGAGACTATGTTCAGGCAAGCGGCATCCGCATCGCACAGAACCGACTCTGATTTCCCCAAGAATGCTGTGCTTTCCTATAGGGGATGCCCAGGCAAAGAGTCTTTCGCTCTATGCGGGATTCTCCCACCGTGCTGCCAATACTAGGCTCAAGCAAGCAGCAACAACAGCCCAGAGAACGCACTCTTTTTTCCCAGCCACAGCTATGCTTTTGCAGAGGTTTTCAGCTCGGCCTGAACCGCACTTCGCTGCTGCTTCCTCAGCAAGGCTTTGGGCGTTCGCTCTGTCGCTTCAGGGAAGTAGATCTGCGGTAGAGCTGGTGCCTCTTGGGCCTTGCTTTCCCGGGCTCCATGGTCGCACCCTGGGTTCACTGTGCCAGGCTGAACTTCGCAGACACAGCCACCACCCTGCAGTAGCGTGCGTGTTCTAGGATGACACTCCATGCCAACTGCAATCTCCTGGTGTAGTAAGGCTTGGCTTGTTGCTCTGGCGTTCAGCCGGACTCGGGGACTAGGCCAGTGCCTTCCCCATAGGAAAGGAGAGGCGACAGGATCCCTGCACAACGCCCGTGCACTGGGATGGGGAGCTGTGGGGGACTGTCCCCACTTCTACCCCGACACACCCCCTACCACCCCCAACGGTGCCTCCTCTTGGAGGAAGATGGATTCTGACTGACCTTTTTTCCAGGGAGCTGTATCTCCGAGTTACGGGTATGGCGCCTGGTGGCAAGCCCACGTCTGCCCTAGGGAGAGATGGCCTTGGAATGCTGTCCCCTTGGGACCAGAGGCACAGAACAGGCCTGCCTTCTGCCCAGACTCCTTGCTCAGAGTGGAGTATGCGCGCCTGCCCTAGCCGTCCCCTCGTGTCTTCCTAAAGCCAGGCTTCCTTCTCTACGCACAGGGAGCGGGTGACGCTTGTCTTGCCACCGTCCCGCTGTTTTTCCCAGGGAAGGCTCTCCTGCTTTGAGACTGTTTCCCGACAACAAGGCCAACGGCTCCTTCTTTTATCCCGGGGAGGCATTCTGCTCCTTCCCCAGACTTGCTCCTGGGGAGCACGGTGACAGCCGTGCCATATCCTTACGGCCCTTTCCAGATGTGAACCCATGCGTCTCTCAAAGGCAGTGGGGATGCTAGGGCCAAGAGAAGTTCGCTCCATGCGGGTTTCTTCCACCGTGCTGCGGAGACTAGCTCAGGCAAGCAGCAGCAGCATCCCACAAAGCGACTCAGATTTCCCAACGAATGCTGTGCTTTCCCAGAGGAGGAGCCTGGGCAAAGAGGCTTTCGCTGTACGGTGGTTTCTCCCACCTTGAGACTTGGCCTAGGCAAGCAGGAGCAGCAGCCCGCAGAAACGACTCTGATTTCTAAGCAAACGGAGAGGGTGACACTTGTCTTGCCACCTGCCCGCTATTCTTGCCCATGCTGGATCTCCTGTTTCATCACCTTTCATTAAGGCTGTTTCCACAGGCGCAACCATGCTTCTCTCTCAAGTAGAGGGGATGCCCGGGCCAAGAGGATTTCGCTCCATGCGGGTTTCTTACACCGTGCTTCGGAGACTATGTTCAGGCAAGCGACATCCGCATCGCACAGAACCGACTCTGATTTTCCCAAGAATGCTGTGCTTTCCTATAGGGGATGCCCAGGCAAAGAGCCTTTCGCTCTATGCGGAATTCTCCCACCGTGCTGCAAATACTAGGCTATAGCAAGCAGCAACAGCAGCCCACAGAACCGACTCTTTTTTCCCAGCGACTGCTATGCTTTTGCAGAGGTTTTCAGCTTGGCCTGAACCGCACTTCGCTGCTGCTTCCTCAGCAAGGCTTTGGGCGTTCGCTCTGTCGCGTCACGGAAGTAGATCTGCGGGAGAGCTGGTGCCTCTTGGGCCTTGCTTTCCCGGGCTCCATAGTCGCACCCTGGGTTCACCGTGCCAGGCTGAACTTCGCACACACAGCCACCACCCCGCAGCTGCGTGCGTGGCCTTGGATGACACTCCATGCCAACTGCCATCTCCTGGTGTAGTAAGGCTGGGCTTTTTGCTCTGACGTTCAGGCGGACTCGGGGACTAGGCCAGTGCCTTCCCCATAGGAAAGGATAGGCGACAGGATCCCTGAACAGCGCCCGTGTACTGGGATGGGGAGCTGTGGGGGGCTGTCCCCACTTCTTCCCCGACACACCCCCTGCCACCCCCAACGCTGCCACCTCTTGGAGGAAGATGGCATCTGACTGCCCTTTCTTCCAGGGAGCTGTATCTGCGAGTTCCGGGTATAGCACCTGGTGCAAGCCCACGTCTGCCCTAGGGACAGGTGGCCTTGGAGATGCTGTCCCCTTGGGACAAGAGGCACAGAACAGACCTGCCTTCTGCCCCGACTCCTTCCTCAGAGTGGAGTATGTGCACCTGCCCTAGCCGTACCCTCGTGTCTTCCTAAAGCCAGGCTTCCGTCTCTACGCACAGGGAGCGGGTGACGCTTGTCTTGCCACCGTCCCGCTGTTCTTCCCAGGGCAGGCTCTCCTGCTTTGCGACTGTTTCCCGACCACAAGGCCAACGGCTCCTTCTCTTCTCCTGGGGAGGCGTTCTGCTCCTTCCCCAGACTTGCTCCCGGGGAGCACGGTGACAGCCGTGCCATATCCTTACGGCCCTTTCCAGATGTGCATCCACGCTTCTCTCAAAGGCAGTGGGGATGCTAGGGCCAAGAGAAGTTCGCTCCATGCGGGTTTATACCTCCGAACTGCGGAGACTAGCTCAGGCAAGCAACAGCAGCATCCCACAAAGCGACTCAGATTTCCCAACGAATGCTGTGCTTTCCCAGAGGAGGAGCCTGGGCAAAGAGGCTTTTGCTGTAGGGTGATTTCTCCCACCTTGAGACTTGGCCTAGGCAAGCAGGAGCAGCAGCCCGAAGAACCGACTCTGATTTCTAAGCAAGCGTAGAGGGTGACACTTGTCTTGCCACCTGCCCGCTATTCTTGCCAATGCAGGCTCTCCTGTTTCATGACCTTTCGTTAAGGCTGTTTCCACAGGCGCAACCACGCTTCTCTCTCAAGGAGAGGGGATGCCCGGGCCAAGAGGATTTCGCTCCATGCGGGGTCTTACACTGCTTCGAAGACTCTGTTCAGGCAAGCGGCATCCGCATCGCACAGAACCGACTCTGATTTCCCCAAGAATGCTGTGCTTTCCTAGAGGGGATGCCCAGGTAAAAAGGCTTTCGCTCTATGCGGGATTCTCCCACTGTGCTGCCAATACTAGGCTCAAGCAAGCAGCAACAGCAGCCCCCAGAACCGACTCTTTTTTCCCAGCAACTGCTATGCTTTCGCAGAGATTTTCAGCTTGGCCTGAACCACACTTCACTGCTGCTTCCTCAACAAAGCTTTGGGCGTTCGCTCTGTCGTGTCAGGGAAGTAGATCTGCGGGAGAGCTGGTGCCTCTTGGGCCTTGCTTTCCCGGGCTCCATGGTCGCACAGTGCTCCCTGGGAGCATGTCTGGGGAAGGAGCAGAACGCCTCCCCGGGAGAAGAGAAGGAGCCGTTCGCCTTGTTGTCGGGAAACAGTCGCAAAGCAGGAGAGCCTGCCCTGGGAAGAACAGTGGGACGGTGGCAAGACTAGCGTCACCCGCTCCCTGTGCATAGAGACGGAAGCCTGGCTTTAGGAAGACACGAGGGGAAGGCTAGGGCAGGCGCGCATACTCCACTCTGAGGGAGGAGTCTGGGCAGAAGGCAGGCCTGTTCTCTGCCTTTTGCTCCAAGGGGACAGCATCTCCAAGGCCACCTGTCCCTAGGGCAGACGTGGGATTGCCACCAGGCGCAATACCCGGAACTCGCAGATACAGCCCCCTGGAAGAAAGGGCAGTCAGATGTCATCTTCCTCCAAGAGTTGGCAGCGTTGGGGATGGCAGGAGGTGTGTCGGGGAAGATGTGGGGACAGTCCCCCACAGCTCCCCATCCTAGTGCACGGGCTCTGTGCAGGGATCCTGTCGCCTCTCCTTTCCTATTGGGAAGGCACTGGCCTAATCGCCGAGTCCGCCTGAACGCCAGAGCAAAAAGCCCAGCCTTACTATGCCAGGAGATGGCAGTTGGCATGGGGTGTCATCCTAGGCCACGCATGCTGCTGCAGGTTGGTGGCTGTGTCTGCGTAGTTCAGCCTGGCTGGGTGAACCCAGGGTGCGAACATGGAGCCCCGGAAAGCAAGGCCCAAGAGGCACCAGCACTACCGCAGATCTACTTCCCTGAAGGGACAGAGCGAACACCCAAAGCCTTGCTGAGGAAGCAGCAGCGAAGTGTGGTTCAGGCCAAGCTGAAAACCTCTGCGAAAGAATAGCAGTCGCTGGGAAAAAAGAGTCGGTTCTGTGGGCTGCTGTTGCTGCTTGCTTTAGCCTTGTATGGGCAGCACGATGGGAGAATCCCACATAGAGCTAAAGCCTCTTTGCCTGGGCATCCCCTCTAGGAAAGCACAGCATTCTTGTGGAAATCAGAGTCGGTTCAGTGCGAAGCGGATGCCGCTTACCTGAACAGGGTCACCGAAGCACGGTGTCATAAACCCTCATGGAGCGAAATCCTCTTGGCCCGGGCATCCCCTCTACTTGAGAGAAGAGCGTCGTTGCGCCTGTGGAAACAGCCTTAACGAAAGGTCATGAAACAAGAGAGCCTGCATTGGCAAGAATAGCGGGCAGGTGGCAAGACAAGTGTCCCCCTCAGTTTGCTTAGAAATCAGAGTCGGTTCTGCGTGCTGCTGCTCCTGCTTGCCTAGGCCAAGTCTCAAGGTGGGAGAAACCACCCAACAGCGAAAGCTTCTTTGCCCAGGCTCCTCCTTGGGAAAGCTCAGTATTCGTTGGGAAATCGGAGTCGCAGCACGGTGGAAGAAACCCTCATGGAGCGAAATTCTCTGGCCCTAGCATCCCCACTGCCTGCGAGAGAAACGTGGATGCACATCTGGAAAGGGCCTTAAGGATAGGGACACGGCTGTCACCGTGCTCCCCGGGAGCAAGTCTGGGGAAGGAGCAGAACGCCTCCCCGGGAGAAGAGAAGGAGCCGTTGGCTTGTTGTCGGGAAACAGTCGCAAAGCCGGAGAGCCTGCCCTAGGAAGAACAGCGGGACGGTGGCAAGACAAGCATCACCCGCTCCCTATGCGTAGAGACGGAAGCCTGGCTTTAGAAAGACACGAGGGGACGGCTAGGGCAGGCGCGCAACTCCACTCTGAGGAAGGAGTCTGGGCAGAAGGCAGGCCTGTTCTCTGCCTCTGGTCCCAAGGGGACTGCATCTCCAAGTCCTCTCCCTAGGGCAGACGTGGGCTTGCCACCAGGCGCCATATCCGGAACTCGCAGATACAGCTCCCTGGAAGAAAGGGCAGTCAGATGCCATCTTCCTCCAAGAGGTGGCAGCGTTGGTGGTGGAATGGGGTGTGTCGCGGAAGAAGTGGGGACAATCCCCCACAGCTCCCCATCCTAGTGCACGGGCGCTGTGCAGGGATCCTGTCGCCTCTCCTTTCCTTTGGGGAAGGCACTGGCCTAGTCCCCGAGTCCCCATGAGTGCCAGAGCAAAAAGCCCAGCCTTACTATGCCAAGAGATGGCAGTTGGCATGGAGTGTCATCCTAGGCCACGCACGCTGCTGCAGGGTGTTGGCTCTGTCTGCATAGTTCAGCCTGGCAGGGTGAACGCAGGGTGCGAACTTGGAGCCCAGAAAATAAGGTCCAAGATGCACCAGCTATCCCGCAGATCTACTTCCCTGACACCACAGAGCAAACGCCCAAAGCCTTGATGAGGAAGCGGCAGCGAAGTGCAGTTCAGGCCAAGCTGAAAACCTCTGCAAAACACAACAGAGCAAAAGCCCAAATCCTTGCTGTGGAAGTAGCAACGAAGTGCAGTTCAGGCCAAGTTGAAAACTTCTGCGAAAGTATAGCAGTCGCTGAGAAAAAAGAGTCGGTTCTGTGGGCTGCTGTTGCTGCTGCTTTAGGCTAGTATTAGCAGCATGGTGGGAGAATCCCGCATAATGCGAACGCCTCTTTGCCTGGGCATCCCCTCTAGGAACGCACAGCATTCTTGGGGAAATCAGAGTCGGTTCTGTGCGAAGCGGATGCCGCTTGCCTGAACATAGTCTCCGAGGCACGGTGTAAGAAACCCGCATGGAGCGAAATCCTCTTGGCCCGGGCATCCCCTCTACTTGAGAGAGAAGCGTGGTTGTGCCTGTGGAAACAGCCTTAACGAAAGGTCATGAAACAGGAGAGCCTGCATTGGCAAGAATAGCGGGCAGGTGGCAAGACAAGTGTCACCCTCTCAGTTTGCTTAGAAATTAGAGTTGGTTCTACGTGCTGCTGCTCCTGCTTGCCTAGGCCAAGTCTCAAGGTGTGAGAAACCACCCTACAGCGAAAGCTTCTTTGCCGAGGCCCCTCCTCTGGGAAAGCACAGCCTTCGTTGGGAAATCGGAGTCGCTTTGTGGGATGCTGCTCTTGCTTGCCTGAGCTAGTCTCCACAGCACGGTGTAAGAATTCCGCATGGACGAAATTCTCTCGGCACTAGCATCCCCACTGCCTGCGAGAGGAACGTGGATGCACATCTGGAAAGGGCCGTATGGATAGGGACACGGCTGTCACCGTGCTCCCTGGGAGCAAGTCTGGGGAAGGAGCAGAACGCCTACCCGGGAGAAGAGAAGGAGCAGTTGGCCTTGTTGTCGGGAAACAGTCGAAAAGCAGGAGAGCCTGCCCTGGGAAGAACAGCGGGACGGTGGCAAGACAAGCGTCACCCGCTCCCTGTGCGTAGAGACGCAAGCCTGGCTTTAGGAAGACACGTGGGGACGGCTAGGGCAGGCACGCATACTCCACTCTGAGGAAGGAGTCTGGGCAGAAGGCAGGCCTGTTCTCTGCCTCTGGTCCCAAGGGGACAGCATCTCCAAGGCCATCTGTCCCTAGGGCAGACGTGGCTTGCCACCAGGCGCCATACCCGGAACTCGCAGACACAGCTCCGTGAAAGAAAGGGCAGTCAGATGCCATCTTCCTTCAAGAGGTGGCAGCGTTGGGGGTGGCATGAGGTGCGTCGGGGAAGAAGTGGGGACAGTCCCCCACAGCTCCCCATCCTAGTGCACGGGCTCTGTGCAGGCATCCTGTCGCCTCTCCTTTCCTTTGGGGAAGGCACTGGCCTAGTCCCCGAGTCCCCCTGAGCTCCAGAGCAAAAAGCCAAGCCTTACTACGCCAGGAGATGGCAGCTGGCATGTAGTGTCATCGTAGGTCACGCACGCTGCTGCAGGGTGGTGGCTCTGTCTGCGTAGTTCAGCCTGGCAGGGTGAACGCAGTGTGCGAACTTGGAGCCCGGGAAAGCAAGGTCCAAGATGCACCAGCTCTTCCGCAGATCTACTTCCCTGACGCGACAGAGCGAACGCCCAAAGCCTTGCTGAGGAAGCAGCAGGGAAGTGCGATTCAGGCCAAGCTGAAAACCTCTGCGAAACCATAGCAGTTGCTGGGAAAATGAGTCGGTTCTGTGGGCTGCCGTTGCTGCTTTCTTGTGCCTAGTATTGGCAGCACGGTGGGAGAATCCCGCATAGAGCGAAAGCCTCTTTGCCCGGGCATCCCCTCTAGGAAAGCACAGCATTTTGGGGGAAATCAGAGTCGGTTCTCTGCGATGCGGATGCCGCTGGCTTGAACATAGTCTCCGAAGCACGTGTAAGAAACCCGCATGGAGCGTAATCTTCTTGGCCCGGACATCCCCTCTACCTGTGAGAGAAGCGTGGTTGCGCCTGTGGAAACAGCCTTAAAGAAAGGTCATGAAACAAGAGAGCCTGCATTGGCAAGAATATCGGGCAGGTGGCAAGACAAGTGTCACCCTCTCCGTTTGCTTAGAAATCAGAGTCGGTTCTGCGGGCTGCTGCTCCTGCTTGCCTAGGCCAAGTCTCAAGGTGGGAGAAAAACCCTACAGTGAACGCCTCTTTGCCCAGGCTCCTCCTCTGGGAAAGCACAGCATTCGTAGGGAAATCTGAGTCGTTTTGCGGGATGCTGCTGCTGCTTGCCTTAGCTAGTCTCTGCAGCACGGTGGAAGAAACACGCATGGAGCGAAATTCTCTTGGTCCTAGCATCCCAAATACCTACGAGAGAAGCGTGGATGCACATCTGGAAAGGGCCTTAAGGATAGGGACATGGCTGTCACCTTGCTCCCCGGGAGCAAGTCTGCGGAAGGAGCAGAACGCCTCCCCGGGAGAAGAGAAAGGGCCGTTGGCCGTGTGGTCGGGAAACAGTCGCAAAGCAGGAGAGCCTGCCATGGGAAGAACAGTGGGACGGTGGCAAGACAAGAGTCACCCTCTCCCAGTGTGTAGAGACGGAAGCCTTGCTTTAGGAAGACACGAGGTGACGGCTAGGGCAGGCGCGCATACTCCACTCTGAGGAAGGAGTCTGGGCAGAAGGCAGGCCTGTTCTGTGCTTCTTGTCCCTAGGGGACAGCATCTCGAAGGCCACCTGTCCCTAGGGCAGACGTGGGCTTGCCACCAAGCGCCATACCCGGACCTCGCAGATACAGCTGCCTGGAAGAAAGGGCAGTCAGATATCATCTTCCTCCAGGAGGTGGCAGCGTTGGGGGTGGCAGGTGGTGTTTCGGGGAAGAGTGGGGTCTGTCCCGCACAGCTCCCCATCCCAGTACACGGGCTCTGTGCAGGGATCATGTCGCCTCTCCTTTACTATGGGGAAGGCACTGGCCTAGTCCTTGAGTCCACCTGAACGCCAGAACAAAAGGCGAAGCCTTACTATGCCAAGAGATGGCAGTTGGCATGGAGTGTCATGTTAGGCCACGCACGCTGCTGCAGGGTGGTGGCTGTATCTGCTAAGTTCAGCCTGGCACGGTGAACCCAGGGTGCGACCATGGAGCCCGGGAAAGCAAGGCCCAAGAGACACCAGTTCTCCTGCAGTTCTACTTCCCTGACGCGACAGAGCGAATGCCCAAAGCCTTGCTGAGGAAGCAGCAGCGAAGTGTGGTTCAGGCCAAGCTGAAAACCGCTGAGAAAGCATAGCATTCGCTTGGAAAAAAGAGTCGGTTTTCTGGGCTGCTGTTGCTGCTTGCTTTAGCCTAGTATTGGCAGCACGGTGGGCGAATCCCGCATAGAGCGAACGCCTCTTTGCCTGGGCATCCCCTCTATGAAAGCACAGCATTCTTGGGGAAATCAGAGTCAGTTCTGTGCAATGCGGATGCCGCTTGCCTGAACAGAGTCTCCGAAGCACGGTGTAAGAAACCCGCATGGAGCGAAATCCTCTTGGCCCGGGCATCCCCTCTACTTGAGAGAGAAGCGTGGTTGCGCCTGTGGAAACAGCTTTAACGAAAGGTCATTAAACAGGAGAGCCTGCATTGGCAAGAAGAGCGGGCACGTGGCAAGACAAGTGTCACCCTCTCCGTTTGCTTAGAAATCAGAGTCGGTTCTGCGGGCTGCTGCTCCTGCTTGCCTAGGCCAAGTCTCAAGGTGGGAGAAACCACCCTACAGCGAAAGCCTCTTTGCCCAGGCTCCTCCTCTGGGAAAGGACAGCATTCGTTGGGAAATCGGAGTCGCTTTGTGGGATGCTGCTGCTGCTTGCCTGAGCTAGTCTCCGCAGCACAGTGGAAGAAACCCGCATGGAGCGAATTCTCTTGGTCCTAGCATCCCCACTGCCTGCGAAGGAAGCGTGGATGCACATCTGGAAAGGGCCTTAAGGATAGGGAGACGTCTGTCACCGTGCTCCCCTGGAGCAAGTCTGGGGATGGAGCAGAACGTATCCCCAGGAGAAGAGAAGGAGCCGTTGGCCTTGTTGTAGGGAAGCAGTCGCAAAGCAGGAGAGCCTGCCCTGGGAAGAACCGCGGGACGGTGGCAAGACAAGCGTTACCTGCTCCCTGTGCGTTGTGACGGAAGCCTGGCTTTAGGAAGACACGAGGGGACGGCTAGGGCAGGCGTGCATACTCCACTCTGAGGAAGGTGTCTGGGCAGTAGGCAGGCCTGTTCTGTGCCTCTTGTCCCAAGGGGACAGCATCTCCATGGCCACCAGTCCCTAGGGCAGACATGGGCGTGACACCAGGCGCCATACCCGGAACTCGCAGATACAGCTCCCTGGAAGAAAGGGCAGTCAGATGCCATCTCCCTCCAAGAGGTGGCAGCGTTGGGGGTGGCAGAGGGTGTGTCGGGGAAGAAGTGGGGACAGTCCCACACAGCTCCCCATCCCAGTGCACGTGCGTTGTGCCGGGTTCCTTTCGCCACTCCTTTCCTACGGAGAAGGCACTGGCCAAGTCCCCGAGTCCGCCTGAACGCCAGAGCAAAAAGCCAAGCCAAACTACGCCAGGAGATGGCAGTTGGCATGTAGAGTCATCCTTGGCGACGCACGCTGCTGCAGGGTGGTGTCTCTGTCTGAGAAGTTCAGCCTGGCACGGTGAACCCAGGGTGCGACCATGGAGCCCGGGAAAGCAAGGCCCAAGAGGCACCAGCTCTCCCGCAGATCTACTTCCCTGACGCGACAGAGCGAACGCCCAAAGCCTTGCTGAGGAAGCAGCAGCGAAGTGCGGTTCAGGCCAAGCTGAAAACCTCTGCGAAAGCCTAGTAAGTTCTGGGAAAAAAGAGTCGGTTCTGTGGGCTGCTGTTGCTCCTGGCTTTAACCTAGTATTGGCAGCACGGTGGGAGAATCCCGCATAGAGCGAAAGCCTCTTTGCCTGGCATCCACTCTATGAAAGCACAGCATTCTGGGGTAAACAGAGTCGCTTCTGTGCGATGCAGGTGCCGCTTGCCTGAACATAGTCTCCGAAGCACGGTGTAAGAAACCCGCATGGAGCGAAATCCTCTTGTCCCGGGCATCCCCTCTACTTGAGAGAGAAGCGTGGTTGCTTCTGTGGATACAGCCTAAACGAAAGGTCATGAAACAGGAGAGGCTGCATTGGCAAGAATAGAGGGCAGGTGGCAACACATGTGTCACCTCCTCCGTTTGCTTAGAAAATAGAGTGGGTTTTGCGGGCTGCTGCTCCTACTTGCCTAGGCCAAGTCTCAAGGTGGGAGAAACCATCCTACAGCGAAAGCCTCTTTGCCCAGGCTCCTTTTCTGGGAAAGCACAGCATTCGTTGAGAAATCTGATTCGCCTTGTGGGATGCTGCTGCTTGCCTGAGTTAGTCTCCGCAGCACGGTGGAAGAAACCCGCATGGAGCAAAATTCTCTTGGTCCTAGTTCCCCACTGCCTGCGAGAGAAGCGTGGATGCACATCTGGAAAGGGCCTTAAGGATAGGGACACGGCTGTCACCGTGCTCCCCAGGAGCAAGTCTGGGGAAGGAGCAGAACGCCTCCCCGGGAGAAGAGATGGAGCCGTTGGCCTTCTTCTCGGGAAACAGTCGCAAAACAGGAGAGCCTGCCCTGGGAAGAACAGCGGGACGGTGGCAAGACAAGGGTCACCCGCTCCCTGTGCGTAGAGACGGAAGAATGGCTTTAGGAATACAAGAGGGGATGGCTAGGGCAGGCGTGCCTACTCCACTCTGAGGAAGGAGTCTAGGAAGAAGGCAGGCATGTTCTGTGCCTCTTGTCCCAAGGGGACAGCATCTCTAAGGCTTCCTGTCCCTAGGGCAGTCGTGGGCGTGACACCAGGCTCCATACCCGGAACTAGAAGATTAGGCTCCCGGGAAGAAAGGGCAGTCAGATGCCATCTTCCTCCAAGAGGTGGCAGCGTTGGGGGTTGCAGAGGGTGTGTCGGGGAAGAAGTGGGGACAGTCCCCCACAGATCCCCATCCCAGTGCACGGGCGCTGTGCAGGGATCCTGTCGCCTCTCCTTTCCTATGGGGAAGGCACTGGCCTAGTCCCTGAGTCCGACTGAACGCAAGAGCAAAAGGCCAAGCCTTACTACGCCAGGAGATGGCAGTTGGCATGGAGTGTCAACCTAGGCCACGCACGCTGCTGCAGGGTGGTGTCTGTGTCTGCGAAGTTCCGCCTGGCACGGTGAACCCAGGGTGCGACCAAGGAGACCGGGAAAGCAAGGCCCAAGAGGCACCAGCTCTCCTGCAGATCTACTTCCCTGACGCGACAGAGCGAACGCCCAAAGCCTTGCTGAAGAAGCAGCAGCAAAGTGTGGTTCAGGCCAAGCTGAAAACCTCTGCAAAAGCATAGCAGTCGCTGAGAAAAAAGAGTCTGTTCTCTGGGCTGCTGTTGCTGCTTGCTTTAGCCTAGTATTGACAGCACGGTGGGAGAATCCCTCATAGAGCGAAAGCCTCTTTGCCTGGGCATCCCCTCTATGAAAGCACAGCATTCTTGTAGAAATCATAGTCGGTTCTGTGCCTTGCGAATGGCGCTTTCCTCAACATAGTCTCCGAAGCACGGTTTAAAAAACCCGCATGGAGCGAAATCCTCTTGGCCCAGGCATCCCCTCTACTTGAGAGAGAAGCGTGGTTGCGCCTGTGGAATCAGCCTTAACGAGAGGTCATGTAACAGGATAGCCTGCATTGGCAAGAATAGCGGGCAGGTGGCAAGACAAGTGTCACCCTCTCCGTTTGCTTAGAAATCAGAGTCGGTTCTGCGGGCTGCTGCTCCTGCTTGCCTAGGCCAAGTCTCAAGGTGGGAGAAACCACCCTACAGCGAAAGCCTCTTTGCACATGCTCCTCCTCTGGGAAAGCACAGCATTCGTTGGGAAATCTGAGTCGCTTTGTGGGATGCTGCTACTCCTTGCCTGAGCTAGTCTCCGCCTCACGGTGGAAGAAACCCACATGGAGTGAAATTCTCTTGGTCCTAGATCCCCACTGCCTGCGAGAGAAGCGAGGATGCACATCTGGAAAGGGCCTTAAGGATAGGGACACGGCTGTCACCGTGCTCCCCGGGAGCAAGTCTGGAGAAGGAGCAGAACGCCTCCCCGGGAGAAGAGAAGGAGCCGTTGGCCTTGTTGTCGGGAAACAATCGCAAAGCAGGAGAGCCTGCCCTGGGAAGAACAGCGCGACGGTGGCAAGACAAGCGTCACCCGCTCCCTGTGCGTAGAGACGGAAGCCTTGCTTTAGGAAGACACGAGGTGACGGCTAGGGCAGGCGCGCATACTCCACTCTGAGGAAGGAGTCTGGGCAGAAGGCAGGCATGTTCTGTGCCTCTTGTCCCAAGGGGACAGCATCTCTAAGGCGACCTGTCCCTAGGGCCGACGTGGGCTTGCCACCAGTCGCCATACCCAGAAATCGCAGATACACCGCCCTGGAAGAAAGGGCAGTCAGATGCCATCTTCCTCCATGAGGTGGCAGCGTTGGGGGTGGCAGGGGGTGTGTCAGGGAAGAAGTGGGACAGTCCCCCACAGCTCCCCATCCAGGTACACGGGCGCTGTGCAGGGATCATGTCGCCTCTCCTTTCTTATGGGGAAGGCACTATCCTAGTCCCCGAGTCCACCTGAACGCCAGAGCAAAAGGCCAAGCCTTACTACGCCAGGAGATGGCAATTGGCATGGAGTGTCATACTAGAACACGCACGCTGCTGCAGAGTGGTGGCTGTGTCTGCGAAGTTCAGCCTGGCACGGTGAACCCAGGGTGCGACCATGGAGCCCGGGAAAGCAAGGCCCAAGAGGCACCAGCTCTCCCGCAGATCTACTTCCCTGACGCGACAGAGCGAACGCCCAAAGCCTTGCTGAGGAAGCAGCAGTGAAGTGCGGTTCAGACCAAGCTGAGTACCTCTGCG
The DNA here is from genome assembly GCF_020171115.1 of Neogale vison. Classification (NCBI taxonomy): domain Eukaryota; kingdom Metazoa; phylum Chordata; class Mammalia; order Carnivora; family Mustelidae; genus Neogale; species Neogale vison. Next base: position 51,829,643 of record NC_058095.1, read on the forward strand.
AAAGCCTAGCAGTCGCTGGGAAAAAAGAGTCGGTTCTCTGGGCTGCTGTTGCTGCTTGCTTTAGCCTAGTATTGGCAGCATGGTGGGAGAATCCCGCATAGAGCAAAAGGCTCTTTGCCTGGGCATCCCCTCTAGGAAAGCACAGCATTCTTGTTGAAATCAGAGTCGGTTCTCTGCCTTGCAGATGCCGCTTGCCTGAACATAGGCTCCGAAGCACGGTGTAAGAAACCCGCATGGAGCGAAATCCTCTTGGCCCGGGCATCCCCTCTACTTGAGAGAGAAGCGTGGTTGTGCCTGTGGAAATAGCTTTAACGAACGGTCATTAAACAGGAGAGCCTGCATTGGCAAGAATAGCGGGCAGGTGGCAAGACAAGTGTCACCCTCTCCATTTGCTTAGAAATCAGAGTCGGTTCTGCGGGCTGCTGCTCCTGCTTGCCTAGGCCAAGTCTCAAGGTGGGAGAAACCACCCTACAGCGAAAGCCTCTTTGCTCAGGCTCCTCCTCTTGGAAAGCACAGCATTCGTTGGGAAATCGGAGTCGCTTTGTGGGATGCTGCTTCTGCTTGCCTGAGCTAGTCTCCACCGCACGGTGGAAGAAACCCGCATGGAGCGAAATTCTCTTGTCCCTAGCATCCCCAATGCCGGCGAGAGAAGCGTGGATGCACATCTGGAGAGGGCCTTAAGATAGGGAGACGGCTGTCACTGTACTCCCCGGGAGCAAGTCTGGAGAAGGAGCAGAACGCCTCACCGGGAGAAGAGAATTAGCCGTTGGCCTTGTTGTCGGGAAACAGTCGCAAAGCAAGAGAGCCTGCCCTGGGTAGAACAGCGGGACGGTGACAAGACAAGCGTCACCTGTTCCCTGTGCGTAGAGACGGAAGCCTGGCTTTAGGAAGACACGAGGGGACGGCTAGGGCAGGCGCGCATACTCCACTCTGAGGAAGGAGTCTGGGCAGAAGGCAGGCCTGTTCTGTGCCTCTTGTCCCAAGGGGACAGCATCTCCATGGCCACCTGTCCCTAGGGCAGACGTGGGCTTGCCACCAGGCGCCATACCCAGAAATCGCAGATACAGCGCCCTGGAAGAAAGGGCAGTCAGCTGCGATCTTCCTCCAAGAGGTGGCAGAGTTGGGAGTGGCAGGGGGTGTGTCGGGGAAGAAGTGTGGACAGTCCCCCACAGCTCCCCATGCCAGTGCACGGGCGCTGGGCAGGGATCCTGTCACCTCACCTTTCCTATGGGGAAGGCACTGGCCTAGTCGCTGAGTCCGCCTGAGCGCCAGAGCAAAATGCCAAGCCTTACTACGCCAGGAGATGGCAGTTGGCATGGAGTGTCATCCTAGGCCACGCACGCTGCTGCAGGGTGGTGTCTCTGTCTGCGAAGTTCCGCCTGGCACGTTGAACCCAGGGTGTGACCAAGGAGCCCGGGAAAGCAAGGCCCAAGAGGCACCAGCTCTCCCGCAGATCTACTTCCCTGACGCGACAGAGCGAACGCCCAAAGCCTTGCTGAGGAAGGAGCAGCGAAGTGTGGTTCAGGCCAAGCTGAAAACCTCTGCGAAAGCATAGCAGTCGCTGGGAAAAAAGAGTCTGTTCTCTGGGCTGCTGTTGCTGCTTGCTTTAGCCTAGTATTGGCAACACGGTAGGAGAATCCCGCATTGATCTAAAGCCTCTTTGCCTGGGCATCCCCTCTAGGAAAGCACAGCATTCTTGGGGAAATCAGAGTCGGTTCTGTGCCTTGCGGATACCGCTGGCCTGAACATAGTCTCCGAAGCACGGTGTAAGAAACCCGCATGGAGCGAAATCCTCTTGGCCCGGGCGTCCCCTCTACTTGAGAGAGAAGCGTGGTTGTGCCTGTGGAAACAGCTTTAACGAAAGGTCATGAAACAGAGACCTGCATTGGCAAGAATAGCGGGCAGGTTTCAAGACAAGTGTCACCCTCTCCGTTTGCTTAGAAATCAGAGTCGGTTCTGCGGGCTGCTGCTCCTGCTTGCCTAGGCCAAGTCTCAAGGTGGGAGAAACCACCCTACAGCGAAAGCCTCTTTGCCCATGCTCCTCCTCTGGGAAAGCACAGCATTCGTTGGGAAATCGGAGTCGCATTGTGGGATGCTGCTGTTGCTTGGATGAGGTAGTTTCCAAAGCAGGTGAAAGAAACCCGCATGGAGCGAAATTCTCTTGGTCCTAGCATCCCCACTGCCTGCGAGAGAAGCGAGGATGCACATCTGTAAAGGGTCTTAAGGATAGGGACACGGCTGTCACCGTGCTCCCCGGGAGCAAGTCTGGGGAAGGAGCAGAACGCCTCCCCGGGAAAAGAGAAGGAGCCGTTGGCCTTGCTGTCGGGTAACAGTCGCAAAGCAGGAGAGCCTGCCCTGGGAAGAACTGCAGGACGGTGGAAAGACAAGCGTCACCCGCTCCCTGTGCTTAGAGATGGAAGCCTTGCTTTAGGAAGATACGAGGTGACGGCTAGGGCAGGCGCGCATACTCCACTCTGAGGAAGGAGTCCGGGCAGAAGGCAGGCCTGTACTGTGCCTCTTGTCCTAAGGGGACAGCACCTCCAAGGCCATCTGTCCCTAGGGCAGACGTGGCTTGCCACCAGGCGCCATACCCGGAACTCGCAGGTACAGCTCCCTGGAAGAACGGGCAGATGTCATCTTCCTCCAAGAGGTGGCAGCGTTGGGGGTGGCAGGGGGTGTGTCGGGGAAGAAGTGGGGAGAGTCCCCCACAGCTCCCCATCCCAGTGCACGGGCGCTGGGCAGGGATCCTGTCGCCTCTCCTTTCCTATAGGGAAGGCACTGGCCTAGTCCCCGAGTCCGCCTGAGCGTCAGAGCAAAAAGCCTAGCCTTACTACGCCAGGAGATAGCAGTTGGTATGGAGGGTTGGAGCGCGATGGCTCGCGAGTGCACGCCAGGCCAGGGTGGGCGGCCGTGCAGAAGTGCGGCGCGGGAGCGAGTTCATAAACCGGTATCGGGTGGGCAGAACGCTCGTGAGAATTGGCCGGCGTTTCACAGCCCTACGGACTGCCCTGCTCTCCATGGCCCAGGGCCGGTTCTCGCCCGGAGCATGGGGCGGCTGCCCGGAAGGCGCGAAAACGTCGCGGCCCACCAGGAGGCCCCGGCAATGGGGAGCGTTCCCGGAGCAGAGTTGAAGGACGGGTGGTGGCCGGGCCAACGCTTCTGACTATAGGGAGGATCGGGCGTCCTAGGATGTGGCTGACCTCAGTGGGGGCACGCAGGTTTCTCTCGCTCTGAGGTTGTCCGTAGAGCCGAAAGGCACCGTTGGCGCCGGTGTGGGAGGGGGAACGTGGCCGTGGGACTCAGGGTTCCCCAGATGGAGGCACCGAGGGATAGGAACCCAGAAGCAGACGGCTGGGTAGCAGGCGAAACTGCGAGCCTGGGCTTCGTGGCGGGCCCGGCCCCATGGAACAACGCAAGGGAGAGGACCCCCGCAGGAGGATTAGCAGGAGGCGTCGGCCTCGCCACAGCCTGCCTCGCGGAAAGCTTCCTGGCGGGGTTGGAGCGCGAAGGCTTGCCATGGCACGCCAGCCCGGGGGGGCGGCCGACTAAAATCCCAAGGAAACGACGCGGCCCACCAGAGGGCGCCGGCCCCCGGGAGGGTTCCAGGCTCAGAGTATCAGGGCGGGTGGGGGCAGGGCGTGGGCCTCCGTCTGTTCAGGCTGATGGAGCGCCCAAGGATGGCGCTGTCCTCAGTTGGGTCATGCAGGTCTCTCTAGCTTCGAGGCTTGTCCGAAATGCCGAAATGCACCGTTTGCGCCGGGGCGTGAGGTGGAGGCGTTGCCACGGAACTCAGGATTCCCAAGAGGGAGGCACAGAGGGTCAGGACCCCGGAAGCAGAAGGCTGGGAAGCCGGCGAAATTTCGAGCCCGAGTCTCGGGGCAGCCCTGGCCCCATGGGACTGCGCCAAATCGGGGACCCACGCCGGCCGAGAAGCAGGAGGCATCGGCCTCGCCGCAGACTGCCTCGCAGAGGGCTCCTTGGCGGGGTTGGTGAGCGAGTTCTCGCGATGGCGGGTCAGGCCATGGGGGGCGGCCCTGCAGACTTGTGACGCCCGAAGCAAGTTCGCAGAGCGTTTTCTGGCAAATTCTCACGAGCGTTCTGCATAAACCGGTAACAGTTTGGGCAGAACGCTCGTGAGAATTGGCCGGCGTAGGGCAGTCCTGCGGATCTCCCTGCACTCTGTGGCCCACGGCCCCTTCTCTCCTAGTGCATGCTGCGACCCCCGGAAAATGCCGGAATCCCCGGGGCCAACCAAGGGTCTCAGGCGCAGGGTAATGATCCCAGAGCAGAGTTGAAGGACGAGTGGCGACTGGGCATGCGCCTCCGTCTTTTCGGGCTGATGGGTTACCCAAGGATGGGGCTGTCCGCTTTTTGTCCATTAAGGTTTGTCTCTCTGCGAGGCTTGACCGAAGTGCTGATATGCACCATTGGGGCCGGGATGGGAGGGGTAGGCGTGGCCGAGGGACTCAGGATTCCCCAGATGGAGGCACAGAGGGACACGACCCCGGAAGCCGAAGGCTGGGACGCAGGTGAAATATCAAGCTGGAGTCTCGGGGCAGCCCTGGCCCCATGGGACGGCGCTAAGTATGGGACACCAGCGCCGAGGAGCAAGAGGCGTCGGCCTGGCCTCAGCCGGCCTCGCAGAGCGCTTCCTGGCGAGGTTCGTGCGCGAGCGCTCGCGATGCCAGGACAAGCACCGGGGGGCTGACCTGCGGAAGAGCTGCGCCCGAAGCGAGTTCGCCGCGTGTTTTCCGGCCACTTCTCACGAGGGTTCTGCCCAAACCGGGATCGGTTAGGGCAGAACGCTCGTGATAATTGGCCGGCGTTGGGCAACCCTGCGGACTGCCCGGCTCTCCGTGGCCCAGGGACCCTTCTTGCCCAGGGCATGCTGCGGCCGACTAAAAATGCGAGGAAACGACGCGGCCCACCAGAGGGCGCCGGCGCCCGGGAGCGTTCCCGGAGCACAGTATCAGGGCGGGTGGGGGCAGGGCGTGCTCCTCCGTCTTTTCAGGCTGATGGAGCGCCCAAGGATGGCGCTGTCCTCAGTTGGGTCATGCAGGTCTCTCTCGCTTCGAGGCTTGTCCGAAATGCCGAAATGCACCGTTTGCGCCGGGGCGTGAGGCGGAGGTGTTGCCACGGAACTCAGGATTCCAAAGAGGGAGGCACAGAGGGACAGGACACTGGAAGCAGAAGGCTGGGAAGACGGCGAAATTTCAAGCCCGAGTCTCGGGGCACCAATGGCCCCATGGGACTGCGCCAAGTCGGGGACCAATGCCGGCCGAGAAGCAGGAGGCATCAGCCTCGCCACAGACTGCCTCGCAGAGGGCTCATTGGCGGGGTTGGTGAGCGAGTTCTCGCGATGGCGGGCCAGGCCATGGGGGGCGGCCCTGCAGACGTGTGACGCCCGATCAAGTTCGCAAGCCTTTATCTGGCCAATTCTCAAGAGCGTACTGCATAAACCGGTATCGGTTTGGGCAGAACGCTCGTGAGAATTGGCCGGCGTTTCGCAGCACTACGGACTGCCCTGCTCTCCATGGCCCAGGGCCGGTTCTCGCCCGGAGCATGGGGCGGCCGCCCGGAATGCGCGAATACGTCGTGGCCCACCAGGTGGACCCGACACTGGGGAGCGTTCCCGGAGCAAAGTTGAAGGACGGGTGGCGGCCGGGCCTACGCTTCTGACTATAGGGAGGATCGGGCGTCCAAGGATGGGGCTGACCTCAGTGGGGGCACGCAGGTTTCTCTTGCTCTGAGGTTGTCCGTAGAGCCGAAAGGCACCGTTGGCGCCGGTGTGGGAGGGAGAACGTGGCCGTGGGACTCAGGGTTCCCCAGATGGAGGCACCGAGGGATAGGAACCCAGAAGCAGACGGCTGGGTAGCAGGCGAAACTGCGAGCCCGGGCTTCGTGGCGGGCCCGGCCCCAAGGAACAGCGCAAGGGAGAGGACCCCCGCAGGAGGATTAGCAGGAGGCGTCGGCCTCGCCACAGCCTGCCCCGCGGAGGGCTTCCTGGCGGGGTTGGAGCGCGATGGCTCGCCATGGCACGCCATGCACGGTGTGGGGCGGCCATGCAGAGGTGCGGCGTGCGAAGTCAGTTCGCCGGGTGTTTTCCTGCCAATTCTCACCAGCGTTCTGCCCAAACCAGGATCGGTTTGGGCAGAACGCTCGTGAGAATTGGCAGGTGTTGGGCAGTCCTGCGGACCTCCCTGCTCTCGGTGGCTCAGGACCCCTTCTCTCCCCGGGTATGCTGCGGCCCCCGGAAAATGCCTGAAACGCCGGGGCACACCAGGGGGCGCCGGCACAGGGGAGCGTCCCAGAGCATAGTTGACTTACGAGTGGTGGCAGTGCATGCGCCTCCGTCTTTTCGGGCTGATGGGGCACCCAACGATGGGGCTGTCCGCAGTTGGGTCATGCAGGTTTCTCTCTCTCCAAGGCTTATCCGAAGCGCCGATATGCACCATTGGGGCCGGGGTGGGAGGGTGAGGCGTGGCCGTGGGACTCAGGATTCCCCAGATGGAGGCACAGAGGGGCAGGACCCCGGAAGCTGAAGGCTGGGAAGCAGGTGAAATATCGACCCCGAGTCTCGGGGCAGCCCTGGCCCCATGTGACGGCGCTAAGTAGGGGACAACAGCGCCGAGGAGCAGGAGGCGTCGGCCTCGCCCCAGCCTGCCTCGCGGAGGGCTTCCTGGCGAGGTTTGCCCGAGCGCTTGCGATGCCAGGACAAGCCCCGGGGGTGCTGACCTGCGGACGAGCTAGCCCGAAGCGAGTTCGCCGGGCGTTTTCCGGCCAATTATCAAGAGGAATTGGCCAGCGATGGGCAGACCTGCGGACCTCCCGGCTCTCCGTGGCTCAAGGCCCCTTCTCACCCAGTACATACTGCGGCCTCCTGGAAAACGCGAAGAAAAGATGTGGCCCATCAGGTGGCGCCAGCGACCGGGAGCGTTCTTGGAGAGAGTTGAGCGGTGGGTGGGGGCAGGGCATGCGCCTCCGACCTTGTGGGCAGAAGGGGCGCCCAAGATGGGGCTGTCCTCATTTGGGTCATGCAGGTTTCTCTCGCTTCGAGGCTTGTCCGAAGCGCCGAAATGCACCGTTTGAGCCGGGGCGTGAGGTGGAGGCATTGCCATGGAACTCAGGGTTCCCAAGATGGAGGCACAGAGGGACAGGACCCCGAAAGCGGAAGGCAGGGATGCCGGCGAATTTTCGAGCCCGAGTCTCGGGACAGCCCTGGCCCCATAGGATTGCGCCAAGTAGGGGACACCGCCGGCCGAGAAGCAGTAGGTATCGGCCTCTCCGAAGTCTGCCGCGCGGAGGGCTCCTTGGCGGGCTTCATGGGCGAGCTCTGGTGGTGCGGGGCCAAGCCAGGCCCTGGGGGTCGGCCCTGCATACGTGTGACACCGAAACGAGTTCGCATGGCGTTTTCCGGCCAATTCTCAAGGAATCGGTTTGGGCAGAACCCTCGTGGGAATTGGCCGGCGTTGGGCAGCCCTGCCGAATGCCATGCTCTCCATGGACCAGGGCCGTTACTCGCCCTGAGCTTGGGGCGGCCGCCCGGAATATGCGGGAAAACGTCCCGGCCCACCCGGACGCACGGCGCTTTGGAGCGTTCCCGGAGCAGAGTTGAAGGACGGGTGGCGGCCGGGCCTACGTTTCCGATTTTAGGAAGGATTGTGTGCCCAAGGAAGGGGCTGACGTCAGTAGGGACACGCAGGTTTCTCTCGCTCCGAGGTTGTCCTAAGCGCCAAAAGGCACCGTTGGCGCCGGTGTGGGAGGGGGAGGAGTGGCCCCGGGACTCAGGGTTCCCCAGATGCAGGCACCGAGGGACAGGAACCCAGAAGCAGATGGCCGGTTAGCAGGCAAGACTGCGAGGCCGGGCTTCGTGGAGGGCCAGGCCTCATGGAACAGCGCCAGGGAGAGGAGCCCCGCAGGGGGATTAGCAGGAGGCGTCGGCCTCGCCGCAGCCTGCCTCTTGGAGGGCTTCCTGTCGGGGATGGAGCGCGATGGCTCGCAATGGCACGCCCGGCCCGGGGGGGGGGGGGGGCGGCCGTGCAGAAGTGCGGCGCCGGAAGCGAGTTCGCCGCGCGTTTTCCGGCCACTTCTCACGAGCGTTCTGCCCAAACCGGGATCGGTTAGGGCAGAACGCTCGTGATAATTGGCCGGCGTTGGGCAACCCTGCGGACCGCCCGGCTCTCCGTGGCCCAGGGACCCTTCTTGCCCAGGGCATGCTGCGGCCGACTAAAAACCCGAGGAAACGACGCGGCCCACCAGAGGGCGCCGGCGCACAGGAGCGTTCCCAGAGCAGAGTATCAGGGCGGGTGGGGGCAGGGCGTGCGCCTCCTTCTTTTCAGGCTGATGGAGCGCCCAAGGATGGCGCTGTCCTCAGTTGGGACATGCAGGTCTCTCTCGCTTCGAGGCTAGTCCGAAATGCCGAAATGCACCGTTTGCGCCGGGGCGTGAGGTGGAGGCGTTGCCTCGGAACTCAGGATTCCCAAGAGGAAGGCAAAGAGGGTCAGGACCCCGGAAGCAGAAGGCTGGGAAGCCGGCGAAATTTCGAGCCCGAGTCTCGGGGCAGCCCTGACCCCATGGGACTGCGCCAAGTCGGGGACCCACGCCGCCGAGAAGCAGGAGGCATCGGCCTCGCCGCAGACTGCCTCGCAGAGGGCTCCTTGGCGGGGTTGGTGTGCGAGTTCTCGCGATGGCGGGCCAGGCCTTGGGGGGCAGCCATGCAGACGTGACGCCCGAAGCAAGTTCGCAAAGCGTTTCTAGCCAATTCTCACAAGCGTTCTGCATAAACCGGTATCGGTTTGGGCAGAACGCTCGTGAGAATTGGCCGGCGTAGGGCAGTCCTGCGGATCTCCCTGCTCTCCGTGGCCCACGGCCCCTTCTCTCCTAGTGCATGCTGCGGCTCCCGGAAAATGCCGGAATCGCCGGGCCAACCAAGGGGCTCAGGCGCAGGGTAATGATCCCAGAGCAGAGTTGAAGGACGAGTGGCGACTGGGCATGCGCCTCCGTCTTTTCGGGCTGATGGGTTAACCAAGGATGGGGCTGTCCGCTTTTTGTCCATTGAGGTTTGTCTCTCTGCGAGGCTTGACCGAAGTGCCGATATGCACCATTGGGGCCGGGATGGGAGGGGTAGGCGTGGCCGAGGGACTCAGGATTCCCCAGATGGAGGCACAGAGGGACACGACCTCGGAAGCCGAAGGCTGGGACGTAGGTGAAATATCAAGCCGGAGTCTCGGGGCAGCCCTGGACCCATGGGACGGCGCTAAGTATGGGACACCAGCGCCGAGGAACAGGAGGCGTCGGCCTCGCCTCAGCCGGCCTAGCGGAGGTCTTCCTGGCGAGATTCGTGCGCGAGCTCTCGCCATGCCAGGACAAGCCCCGGGGGTTGACCTGCGGAAGATTTGCGCCCGAAGCGAGTTCGCCGCGCGTTTTCCGGCCACTTCTCACGAGCGTTCGGCCCAAACCCAGATCGGTTAGGGCAGAACGCTCGTGATAATTGGCCGGCGTTGGGAACCCTACGGACCGCCCGGCTCTCCGTGGCCCAGGGACCCTTCTTGCCCAGGGCATGCTGCGGCCGACTGAAAACCCGAGGAAACGACTCGGCCCACCAGAGGGCGCCGGCGCACGGGAGCGTTCCCGGAGCACAGTATCAGGGCGGGTGGGGGCAGGGTGTGCGCCTCCGTCTTTTCAGGCTAATGGAGCGCCCAAGGATGGCGCTGTCCTCAGTTGGGTCATGCAGGTCTCTCTCGCTTCGAGGCTTGTCCGAAATGCCGAAATGCACCGTTTGCGCAGGGGCGTGAGGCGGAGGCGTTGCCACAGAACTCAGGATTCCCAAGAGGGAGGCACAGAGGGACAGGACCCCGGAAGCAAATGGCTGGGAAACCGGCGAAATTTCGAGCCCGAGTCTCGGGGCAGCCCTGCCCCCATGGGACTGCGCCAAGTCGGGGACCCACGCCGTCCGAGAAGCAGGAGGCATCGACTCGCCGCAGACTGCCTCGCAGAGGGCTCCTTGGCGGGGCTGGTGAGCGAGTTCTCGCGATGGCGGGCCAGGCCATGGGGGGCGGCCCTGCAGACGTGTGAAGCCTGAAGCAAGTTCGCAAGCCGTTTTCTGGCCAATTCTCACGAGCGTTCTGCATAAACCGGTATCGGTTTGGGCAGAACGCTCGTGAGAATTGGGCGGCGTTTCGCAGCCCTACGGACTGCCCTGCTCTCCATGGCCCAGGGCCGGTTCTCGCCCGCAGCATGGGGTGGCCGCCCGGAATGCGCGAAAACGTCGCGGACCAGCAGGAGGCCCCGGCACGGGGGAGCGTTCCCGGAGCAGAGTTGAAGGACGGGTGTCGGTCGGGCCTACGCTTCTGACTATAGGGAGGATCGGGCGTCCAAGGATGGGGCTGACCTCAGTGGGGGCACGCAGGTTTCTCTCGCTCTGAGGTTGTCCGTAGAGCCGAAAGGCACCTTTGGCGCCGGTGTGGGAGGGGGAACGTGGCCGTGGGACTCAGGGTTCCCCAGATGGAGGCACCGAGGGATAGGAACCCAGAAGCAGACGGCTGGGTAGCAGGCGAAACTGCGAGCCCGGGATTCGTGGCGTGCCCGGCCCAATGGAACAGCGCAAGGGAGAGGACCCCCGCAGCAGGATTAGCAGGAGGCGTCGGCCTCGCCACAGCCTGCCTCGCGGAGGGCTTCCTGTCGGGGTTGGAGCGCGATGGTTTGCAATGGCAGACCAGGCCCGGGACGGCGACCGTGCAGAAGTGCGGCGCCGGAAGCGAGTTCGCCGGGCGATTTCCGGCCAATTCTCACGAGCGTTCTGCCCAAACCGGGGTTGGTTTGGGCAGAACGCTCGTGAGAATTGGCCAGCGATGGGCAGACCTGCGGACCTCCCGGCTCTCCGTGGCTCAGGGCCCCTTCTCGCCCAGTGCATACTGCGGCCACCTGGAAAACGCGAAGAAACGATGTGGCCCATCAGGTGGCACCAGCGACCGGGAGCGTTCTTGGAGCAGAGTTGAGCGGCGGGTGGGGGCAGGGCATGCGCCTCCGACTTTTCGGGTTGATGGGGCGCCCATGATGGGGCTGTCCTCATTTGGTTCATGCAGGTTTCTCTCGCTTCGAGGCTTGTCCGAAGCGCCGAAATGCACCGTTTGAGCCGGGGCGTGATGTGGAGGCATTGCCACGGAACTCAGGATTCACAGGAGGGAGGCACAGAGGGACAGGACCCCGGAAGCGGAAGGCTGGGAAGCCGGCGAATTTTCGAGCCCGAGTCTCGGGACAGCCCTGGCCCCATGGGACTGCGCCATGTAGGGGACCCCGCCGGCCGAGAAGCAGTAGGTATCGGCCTTGCCGAAATCTGCCGCGCGAAGGGCTCCTCGGCGGGGTTCGTGGGCGAGCTCTGGCAGTGCGGGGCCAAGCCAGGCCCTGGGGGTCGGCCCTGCAGACGTGTGACACCCGAAACGAGTTCGCATGGCGTCGTCCGGCCAATTCTCACGGGATCGGTTTGGGCAGAACCTTTGTGGGAATTGGCCGGCGTTGGGCAGCCCTGCCGAACGCCCTGCTCTCCATGGCCCAGGGCCGTTCCTCGCCCCGAGCTTGGGGCGGCCGCCCGGAAAATGCGCGAAAACGTCCCGGCCCACCCGGACGCCACGGCGCGTTGGAGCGATCCCGGAGCAGAGTTGAAGGACGGGTGGCGGCCGGGCCTACGTTTCGGACTTTAGGAAGGATCGTGTGCCCAAGGAAGGGGCTGACGTCAGTAGGGGCACGCAGGTTTCTCTCGCTCCGAGGTTGTCCGAAGCGCCGAAAGGCACCGTTGGCGCCGGTGTGGGAGGGGGTGGCGTGGCCCCGGGACACAGGTTTCCCCAGATACAGGCACCCAGGAACAGGAACCCAGAAGCAGACGGCTGGGTAGCAGGCGAGACTGCGAGGCCGGGCTTCGTGGCGGGCCAGGCCTCATGGAACAGCGCCAGGAAGAGGACCCCCGCAGGGGGATTAGCAGGAGGCGTCGGCCTCGCCCCAGCCTGCCTCTCGGAGGGCTTCCTGTCGGGGTTGGAGCGCGATGGTTCGCAATGGCAGGCCAGGCCCGGGGCGGCGGCCGTGCAGAAGTGCGGCGCCGGAAGCGAGTTCGCCGCGCGTTTTCCGGCCACTTCTCACGAGCGTTCTGCCCAAACCGGGATCGGTTAGGGCAGAACGCTCGTGACAATTGGCCGGCGTTGGGCAACCCTGCGGACCGCCCGGCTCTCCGTGGCCCAGGGACCCTTCTTGCCCAGGGCATGCTGTGGCCGACTGAAAACCCGAGGAAACGACGCGGCCCACCAGAGGGCGCCGGTGCCCGGGAGCATTCCCGGAGCAGTGTATCAGGGCGGGTCGGGGCAGGGCGTGCGCCTCCTTCTTTTCAGGCTGATGGAGCGCCCAAGGATGGCGCTGTCCTCAGTTGGGTCATGCAGGTCTCTCTCGCTTCGAGGCTTGTCCGAAATGCCGAAATGCACCGTTTGTGCCGGGGCGTGAGGCGGAGGCTTTGCCACGGAACTCAGGATTCCCAAGAGGGAGGCACAGAGGGACAGGACCCCGGAAGCAGAAGGCTGGGAACCCGGTGAAATTTCGAGCCCGAGTCTCGGGGCAGCCCTGGCCCCATGGGACTGCGCCAAGTCGGGGACCCACGCCGGCCGAGAAGCAGGAGGCATCGGCCTCGCCGCACACTGCCTCGCAGAGGGCTCCTTGGCGGGGTTAGTTCTCGCGATGGCGGGCCAGGCCATGGGGGGCGGCCCTGCAGACGTGTGACGCCCGAAGCAAGTTCGCAAGCCGTTTTCTGGCCAATTCTCACGAGCGTTCTGCATAAACCGGTATCGGTTTGGGCAGAACGCTCGTGAGAATTGGCAGGCGTTGGGCAGTCCTGCGGACCTCCCTGCTCTCTGTGGCCCAGGACCCCTTCTCTCCCAGGGCATGCTGCGGCCCCCGGAAAATGCCTGAAACGCCGGGGCACACCAGGGGGCGCCGGCACAGGGGAGCGTCCCAGAGCAGAGTTGACTTACGAGTGGCGGCAGAGCATGCGCCTCCGTCTTTTCGGGCTGATGGGGCACCCAACGATGGGGCTGTCCGCAGTTGGGTCATGCAGGTTTCTCTCTATCCAAGGCTTATCCGAAGCACCGATATGCACCATTGGGGCCAGGGTGGGAGGGTGAGGCGTGGCCGTGGGACTCAGGATTCCCCAGATGGAGGCACAGAGGGACAGGACCCCGGAAGCTGAAGGCTGGGAAGCAGGTGAAATACCGAGCCGGAGTCTCGGGGCAGCCCAGGCCCCATGGGACTGCGCCAAGTCGGAGACCCACGCCGTCCGTGAAGCAGGAGGCATCGGCCTCGCCGCAGACTGACTCGCAGAGGGCTCCTTGGCGGGGTTGGTGAGCGAGTTCTCGCGATGGAGGGTCAGGCCATGGGGGGCGGCCCTGCAGACGTGTGACGCCCGAAGCAAGTTCGCAAAGCGTTTTCTGGCCAATTCTCACGAGCGTTCTGCATAAAGCGGTATTGGTTTGGGCAGAACGCTCGTGACAATTGGCCGGCGTAGGGCAGTCCTGCGGATCTCCCTGCTCTCCGTGGCCCACGGCCCCTTCTCTCCTAGTGCATGATGCGGCCCCCGGAAAATGCCGGAATCGCCGGGGCCAACCAAGGGTCTCAGGCGCAGGGTAATGATCCCAGAGCAGAGTTGAAGGATGAGTGGCGACTGGGCATGCGCCTCCGTCTTTTCGGGCTGATGGGTTACCCAAGGATGGGGCTGTCCGCTTTTTGTCCATTGAGGTTTGTCTCTCTCCGAGGCTTGACCGAAGTGCCGATATGCACCATTGGGGCCGAGATGGGAGGGGTAGGCGTGGCCGAGGGACTCAGGATTCCCCAGATGGAGGCACAGAGGGACACGACCCCGGAAGCCAAAGGCTGGGACGCAGGTGAAATATTAAGCCGGAGTCTCGGGGCAGCCCTGGCCCCATGGGAGGGCGCTAAGTATGGGACACCAGCGCCGAGGAGCAGGAGGCGTCTGCCTCGCCTCAGCCGGCCTAGCGGATGGCTTCCTGGCGAGGTTCGTGCGCGAGCTCTCGCGTTGCCAGGACAAACCCCCGGGGGGCTGACCTGCGGAAGAGCTGCGCCCGAAGCGAGTTCGCCGCGCGTTTTCCGGACACTTCTCAAGAGCATTCTGCCCAAACCGGGATCGGTTAGGGCAGAACGCTCGTGATAATTGGCCGGCGTTGGGCAACCCTGCGGACCGCCCGGCTCTCCGTGGCCCAGGGACCCTTCTTGCCCAGGGCATGCTGCGGCCGACTGAAAACCCGAGGAAACGACTCGGCCCACCAGAGGGCGCCGGCGCCCGGGAGCGTTCCCGGAGCAGAGTATCAGGACGGGTGGGGGCAGGGTGTGCGCCTCCGTCTTTTCAGGCTGATGGAGCGCCCAAGGATGGCGCTGTCCTCAGTTGGGTCATGCAGGTCTCTCTCGCTTCGAGGCTTGTCCGAAATGGCGAAATGCACCGTTTGCGCAGGGGCGTGAGGCGGAGGCGTTGCCACGGAACTCAGGATTCCCAAGAGGGAGGCACAGAGGGACAGGACCCCGGAAGCAAATGGCTGGGAAGCCGGCGAAATTTCGAGCCCGAGTCTCGGGGCAGCCCTGGCCCCATGGGACTGCGCCAAGTCGGGGACCCACGCCGGCCGAGAAGCAGGAGGCATCGGCCTCGCCGCACACTGCCTCGCAGAGGGCTCCTTGGCTGGGTTGGTGAGCGAGTTCTCGCGAGGGCGGGCCAGGCCATGGGGGGCGGCCCTGCAGACGTGTGAAGCCCGAAGCAATTTCACAAGCCGTTTTCTGGCCAATTCTCACGAGCGTTCTGCATAAACCGGTATCGGTTTGGGCAGAACGCTCGTGAGAATTGGCCGGCGTTTCGCAGCCCTACGGACTGCCCTGCTCTCCATGGCCCAGGGCCGGTTCCCGCCCGGAGCATGGGGCGGCCGCCCGGAATGCGCGAAAACGTCGCGGCCCACCAGGAGGCCCCGGCCCTGCGGAGCGTTCCCGGAGCAGAGTTGAAGGACGGGTGTCGACCGGCCCTACGCTTCTGACTATAGGGAGGATCGGGCATCCAAGGATGGGGCTGACCTCAGTGGGGGCACGCAGGTTTCTCTCGCTCTGAGGTTGTCCGTAGAGCCGAAAGGCACCGTTGGCGCCGGTGTGGGAGGGGGAACGTGGCCGTGGGACTCAGGGTTCCCCAGATGGAGGCACCGAGGGATAGGAACCCAGAAGCAGACGGCTGGGTAGCAGGCGAAACTGCGAGCCCGGGCTTTGTGGCGGGCCCGGCCCCAAGGAACAGCGCAAGGGAGAGGACCCCCGCAGGAGGATTAGCAGGAGGCGTCGGCCTCGCCTCAGCCTGCCTCGCGGAGGGCTTCCTGGCGAGTTTTGTGCCCGAGCGCTCGCGATGCCAGCACAAGCACCAGGGGTGCTGATCTGCGGACGAGCTAGCCCGAAGCGAGTTCGCCGGGCGTTTTCCGGCCAATTCTCACGAGCGTTCTGCCCAAACCGGGGTTGGTTTGGGCAGAACGCTCGTGAGAATTGGCCAGCGATGGGCAGACCTGCGGACCTCCCGGCTCTCCGTGGCTCAGGGCCCCTTCTCGCCCAGTGCATACTGCGGCCACCTGGAAAATGCGAAGAAACGATGTGGCCCATCAGGTGGCACCAGCGACCGGGAGCGTTCTTGGAGCAGAGTTGAGCGGCGGGTGGGGGCAGGGCATGCGCCTCCGACTTTTCGGGTTGATGGGGCGCCCATGATGGGGCTGTCCTCATTTGGTTCATGCAGGTTTCTCTCGCTTCGAGGCTTGTCCGAAGCGCCGAAATGCACCGTTTGAGCCGGGGCGTGAGGTGGAGGCATTGCCATGGAACTCAGGGTCCCCAAGATGGAGGCACAGAGGGACAGGACCCCGGAAGCGGAAGGCTGGGAAGCCGGCGAATTTTCGAGCCCGAGTCTCGGGACAGCCCTGGCCCCATGGGACTGCGCCATGTAGGGGACCCCGCCGGCCGAGAAGCAGTAGGTATCGGCCTCGCCGAAGTCTGCCGCGCGGAGGGCTCCTCGGCGGGGTTCGTGGGCGAGCTCTGGCAGTGCGGGGCCAAGCCAGGCCCTGGGGGTCGGCCCTGCAGACGTGTGACACCCGAAACGAGTTCGCATGGCGTTTTCCGGCCAATTCTCACGGGATCGGATTGGGCAGAACCCTTGTGGGAATTGGCCGGCGTTGGGCAGCCCTGCCAAACGCCCTGCTCTCCATGGCCCAGGGCCCTTCCTCGCCCCGAGCTTGGGGCGGCCGCCCGGAAAATGCGCGAAAACGTCCGGCCCACCCGGACGCCACGGCGCTTTGGAGCGTTTCCGGAGCAGAGTTGAAGGACGGGTGGCGGCCGGGCCTACGTTTCGGACTGTAGGAAGGATCGTGTGCCCAAGGAAGGGGCTGACGTCAGTAGGGGCACGCAGGTTTCTCTCGGTCCGAGGTTGTCCGAAGCGCCGAAAGGCACCGTTGGCGCCGGTGTGGGAGGGGGAGGCGTGGCCCCGGGACTCAGGGTTCCCCAGATACAGGCACCGAGGGACAGGAAGCCAGAAGCAGACGGCTGGGTAGCAGGCGAGACTGCGAGGCCGGGCTTCGTGGCGGGCCAGGCCTCATGGAACAGCGCCAGGAAGAGGACCCCCGCAGGGGGATTAGCAGGAGGCGTCGGCCTCGCCCCAGCCTGCCTCTCGGAGGGCTTCCTGACGGGGTTGGAGCGCGATGGTTCGCAATGGCAGGCCAGGCCCGGGGCGGCGGCCGTGCAGAAGTGCGGCGCCGGAAGCGAGTTCGCCACGCGTTTTCCGGCCACTTCTCACGAGCGTTCTGCCCAAACCGGGATCGGTTAGGGCAGAACGCTCGTGATAATTGGCCGGCGTTGGGCAACCCTGCGGACCGCCCGGCTCTCCGTGGCCCAGGGACCCTTCTTTCCCAGGGCATGCTGCGGCAGACTGAAAACCCGAGGAAACGACTCGGCCCACCAGAGGGCGCCGGCGCCCGGGAGCGTTCCCGGAGCAGTGTATCAGGGCGGGTCGGGGCAGGGCGTGCGCCTCCGTCTTTTCAGGCTGATGGAGCGCCCAAGGATGGCGCTGTCCTCAGTTGGGTCATGCAGGTCTCTCTCGCTTCGAGGCTTGTCCGAAATGCCGAAATGCACCGTTTGCGCCGGGGCGTGTGGCGGAGGCGTTGCCACGGAACTCAGGATTCCCAAGAGGGAGGCACAGAGGGACAGGACCCCGGAAGCAGGAGGCTGGGAAGCCAGCGAAATTTCGAGCCCGAATCTCGGGGCAACCCTGGCCCCATGGGACTGCGCCAAGTCGGGGACCCACGCCGGCCGAGAAGCAGGAGGCATCGGCCTCGCCGCACACTGCCTCGCAGAGGGCTCCTTGGCGGGGTTGGTGAGCGAGTTCTCGCGATGGCGGGCCAGGCCATGGGGGGCGGCCCTGCAGACGTGTGACGCCCGAAGCAATTTCAAAAGCCGTTTTCTGGCCAATTCTCTCGAGCGTTCTGCATAAACCGGTATTGGTTTGGGCAGATCGCTCGTGAGAATTGGCCGGCGTTTCGCAGCCCTACGGACTGCCCTGCTCTCCATGGCCCAGGGCCGGTTCCCGCCCGGAGCATGGGGCGGCCGCCCGGAATGCGCGAAAACGTCGCGGCCCACCAGGAGGCCCCGGCCCTGCGGAGCGTTCCCGGAGCAGAGTTGAAGGACGGGTGTCGGCCGGGCCTACGCTTCTGACTATAGGGAGGATCGGGCGTCCAAGGATGGGGCTGACCTCAGTGGGGGCACGCAGGTTTCTCTCGCTCTGAGGTTGTCCGTAGAGCCGAAAGGCACCGTTGGCGCCGGTGTGGGAGGGGGAACGTGGCCGTGGGACTCAGGGTTCCCCAGATGGAGGCACCGAGGGATAGGAACCCAGAAGCAGACGGCTGGGTAGCAGGCGAAACTGCGAGCCCGGGCTTCGTGGCGGGCCCGGCCCCAAGGAACAGCGCAAGGGAGAGGACCCCCGCAGGAGGATTAGCAGGAGGCGTCGGCCTCGCCACAGCCTGCCCCGCGGAGGGCTTCCTGGCGAGTTTTGTGCCCGAGCGCTCGCGATGCCAGCAAAAGCACCAGGGGTGCTGACTGCGGACGAGCTAGCCCGAAGGGAGTTCGCCGGGCGTTTTCCGGCCAATTCTCACGAGCGTTCTGCCCAAACCGGGGTTGGTTTGGGCAGAACGCTCGTGAGAATTGGCCAGCGATGGGCAGACCTGCGGACCTCCCGGCTCTCCGTGGCTCAGGGCCCCTTCTCGCCCAGTGCATACTGCGGCCACCTGGAAAACGCGAAGAAACGATGTGGCCCATCAGGTGGCACCAGCGACCGGGAGCGTTCTTGGAGCAGAGTTGAGCGGCGGGTGGGGGCAGGGCATGCGCCTCCGACTTTTCGGGTTGATGGGGCGCCCATGATGGGGCTGTCCTCATTTGGTTCATGCAGGTTTCTCTCGCTTCGAGGCTTGTCCGAAGCGCCGAAATGCACCGTTTGAGCCGGGGCGTGAGGTGGAGGCATTGCCATGGAACTCAGGGTCCCCAAGATGGAGGCACAGAGGGACAGGACCCCGGAAGCGGAAGGCTGGGAAGCCGGCGAATTTTCGAGCCCGAGTCTCGGGACAGCCCTGGCCCCATGGGACTGCGCCATGTAGGGGAACCCGCCGGCCGAAAAGCAGTAGGTATCGGCCTCGCCGAAGTCTGCCGCGCGGAGGGCTCCTCGGCGGGGTTCGTGGGCGAGCTCTGGCAGTGCGGGGCCAAGCCAGGCCCTGGGGGTCGGCCCTGCAGACGTGTGACACCCGAAACGAGTTCGCATGGCGTTTTCCGGCCAATTCTCACGGGATCGGTTTGGGCAGAACCCTTGTGGGAATTGGCCGGCGTTGGGCAGCCCTGCCGAACGCCCTGCTCTCCATGGCCCAGGGCCGTTCCTCGCCCCGAGCTTGGGGCGGCCGCCCGGAAAATGCGCGAAAACGTCCCGGCCCACCCGGACGCCACGGCGCTTTGGAGCGTTTCCGGAGCAGAGTTGAAGGACGGGTGGCGGCCGGGCCTACGTTTCGGACTGTAGGAAGGGTCGTGTGCCCAAGGAAGGGGCTGACGTCAGTAGGGGCACGCAGGTTTCTCTCGCTCCGAGGTTGTCCGAAGCGCCGAAAGGCACCGTTGGCGCCGGTGTGGGAGGGGGAGGCGTGGCCCCGGGACTCAGGGTTCCCCAGATACAGGCACCGAGGGACAGGAAGCCAGAAGCAGACGGCTGGGTAGCAGGCGAGACTGCGGGGCCGGGCTTCGTGGAGGGCCAGGCCTCATGGAACAGCGCCAGGAAGAGGACCCCCGCAGGGGGATTAGCAGGAGGCGTCGGCCTCGCCCCAGCCTGCCTCTCGGAGGGCTTCCTGACGGGGTTGGAGCGGGATGGTTCGCAATGGCAGGCCAGGCCCGGGGCGGCGGCCGTGCAGAAGTGCGGCGCCGGAAGCGAGTTCGCCGCGCGTTTTCCGGCCACTTCTCACGAGCGTTCTGCCCAAACCGGGATCGGTTAGGGCAGAACGCTCGTGATAATTGGCCGGCGTTGGGCAACCCTGCGGACCGCCCGGCTCTCCGTGGCCCAGGGACCCTTCTTTCCCAGGGCATGCTGCGGCCGACTGAAAACCCGAGGAAACGACTCGGCCCACCAGAGGGCGCCGGCGCCCGGGAGCGTTCCCGGAGCAGTGTATCAGGGCGGGTCGGGGCAGGGCGTGCGCCTCCGTCTTTTCAGGCTGATGGAGCGCCCAAGGATGGCGCTGTCCTCAGTTGGGTCATGCAGGTCTCTCTCGCTTCGAGGCTTGTCCGAAATGCCGAAATGCACCGTTTGCGCCGGGGCGTGAGGCGGAGGCGTTGCCACGGAACTCAGGATTCCCAAGAGGGAGGCACAGAGGGACAGGACCCCGGAAGCAGGAGGCTGGGAAGCCAGCGAAATTTCGAGCCCGAATCTCGGGGCAACCCTGGCCCCATGGGACTGCGCCAAGTCGGGGACCCACGCCGGCCGAGAAGCAGGAGGCATCGGCCTCGCCGCACACTGCCTCGCAGAGGGCTCCTTGGCGGGGTTGGTGAGCGAGTTCGCGCGATGTCGGGCCAAGCCATCGGGGGCGGCCCTGCAGACGTGTGACGCCCGAAGCAAGTTCGCAAGCCGTTTTCTGGCCAATTCTCACGAGCGTTCTGCATAAACCGGTATCGGTTTGGGCAGAACGCTCGTGAGAATTGGCCGGCGTTTCGCAGCCCTACGGACTGCCCTGCTCTCCATGGCCCAGGGCCGGTTCTCGCCCGGAGCATGGGGCGGCCGCCCGGAAAGCGCGAAAACGTCACGGACCACCAGGAGGCCCGGCACTGGGATGCGTTCCCGGAGCAGAGTTGAAGGACGGGTGTCGGCCGGGCCTACGCTTCTGACTATAGGGAGGATCGGGCGTCCAAGGAAGGGGCTGACCTCAGTGGGGGCACGCAGGTTTCTCTCACTCTGAGGTTGTCCGTAGAGCCGAAAGGCACCGTTGACGCCGGTGTGGGAGGGGGAACGTGGCCGTGGGACTCAGGGTTCCCCAGATGGAGGCACCGAGGGATAGGAACCCAGAAGCAGACGGCTGGGTAGCAGGCGAAACTGCGAGCCCGGGCTTCGTGGCGGGCCCGGCCCCAAGGAACAGCGCAAGGGAGAGGACCCCCGCAGGAGGATTAGCAGGAGGCGTCGGCCTCGCCACAGCCTGCCCCGCGGAGGGCTTCCTGGCGGGGTTGGAGCGCGATGGCTCGCCATGGCACGCCATGCAGAGGTGCGGCGCGCGAAGTCAGTTCGCCGGGTCTCATTCCTGCCAATTCTCACCAGCGTTCTGCCCAAACCAGGATCGGTTTGGGCAGAACGCTCGTGAGAATTGGCAGGTGTTGGGCAGTCCTGCGGACCTCCCTGCTCTCCGTGGCTCAGGACCCCTTCTCTCCCCGGGTATGCTGCGGCCCCCGGAAAATGCCTGAAACGCCGGGGCACACCAGGGGGCGCCGGCACAGGGGAGCGTCCCAGAGCATAGTTGACTTACGAGTGGTGGCAGTGCATGCGCCTCCGTCTTTTCGGGCTGATGGGGCACCCAACGATGGGGCTGTCCGCAGTTGGGTCATGCAGGTTTCTCTCTCTCCAAGGCTTATCCGAAGCGCCGATATGCACCATTGGGGCCGGGGTGGGAGGGTGAGGCGTGGCCGTGGGACTCAGGATTCCCCAGATGGAGGCACAGAGGGGCAGGACCCCGGAAGCTGAAGGCTGGGAAGCAGGTGAAATATCGACCCCGAGTCTCGGGGCAGCCCTGGCCCCATGGGACGGCGCTAAGTAGGGGACCACAGCCCCGAGGAGCAGGAGGCATCGGCCTCGCCTCAGCCTGCCTCGCGGAGGGCTTCCTGGCGAGTTTTGTGCCCGAGCGCTCGCGATGCCAGGACAAGCACCGGGGGTGCTGACCTGCGGACGAGCTAGCCCGAAGCGAGTTCGCCGGGCGTTTTCCGGCCAATTCTCACGAGCGTTCTGCCCAAACCGGGGTTGGTTTGGGCAGAACGCTCGTGAGAATTGGCCAGCGATGGGCAGACCTGCGGACCTCCCGGCTCTCCGTGGCTCAGGGCCCCTTCTCGCCCAGTGCATACTGCGGCCACCTGGAAAACGCGAGGAAACGATATGGCCCATCAGGTGGCACCAGCGACCGGGAGCGTTCTTGGAGCAGAGTTGAGCGGCGGGTGGGGGCAGGGCATGCGCCTCCGACTTTTCGGGTTGATGGGGCGCCCATGATGGGGCTGTCCTCATTTGGTTCATGCAGGTTTCTCTCGCTTCGAGGCTTGTCCGAAGCGCCGAAATGCACCGTTTGAGCCGGGGCGTGAGGTGGAGGCATTGCCATGGAACTCAGGGTTCCCAAGATGGAGGCACAGAGGGACAGGACCCCGGAGGCGGAAGGCTGGGAAGCCGGCGAATTTTCGAGCCCGAGTCTCGGGACAGCCCTGGCCCCATGGGACTGCGCCATGTAGGGGACCCCGCCGGCCGAGAAGCAGTAGGTATCGGCCTCGCCGAAGTCTGCCGCGCGGAGGGCTCCTCGGCGGGGTTCGTGGGCGAGCTCTGGCAGTGCGGGGCCAAGCCAGGCCCTGGGGGTCGGCCCTGCAGACGTGTGACACCCGAAACGAGTTCGCATGGCGTTTCCCGGCCAATTCTCACGGGATCGGTTTGGGCAGAACCCTTGTGGGAATTGGCCGGCGTTGGGCAGCCCTGCCGAACGCCCTGCTCTCCATGGCCCAGGGCCGTTCCTCGCCCCGAGCTTGGGGCGCCCGCCCGGAATGCGCGAAAACGTCGCGGCCCACCAGGAGGCCCCGGCACTGGGGAGCGTTCCCGGAGCAGAGTTGTAGGTCGGGTGTCGGCCGGGCCTACGCTTCTGACTATAGGGAGGATCGGGCGTCCAAGGATGGGGCTAACCTCAGTGGGGGCACGCAGGTTTCTCTTGCTCTGAGGTTGTCCATAGAGCCGAAAGGCACCGTTGGCGCCGGTGTGGGAGGGGGAACGTGGCCGTGGGACTCAGGGTTCCCCAGATACAGGCACCGAGGGACAGGAAGCCAGAAGCAGACGGCTGGGTAGCAGGCGAGACTGCGAGGCCGGGCTTCGTGGCGGGCCAGGCCTCATGGAACAGCGCCAGGAAGAGGACCCCCGCAGGGGGATTAGCAGGAGGCGTCCGCCTCGCCCCAGCCTGCCTCTCGGAGGGCTTCCTGTCGGGGTTGGAGCGCGATGGTTCGCAATGGCAGGCCAGGCCCGGGGCGGCGGCCGTGCAGAAGTGCGGCGCCTGGAAGCGAGTTCGCCGCGCGTTTTCCGGCCACTTCTCACGAGCGTTCTGCCCAAACCGGGATCGGTTAGGGCAGAACGCTCGTGATAATTGGCCGGCGTTGGGCAACCCTGCGGACCGCCCGGCTCTCCGTGGCCCAGGGACCCTTCTTGCCCAGGGCATGCTGCGGCCGACTGAAAACCCGAGGAAACGACTCGGCCCACCAGAGGGCGCCGGCGCCCGGGAGCGTTCCCGGAGCAGTGTATCAGGGTGGGTCGGGGCAGGGCGTGCGCCTCTGTCTTTTCAGTCTGATGAAGCGCCCAAAGATGGCGCTGTCCTCAGTTGGGTCATGCAGGTCTCTCTCGCTTCGAGGCTTGTCCGAAATGCCGAAATGCACCGTTTGCGCCGGGGCGTGAGGCGGAGGCGTTGCCACGGAAATCAGGATTCCCAAGAGGGAGGCACAGAGGGACAGGACCCCGGAAGCAGAATGCTGGGAAGCCGGCGAAATTGCGAGCCCGAGTCTCGGGGCAGCCCTGGCCCCATGGGACTGCGCCAAGTCGGGGACCCACGCCGGCCGAGAAGCAGGAGGCATCGGCCTCGCCGCACACTGCCTCGCAGAGGGCTCCGTGGCGGGGTTGGTGAGCGAGTTCTCGCGATGGCTGGCCAGGCCATGAGGGGCGGCCCTGCAGACGTGTGAAGCCCGAAGCAAATTCGCAAGCCATTTTCTGGCCAATTCTCACGAGCGTTCTGCATAAACCGGTATCGGTTTGAGCAGAACGCTCGTGAGAATTGGCTGGCGTTTCGTAGCCCTGCGGACTGCCCTGCTCTCCATGGCCCAGGGCCGGTTCCCGCCCGGAGCATGGGGCGGCCGCCCGGAATGCGCGAAAACGTCGCGGCCCACCAGGAGGCCCCGGCCCTGGGGAGCGTTCCCGGAGCAGAGTTGAAGGACGGGTGTCGGCCGGGCCTACGCTTCTAACTATAGGGAGGATCGGGCGTCCAAGGATGGGGCTGACCTCAGTGGGGCACGCAGGTTTCTCTCGCTCTGAGGTTGTCCGTAGAGCCGAAAGGCACCGTTGGCGCTGGTGTGGGAGGGGGAACGTGGCCGTGGGACTCAGGGTTCCCCAGATGGAGGCACCGAGGGATAGGAACCCAGAAGCAGACGGCTGGGTAGCAGGCGAAACTGCGAGCCCGGGCTTCGTGGCGGGCCCGGCCCCAAGGAACAGCGCAAGGGAGAGGACCCCCGCAGGAGGATTAGCAGGAGGCGTCGGCCTCGCCACAGCCTGCCTCGCAGAGGGCTTCCTGGCGGGGTTGGAGCGCGATGGCTCGCCATGGCACGCCATGCAGAGGTGCGGCGCGCGAAGTCAGTTCGCCGGGTCTTTTCCTGCCAATTCTCACCAGTGTTCTGCCCAAACCAGGATCGTTTTGGGCAGAACGATCGTGAGAATTGGCAGGTGTTGGGCAGTCCTGCGGACCTCCCTGCTCTCCGTGGCTCAGGACCCCTTCTCTCCCAGGGTATGCTGCGGCCCCCGGAAAATGCCTGAAACGCCGGGGCACACCAGGGGGCGCCGGCACAGGGGAGCGTCCCAGAGCATAGTTGACTTACGAGTGGTGGCAGTGCATGCGCCTCCGTCTTTTCGGGCTGATGGGGCACCCAACGATGGGGCTGTCCGCAGTTGGGTCATGCAGGTTTCTCTCTCTCCAAGGCTTATCCGAAGCGCCGATATGCACCATTGGGGCCGGGATGGGAGGGTGAGGCGTGGCCGTGGGATTCAGGATCCCCAGATGGAGGCACAGAGGGGCAGGACCCCGGAAGCTGAAGGCTGGGAAGCAGGTGAAATATCGACCCCGAGTCTCGGGGCAGCCCTGGCCCCATGGGACGGCGCTAAGTAGGGGACCACAGCCCCGAGGAGCAGGAGGCATCGGCCTCGCCTCAGCCTGCCTCGCAGAGGGCTTCCTGGCGAGTTTTGTGCCCGAGCGCTCGCGATGCCAGGACAAGCACCGGGGGTGCTGACCTGCGGACGAGCTAGCCCGAAGCGAGTTCGCCGGGCGTTTTCCGGCCAATTCTCACGAGCGTTCTGCCCAAACCGGGGTTGGTTTGGGCAGAACGCTCGTGAGAATTGGCCAGCGATGGGCAGACCTGCGGACCTCCCGGCTCTCCGTGGCTCAGGGCCCCTTCTCGCCCAGTGCATACTGCGGCCACCAGGAAAACGCGAAGAAACCATGTAGCGAATCCCCGGCTAATTTTCACAAGCGTGCTGCCCAAACCGATACCTGTTTATGCAGATCGCTCGTGAGAATTGGCCAGAAAACGGCTAGCGAACTTGCTTCGGGCTTCCCACGTCTGCAGGGCCGCCCCCCATGGCCTGGCCCGCCATCGCGAGAACTCGCTCACCAACCCCGCCAAGGAGCCCTCTGCGAGGCAGTGTGCGGCGAGGCCGATGCCTCCTGCTTCTCGGCCGGCGTGGGTCCCCGACTTGGCGCAGTCCCATGGGGCCTGGGCTGCCCCGATCTCGGGCTCGAAATTTCGCCGGCTTCCCAGCCATTTGCTTCCGGGGTCCTGTCCCTCTGTGCCTCCCTCTTGGGAATCCTGAGTTCCGTGGCAACGCCACCGCCTCACGCCCCGGCGCAAACGGTGCATTTTGCCATTTCGGACAAGCCTCGAAGCGAGAGAGACCTGCATGACCCAACTGAGGACAGCGCCATCCTTGGGCGCTCCATTAGCCTGAAAAGACGGAGGCGCACACCCTGCCCCCACCCGTCCTGATACTCTGCTCCGGGAACGCTCCCGTGCGCTGGCGCCCTCTGGTGGGCCGCGTCGTTTCCTCGGGTTTTCAGTAGGCCGCAGCATGCCCTGGGCAAGAAGGGTCCCTGGGCCACGGAGAGCCGGGCGGTCCGCAGGGTTGCCCAACGCCGGCCAATTATCACGAGCGTTCTGCCCTAACCGATCCCGGTTTGGGCAGAACGCTTGTGAGAAGTGGCCGGAAAACGCGCGGCGAACTCGCTTCGGGCGCCGCTCTTCCGCAGGTCAGCACCCCCGGGGCTTGTCCTGGCATCGCGAGAGCTCGCGCACGAACCTCTCCAGGAAGCCATCCGCTAGGCCGGCTGAGGCGAGGCCGACGCCTCCTGCTCCTCGGCGCTGGTGTCCCATACTTAGCGCCGTCCCATGGGGCCAGGGCTGCCCCGAGACTCCGGCTTGATATTTCACCTGCGTCCCAGCCTTCGGCTTCCGGGATCGTGTCCCTCTGTGCCTCCATCTGGGGAATCCTGAGTCCCTCGGCCACGCCTACCCCTCCCATCCCGGCCCCAATGATGCATATCGGCACTTCAGTCAAGCCTCGGAGAGAGACAAACCTCAATGGACAAAAAGCGGACAGCCCCATCCTTGGGTAACACATCAGCCCGAAAAGACTGAGGCGCATGCCCAGTCGCCACTCGTCCTTCAACTCTACTCTGGGATCATTACCCTGCGCCTGAGCCCCTTGGTTGGCCCCGGCGATTCCGGCATTTTCCGGGGGCCGCAGCATGCACTAGGAGAGAAGGGGCCGTGGGCCACGGAGAGCAGAGAGATCCGCAGGACAGCCCTACGCCAGCCAATTCTCACGAAAGTTCTGCCCAAACTCATACCGGTTTATGCAGAAGGCTCTTGAGAATGGCCAGAAAACGCTTTGCGAACTTGCTTCGGGCGTCACACGTCTGCAGGTCCGCCCCCCCATGGCCTGGCCCGCCATCGCGAGAACTCGCTCACCAACCCCGCCAAGGATGCCTCTGCGACGCAGTCTGCGGCGAGGCCGATGCCTCCTGCTTCTCGGCCGGCGTGGGTCCCCGACTTGGCGCAGTCCCATGGGGCCAGGGCTGCCCCGAGACTCGGGCTCGAAATTTCACCGGGTTCCCAGCCTTCTGCTTCCGGGGTCCTGTCCCTCTGTGCCTCCCTCTTGGGAATCCTGAGTTCCATGGCAACGCCTCCGCCTCACGCCCCGGCGCAAACGGTGCATTTCGGCATTTCGGACAAGCCTCGAAGCGAGAGAGTACTGCATGACCCAACTGAGGACAGCGCCATCCTTGGGCGCTCCATCAGCCTGAAAAGACGGAGGCGCACGCCCTTCCCCCACCGGCCCTGATACTCTGCTCCGGGAACGCTCCCGTGCGCCGGCGCCCTCTGGTGGGCCGCGTCGTTTCCGCGAGTTTTTAGACGGCCGCAGCATGCCCTGGGCAAGAAGGGTCCCTGGGCCACGGAGAGCCGGGCGGTCCGCAGGGTTGCCCAACGCCGGCCAATTATCACGAGCGTTCTGCCCTAACCGATCCCGGTTTGGGCAGAATGCTCGTGAGACCTGGCCGGTAAAAGCGCGGCGAACTCGCTTCGGGCGCAGCTCTTCCGCAGGTCAGACCCCGGTTCTTGTCCTGGCATCGCGAGCGCTCGCGCAAGAACCTCGCCAGGAAGCCCTCCGTGAGGCCGGCTGAGTCGAGTCCGACGCCTCCTGCTCCTCGGCGCTGGTGTCCCACACTTAGCGCTGTCCCATGGGGCCAGGGATGCCCCGAGACTTGGGCTTGATATTTCACCTACGTCCCAGCCTTCGGCTTCCGGGGTCGTGTCCCTCTGTGCCTCCATCTGTGGAATCCTGAGTCCCTCGGCCACGCCTACCCCGCCCATTCCAGGCCCCAGTCGTGCATATCTCGCTTCGGTCACACCTCGGAGAGAGAGAAACCTCAATGAACAAAATGCGGACAGCCACATCCTTGGGTGCCCCATCAGTCCGAAAAGACAGAGGCGCATACCCTGCCGCCACTCGTCCGTCAACTCTGCTCTGGGATCGTTTCCCTGCGTCGGCGCCACCTGGAGGGCCCCGGAGATTCCGCCATTTTCCGGGGGTCGCAGCATGCCCTGGGAGAGAAGGGGCCTGGGCCACGGAGAGCAGCGAGATCCGCAGGACTGCCCTACGCTGGCCAATTCTAACGAGCATTCTGCCCAAACCGATCCTGTTTGAGCAGAACGCTCATGATAATTGGCAGGAAAACGCACGGCGAACAAGCATTGGGCGCTGCACTTCTTCATGGCCGCCCCCCCCGGGCCTGGCGTGCCATTGGGATCCATCACGCTCCAACCCCGCCAGGAAGCCTTCCGCGAAGCAGGCTGTAGCGAGGCCGACGCCTCCTGCAAATCCTCCTGCGGGATTCCTCTCCCTGGCGCTGGTCCATGTGGCATGGCCCGCCACGAAGCCAGGCCTCGCAGTCTCGCCTGCTACTCGGACATCTGCTTCTGGGTTCCTGTCCCTCGGTGCCTCTATCTGGGGAACCCTGAGTCCCGGGGCCACGACTCCCACTCCCACACCGGCACCAACGGTGCCTTTCGGCGCTTCGAACAACATCAGGGCGAGAGAAACCTGCGTGCCACCACTGAGGTCAGCCCCATCCTTGGGCACACGATCCTCCCTAAAGTCGGTAACGTAGGCCCGGCCGCCACCCTTCCTTCAACGCTGCTGGGGGAACGCTCCAAAGCGCCTGGGCGTCCGGGTGGGTTGCGACGTTTTCGCGCATTTTCCGGGCGGCCGCCCCAAGCTCGAGGCGAGTAACGGCCCTGGGCCATGGAGAGCAGGGCATTCGGCAGGGGTGCCCAACGCCGGCCAATTCCCACGAGGGTTCTGCCCAAACCGATCCCGTGAGAATTGGCCGGAAAACGCCATGCGAACTCGTTTCGTGTGTCACGCGTCTGCAGTGCCGCCCCCCCCAGGGCCTGGCCTGGCCCGGCATCGCGAGAGCTCACTCACGAACCCCGCCAAGGAGCCCTCTGCGAGGACGTCTGCGGCGAGGCCGATGCCTCCTGCTTCTCGGCCGGCCGGGGTCCCCTACTTGGAGCAGTCCCATGGGGCTAGGCTTGCCCCGAGACTCGGGCTCGAGATTTCGCCGGCTTCCCAGCCTTCTGCTTCCGGGTTCCTGTCCCTCTGTGCCACCCTCTTGGGAAACCTGCGTTCCATGGCAACGCCTCCGCGTCACGCCCCGGCGCAAACAGTGCATTTCGGCATTTCGGACAAGCCTCGAAGCGAGAGAGACCTGCATGACCCAACTGAGGACAGCGCCATCCTTGGGCGCTCCATCAGACTGTAAAGACGGAGGCGCACGCCCCGCCCTCACCCGCCCTGTTACTGTGCTCAGGGAACGCTCCTGTGCGCCGGCGCCCTCTGGTGGGCCGCGTCGTTTCCTCGGGTATTTAGGCGGCCGCAGCATGCCCTGGGCAAGAAGGGTCCCTGGGCCACGGAGAGCCGGGCGGTCCGCAGGGTGCCCAAAGCCGGCCAGTTATCACGACCGTTCTGCCCTAACCGATCCTGTTTGGGCAGATCGCTCGGGAGAATTGCCAGGAAAACGCCCGCGAACTCGCTTCGGGCGCCGCACTTCTGCACGGCCGCCACCCCGGGCCTGGCGTGCCATTGCGAGCCATCGCGCTCCAACCCTGCCAGGAAGCCCTCCGCGAGGCAGGCTGTGGCGAGGCCGAAGCCTCCTACGAATCCTCCTGCGGGCTTCCTCTACCTGGCACTGTTCCATGAGACCTGGCCCCCCCATGAACCCCGGCCTCGCCGTCTCGCCTGCTACCCGGCCGTCTGTTCTGGGTTCCTGTCCCTCGGTGCCTTCATCTGGGGAACCCTAGTGCTGGGGCCACGACTCCCCCTCCCACACCAGCACCAACGGAGTCTTTCTGCGCTTCGGACATCAGGGCGAGAGAAACCTGCGTGTCCCCACTGAGGTCAGCCCTATCTTTGGGCACATGATCCTCCCTAAATTCGGAAACGTAGGCCCGGCCGCCAACCGTCCTTCAACGCTGCTCCGGGAACGCTCCCCAGCGCCGGGGCGTCCGGGTTGGCCCTGACGTTTTCGCGCATTTTCCGGGCGGCCGCCCCAAGTTCGGGGCGAGTAACGGCCCTGGGTCATGGAGAGCAGGGCCTTCGGCAGGGCTGCCCAACGCCGGCCAATTCCCACGAGGGTTCTGCCCAAACCGATCCCGTGAGAATTGGCAGGAAAATGCCATGCGAAGTCGTTTCGGGAGTCACGAGTCTGCAGGGCCGCCCCACAGTGCCTGGCCTGGCCAGGCATCGCGAGAGCTCGCTCACGAACCCCCCCAAGGAGCCCTCTGCGAGGCAGTCTGCGGCGAGGCCGATGCCTCCTGCTTCTCGGCCGGCGGGGGTCCCCGACTTGGGGCAGTCCCATGGGGCCAGGGCTGCCCCGAGACTCGGGCTCGAAATTTCGCCGGCTTCCCAGCCTTCTGCTTCCGGGGTCCTGTCCATCTGTGCATCCCTCTTGGGAATCCTGAGATCCGTGGCAACGCCTCCGCGTCTGGCCCGGCGCAAACGGTGCATTTCGGCATTTCGGACAAGCCTCGAAGCGAGAGAGACCTGCATGACCCAACTGAGGACAGCGACATCCTGGGCGCTCCATCAGCCTGAAAACACGGAGGCGCACGCCCCGCCCCCACCCGCTCTGATAATGCGCTCCGGGAAAGTACCCTTGCGCCGACGCCCTCTGGTGGGCCGCTTCGTTTCCTTGGGTTTTCAGGAGGCCGCCCCATGCCCTGGGCAAGAAGGGTCCCTGGGCCACGGAGAGCCGGGCGGTCCGCAGGGTTGCCCAACGCCGGCCAATTACCACGAGCGTTCTGCCCTAACCGATCCCGGTTTGGGCAGAACGCTCGGGAGACCTGGCCGGAAAACGCGCGGCGGACTCGCTTCGGGCGCAGCACTTCCACAGGTCAGCCCCCCGGAGCTTGTCCTGGCATCGTGAGCGCTCGCGCACGAACCTCGCCAGGAAGCCCTCTGCGAGGCAGTCTGTGGCGAGGCCGACGCCTCCTACTCCTCGGCGCTGGTGTCCCATCCTTAGCGCCGTCCCATGGGCCAGGGCTGCCCCGAGACTCGGGTTTGATATTTCACCTGCGTCCCAGCCTTCGGCTTCCGGGGTCGTGTCCCTCTGTGCCTCCATCTTGGGAATGCTGAGTCCCTCGGCCACGCCTACCCCGCCCATTACAGGCCCCATTGGTGCATATCGGCGCTTCGGTCACACCTCGGAGAGAGAGAAACCTCAATGAACAAAATGCGGACAGCAACATCCTTGGGTGCCCCATCCGTCCGAAAAGACGGAGGCGCATGCCCTGCCGCCACTCGTCCGTCAACTCTGCTCTGGGATCGTTCCCCTGCGCTGGCGCCCCCTAGTGTGCCCCGGCGATTCCGGCATTTTCCGGGGTCCGCAGCATGCCCTGGGAGAGAAGGGGCCCTGGGCCATGGAGAGCAGGGAGATCCGCAGGAATGCCCTACGCCGGCCAATTCTTACGAGAGTTCTGCCCATACCAATCCTGTTTGGGCAGAACTCTCGTGAGAATTCGCAGGAAAAGGCCTGGCGAACTCGCTTCGGGTGCCCCACTACTGCACGGCCGCCCCCCCGGGCCTGGCGTGCCATTGCGAGCCATCGCGCTCCAACCCCGCCAGGAAGCCCTCCGCGAGGCAGGCTGTGGCGAGGCCGACGACTCCTGCTAATCCTCCTGCGGGGGTCCTCTCCCTGGTGCTGGTCCATGATGCTTGGCCCGCCACGAAGCCCGGTCTCGCCGTCTCGCCTGCTACCCGTTTGTCTGCTTCTGGGTTCCTGTCCCTTGGTGCCTCCATCTGGGTAACCCTGAGTCCCGGGGCCACTCCTCCCCCTCCTAAGGCCATGGTGGGTCCGATGTGTGTAGTGTGCAGCCAGCTCGCTGGGTGTGGTTCAAGACGTTCAGGCTCAGGCCATGTGAGAAAGGACATTATTGCCCAGGAAAGCCTGTATAATTGGGGTAGAGTCAAGTGGCGTGCAGGTTGATCCTGATTTAGTGTTTCAGGGTAGACCCAGAGAGCAATTTTTTTCTTCTGGAGGGCAGACAGAGTGCTGCATTGTAGTTCTGGTATTGCCAAACTGGAGGGCTTTTAGGCTAGGAGTGTGAGGACGGAAGTATGAGAACACAAGCTTGACCTAAGTTTCTGGGCGAGGGCATGGCTGGCGCATTCTGCAGAGCTGAATCGAGATCTCGTGCATCTGAAGTCAGGGTGAGGATCAGACGATCGCTCAGGTTGGAGTTTCTGTCCCTGATGGCCCCTTCATGAATGGGGGTGGATCACGATGCCATGGACTTTTTCCCACGTTGGGAGTTGTGAGATGCTCCAAATCGCAAATATTCTTCTGCAGGACAATTGAGACGTGTTGGTTGTTCCAGGACATTCCATATGAACGATTCTGAGCAGGGTTCTAAGGATGGATGGCTGGGCAGCCCTCCTTGCATCCAATTGTCTCCTAGCCACTAGACAGGTTCGATCTGCTGGCTCTGGGGGAGCAACCAAGGGGGATGAGTTAAAATGGAATCACGAGTCCTAATGTAGGTTTGTGTCCATGGAGACCTTGGAATGGGGAGGTGGAAGTGGGGACCTGAAGGATTCTCCTGACCAGAGATTTTGAAACAGATCCAAAGGACAAGTTTCCCATGTGGAGACGAGATTTGTTCTGATTCGTACCTCAGGAAACCCCCATATGCTGGTATTGGAAACCAGGCCTCTGAGGGGACATACCTGGAAACCACAGCAATAAATCCTATAAGGGCTTAGGGGCATGTCCGGTTCAATCTTCTTCTCTGGTGACATCTGTATATGGTGTAAGTGGAGGTAGTTGCTCTGCTGGTGTCAGATGAACCCTGTTTGTCTGGGAAGCCTACACTAATGGGATGGCCTTAGGAACGTTGAAGGTTTCTCCTAATTTGTACGATTATGAACAATGAAAAGGGCAGAATTCCCGTGTAGTGGGCAGGCACAGACCTGATGTGTGGCTCCAGGGGCCACAGCCTGGAGGGTGTGTGGGCCAGGACTGTGGGGGACAGTTGTCTGAAAACACAAACTTGGCTTAGGTTTGGACGTATGTATGGCAGGCACGATCTATAGACTGTGAGGAGAACTCTTTAGGATATGAAGAAAGGGCGAGTTTGAGGGGCTTGCTCAGGATTTTGTCTCTGGATTTTGTGTCAACGATGGCCGTGGATTGTCAGGGAGTTCTCATGGTCCATGGACAAGTTTCCCTCTCTGTGGCTTTGGCCCAATCCCAATTGCTTTGGGTCAATCTGTGGGATGGGAGGAGTCCTTTCAGTTTTTTTACCTCTGGTGTCCCACCAAAAGAGGGATTCCAGAGCAGAGCCCTGGGGAGGGGTGACTGGACAACCAGAAATCTGGTTAAAATTGGGGCCTAGGGGCATGGCAAGCCCAAGATGCCTTCTAATGGTCCTGCCACTGAGAGGCCTTCCTTGAGGACAGAACTCACGCTGAGGATCACAGTGTGTGTTTATGCCCTTGTGGCACTCATGCATGGGCAGGGACTCGTGGTGCACGCTGGTTTTTCCTACACTGAATGTTGGACAACATGCCAACCACATGTATTCTTACCATGGAGAACTAGTAGTTCTGATTTCTGCATCTCATTCACCCCTGGGAAGTGACTGGAGATAAGGTCTAGGTTGTGAAGTCTGAAAACCGAGGTTGGGAAGAGATGATGATCTAAGGCCATGTTGGGTCCGTGTGCTCAGTGTGAAGCCAGCTGTCCAGTTGTTTGTCGGGAGGCTCAGGCTCAGGCTGTGCCCTACAGGGCATTAGTGCCCATGGTAGGTTGAATAATTGGGGTACAGCCGAGTGCCATGCAGGTTGATCCTTATTTGGCATTTCTGGGTGGACGCAAGGGCAACGTTTTTCTTCGGGAGGGCAGGTAGAGTGCTGCATTGTGCTCCCGGAATTCCCAAACTGGAAGACTTGTGGGCGACGAGTGTGTGGACAGAAGTCTGAGAACACATTTCAGGCATAAGTTTCTAGGTGAGGGCACGGCAGGCACACTCTGCAAATCTGAATAGGGATTTTGTGCATCTGAAGTCAGGGGGAGGTTCAGACTTAGGCTCAGGTTGGAGTTTCTGTCCCTTATGGCCCCTTCATGAAGGGGGCAGCATCTCCAGCCCCTAAGGGTTTACCCCCGATGGGAGTTGTGAGATGCTACAAATCGCAAGGATTCCTTCTGATCGAAAATTGAGACCTGTTGGATCGTTCCAGGATGTCACATACGGAATGTCGCCAGAGCAGGGATCTAAGGATGGATGCCTGGGCAGCCCACCTTGCATTCCAATTGTCTCCTAGCGAATAGACAGGTTTGATATGCTGGCTCTGGGGGAGCAACCGAGGGGGCTGAGTTGAAGTGGACTCTCCTGCAGTTGGGTCCTAATGTGGGTTTGTGTCCATGCAGAACTTGGAATGTGGTGGTGGCACACGGTCCCTGAAGGATTCTCCTAACTGGAGGTTTTGAGACATCTCCAAAGGACAAATACCCCATGTGGAGACGAGATTTGTTCTGATTGGTGCCTCAGTTAAACCCCATATGCTGATATTGGAAACAAGGTCTCTGAGGAGTCATACCTGGAAACCAAAGCAGTGGATCCGATTAGGGCCCAGGGGTCTATCCGGTTCAATCTTCTTCTCTGGGGACACCCATCTATGGCATGAGTGTCGGTAGATGCTCAGCAGGTGTCAGACCACCCTTTTTTGTCCTGTGTGGCCTACAATATTGGGATGGCCTCAGGGACTTTGGAGGTTTCTCCTAATTTGTACTATTGTGGACAATAGAATGGGCAGAATTCCCGTGGAGTGGGAAGGCACAGACCTGATGTGTGGCTACAGGGGCCCCGGCCTGGAGGGTCTATGGGCCAGGAATGTGGGGACAGAAGTCTGAAAACACAAACTTGGCTTAGCTTTGGGGACATAGGTATGCCAGGCCCGATCTACAGACCGTGAGGAGAACACTTCAGGATATGAAGAAAGAGCTAATGTGAGGCGCTTTCTCAGGCTTTTGTCTCTGGATTTTGTGTCAACAATGGCCGTGGAATGTCGGGGAGGCGTCATGGGCTATGGATGAGTCTTTCTCTCTGTGGAATTGGCCCAATCTCGATTGTTTTTGGTCAATCTCTGGGTGCGAGGAGTCCTTTCAGTTTTGTGATCTCAGGTGTCCCACCAAA
This sequence comes from Neogale vison, assembly GCF_020171115.1. Lineage (NCBI taxonomy): Eukaryota > Metazoa > Chordata > Mammalia > Carnivora > Mustelidae > Neogale > Neogale vison. The sequence continues at coordinate 51,864,494 of NC_058095.1, forward strand.
AGAAGGATTCAAAGCAGAGAACTAGGGAGGGGCGAATGGACAACCTGAACTATGGTTAAAAATTGGGGCCTAGAGGCATGGCAAGCCCAATATGCCATCTCTTGGTCCAGCCCGTGAGATGCCTTATTTGAGGACTGGGCTCACGCTGAGGGTCACAATGCATGTTTGTGACCAATGCGGCCTTCAAGCATGGGCAGGGCCTCAAGGGCCAAACTGGTTTCAACTACACTGAACATTGGACATCATGCCAACCACAAGGTTTCTTGCCATGGGGAAGGAGTTCTGATTTCTGCATCATGTTCAACCCTGCCCAGTGATTGGAGATAAGGTATCTTAGATGACGACCTAAGGCAATGGCAGGTCCAATGTGCTCAGTGTGAGGCAATCTGGCTGGGTGTGGGTCGGGAGGTCCATGCTCAGGTCGTGTGAAAAAGGGAATTAGTGCCCAGGGCTGCCTGTATAATTGGGGTACAGTCAAGAAGCGTGCAGGTTTACCCTCATTTGGTGTTTCTTGGTAGCCCCAGAGGGCAATGTTTTAATTCTGGAGGGCAGTCAGAGTGCTGCTTTGTAGTTCTGGAATTTCCAAACTGGAGGGCTTGTGGGCCAGGAGAGTAAGGATGGAAATCTGAGAACACAAGCTAGTCTTAAGTTTCTGGGCGAGGGCATGGCAGGCACACTCTGCAGAGCTGAATCGAGATCTCATACTTCTGAAGTCAGGGTGATGATCAGACGGTCGCTGAGGTTGGAGTTTATTTCCCTGATGGCCCCTTCATGGACGGGGGGTGTCATGAGGTCATGGAGGTTTTCCCACGATGGGAGTTGTGAGATGCTCCGAACCACAAAGATTCTTCTGTGACCATTGAGACCTGTTGGTTGGCTCCAGGACTTCCCATACAGAACAATTCTGAGCAGGGTTCTAAGGATGGATGGATGGCTGGGCAGCTGCCTCTCATTCCAATTGTCTCCTAGTGACAAGACAGGTTAGATCTGCTGTATCTGGGGGAGCAACTGAGGGGGATGAGTTGAAATGGACTTTCCTGTGCATGGGTCCTAATATGGGTTTGTGGTCATGGAGACCTTGGAATGAGGTGGTGTCACCTGGGCCCTGAAGGGATCTCCTAACCAGAGGCTTTGACACAGCTCCAACACACAAGTTTCCCATGTGGAGACGAGATTTGTTCTGATAGGTGCCTCAAGAAATAGCCTTAGGCTGGTATTGGAATCCAGGCCTCTGAGGAGAGATGTCTGGAAACCAAAGCAATAGATCCGATTAGGGCCTATGGGCCTGTCCATACCAATTTACATCTGGGGACTTCTCTCTACAGGTCCGAGTGAAGGTAGATGCTCAGATGGGCTCAGATTGCCCCTTTTTGTTCTGGGTGACCTACACTATTGTGATGGCCTCGGGGACTTTGGAGGTTTATCCCATTTGTAGGGTTGTGACCAATGGAATGGGCAGAATTCCCATGGAGAGGGCAGGTACAGTCCTCATGTTTGGCTCAAGGGGCCTGAGTCTGTAGGGTGCGTGGGCCAGGGCTATGGGAACAATTGTCTGAAATCACAAACTCGGCAGGTTTCGGGTCGTAGGTATGGCAGGACTGATCTACAGACCATGAGGAGAACTCTTCGGGATATGAACAAAGAGCGAGTGTGAGGCGCTTCCTCAGGCTTTTGTCTCTGGATATTGTGTCGCCGATGGCTGTGGAATGTCTGGGTGACCTCATGGGCAATGGTCGAGTCTTCCTCTCTGTGGAATTGGCCTGACTCCAAGAGTTTGGGGTCATTCTGTGGGAAGGGAAGAGTTCGTTTTGTTTTTTGACCTCCGGTGTCCCACCAAAAGAGGGATTCCAGAGCAGAGCCCTGGGGAAGGGCGACTGGACAACCAGAAATCTGGTTAAAAATTGGGGCCTAGGGACATGGCAAGCCTATATGATGTTTAATGGTCCAGCCACTGAGAGGACTTACTAGAGGGCAGGTCTCACGCTGAGGGTCACAATGCGTGTTTATGCACTCGCAGCACTCAAGCATGGGCGGGGCCTCATGGTGAACGCTGGTTTCTCCTACACTGAATGTTGGACAACATGCCAACCACAAGGTTTCTTGCCTTTGTGAAGGAGGAGTTCTGATTTCTGCATCACGTTCACCCCTTTGGCAGGGTTTGGAGTTAAGTTCTAAGTTTTGAAGCCTGAGAAGCTATGGTGGGAAGAGATGACGTCCTAAGGTTATGGTGGGTCCGATGTGCTCAGTGTGCGGTCAGCTGTTTGGGTGTTGGTCGGGAGGTCCTGGCTTAGGCTGCTCAGACAGTGTATTAGAACCGAGGTTAGACTATGTAATTTAGATACAGTAGAGTGCCGTGTAGGTCTATCCTCATTTGGGGTGTGTGGGAAGCTGCATAGGGCAAAATTTTTCTTCGGGAGGGCAGGCAGAGTGCTGCATTGTGGGTCCAGAATTGCCAAACGTGAGGGCTTGGGGGCCAGGAGTGTGAGGATGGAAGTCTGAGAACACAAGCTAGACTTAGGTTACAGGGCGAGGGAAAGGCAGGCACCCTCTGCAGAGCTGAATCGAGATCTCGTGCATCTAAAGTCAGGGCGAGGATCAGACGTTGGCTCAGGTTGGAGATCCTGTCCATGTTTTCCCCCTCATAAAGGCGGGGGGCATCACAAAGCCATCGAGGTTTTCCCACGATGGGTGTTGTGAGATGCTCCAAAACGCAAGGATTCCTTCTTCAGGACATTTGATACCTGTTGGATGGCTCCAGGATGTCCCATACAGAACAATGCCACAGCAGAGTTCTAAGGATGGATGCCTGGGCAGCCCACCTCGCATTCCAATTGTCTCCTAGCGAAAAAACAGGTTCGATCATGGCAAGGCCCATATGCAGCCTCTTGGTCCAGCATCTGACTTGCCTTACTTGAGGACACGACTCACGCTGAGGGTCACAATGCATGTTTGTGTCCAATGTAGCTCTCACGCATTGGTGTGGCCTCATGGGCCATGCTGGTTTCTCCTACACTGAACGTTGGAAAATATGCCAACCACTAGGATTCTTGCCACAGGGAAGGAGGAGTTCTGATTTCTGCATCACGTTCACCCCTGGGCCTTGACTGGAGTTAAGGTCTAGGTTCTGAAGCCTGAAAAACGAGGTTGGGAAGAGATGATGTACTAAGGCTATGGCGGGTCCTATGTGATGAGTGTGTGGCCCGCTCTATGAGTGTCGGTCGGGAGGTCCGGATTCAGGCTGTGTCAGACAGGTCATTAGTGCTCAGGGTAGACTGTATAATTGGGTACAGTAAAGTTGCGTTCAGGTTGATCCTCATTTGGTGTTTCTGGTTAGCCTTATAGGGCAACGTTTAACTTCTGGAGTGCAGGCAGACTGCTGCATTGTGGCTCTGGAATTGCCATCCTGAGGGTTTGTGGACCAAGAGTGTGAGGACAGAAGTCTTAGAACACAAGGTAGGTATAGGTTTCGGGGCATGGGCACGGCAGGCAAACTCTGCAGAGCTGAATCGAGTTCTCGTGCATCTGAAGTCAGGGCGATGATCAGACAATCGCTCAGGTTGGAATTTTTGTCCCTGATGGCCCCTTCATAAAGGGGCGGGGATCAGGAGGCCATGGAGTTTTTCCCACGATGGGAGTTGTGAGATTCTCCAAACCGCAAGGATTCCTATTGCAGGACCATTGAGTCCTGTTGGGTGGCTCCAGGACATCCCAGAGGGATGCCTCCAGAGCAGGTTTCTAAGGATGGATGCCTGGGCTGCCCGCCTAGCATTCCAGTTGTCTCCTTGCGATAATGCAGGTTCGTTCTGCTGTCTCTGGGGGTGCAACCGAGGTTGCTGAGCTGAAATGGACTCTCCTTCGCATGGGTCATAATGTAGGTTTGTGTCCTTGGGGACCTTGGTATGTGGTGGTGGCACCAGGGTCCCGAAGGTTTCTACTAAGCAGAGTTTTTGACACAGCCCCCACGTGCAAGTTTCCCTAATGGAGACGAGATTTGTTCTGATGGGTGCCTCAGTAAAGCCCCATATGCTGCTATTGGAAACCAGGCCTCTAAGGAGAGATGGCTGGAAACCAAAGCAATGGGTCTGATGAGGTCCTAGGGGAATTTCTGGTTCAATCTTCTCTCTGGGGACATCTGTCTCCAGGTCTGAGTGGAGGTAGTTGCTCAGCTGGTAGCAGATAGCCCCTGTTTGTCCCGGGCAGCCTAAACTCTTAGGATAGCCTTGGGGACATTGGAGGTTTCTCCTAATTTGTTCTGAGTGGTGCCACCCCAACATTCCACAGCCATCGTTGACACAAAATCAGACAAAATCCTGAGCAAGCACCTCACACTCGCACTTTGCTCATATCCCGAAGAGTTCTCAAGATCTGTAGATCAGTCCTGCCATACCTATGTCCCCAAACCTAAGCCAAGTTGCTATTTTCAGACTTCTGTCTCCACAGCCCTGGCCCAAACATCCTCCAGGCTGGGGCCCCTCGAGCCATACCTCAAGATTTCTCCTGCCCTCTCCAAGGGAATTCTGCCCATTGCATTGGCCACAACCGAACAAATTAGGAGAAAACTCCAAAGTCCCTGGGGCCATCCCAATAGTATAGGCCGCCCAGGACAAACAGGGGGGATCTGCTACCAGCTGAGCAGCTAGCTCCACACAGACCCAAAGACAGATGTCCACAGAGAAGAAGATTGAACCGGACTGGCCCATAGGCCCTAATCAGATCCACTGTGGTTGTTTCTAGGCATCTCTTCTCAGAAGCCTGGTTTCCAATACCAGCATATGGGGGTTTCAGAGGCACCCATCAGAACAAATATCTCCACTTCGGAAAAGTAATTTTGGAGCTCTGTCAAAACCTCTGGTTGGGAAAATCCTTCAGGGCCCCGAATCAACCACCCCATTCCAAGGTCGCCATGGACACAAACGCACAATATGACCCATCCTCAGGGGTCTCCATTTCAACTCACCCTCTTCAGTTGCTCCCCCAGAGCCAGCAGATCAAACCTGCCTTATAGCTAGGAAATAATTGGAATGAGAGGCTGGCATACCACGCATTCATCCTTAGAATCCTGCTCTGGAGTCATTCTGGATGGGATCTCCAGAAATCATCCAACAGTTCTCAAGGGACCTACAGAAGGAATCCTTGCTGTTTGTAACATCTCACAACTCCCATCATGGGAATACCTACATGGGCTCTTGAGAACCTCCCCCTTCAAGAAGAGGCCATCATGTACAGAAACTCCAACCTGAGCCAAAGACTGATCCATGCCCTGAGTTCAGATGCACCAGATCTCGATTCAGCTCTGCAGAGTGTGCCTGCTGTGCCTTCGCCCCGAAACCTAAGCCTTACTTGTGTTCTCAGAATTCCATTCTCACAATCCTGGCCCACAAACCCTCCAGTTTGGGAATTTCGGAGCAACAATGCAGCACTCTGCCTGCCCTCCAGAAGAAAAACATTGCCCTAGGGGGCTACCCAGAAACCCCAAATGGGGATCAAACCGCATTCCACTTGACTGTAGCCCAATTATACACTCTAGACTGGGCACTAATGCCCTGTCTAACACAGCCTGAGCCTGATGTCCCAACTGAAACCAAGACAGCTGAGGCCACACCTCAAGACTGTGCCTTCCCTCTCTACTAAAATTCTGTACATCCCATTGGACACAAACCTACAGATTAGGAGAAACTTCCAAAGACCCCGAGACCATCCCAATAGTGTCAGTCGCCTGGGACAAACAGGGCGATCTGACACCAGCTGAGCAACGTCCTCCACTCAGAACCATAGACAGATGTTCCCAGAGAAGAAGAATGAAGCAGACAGGCCCCTAGGACCTAATCAGATCCATTGCTTTGGTTTCCAGGCATCTCTCCTCAGATGCCTGGTTTCCAATACCATCTTATTGCGGTTCCTGAGGAACGAATCATAACAAATCTCAACTCCACATGGGAAACTTGCCTTTGGAATTGTCTCAAAAACTCCTGTTAAGAGATTCTTTCAGGGCCCTGGTGCCACTGCCCCATTCCAAGGTCTCCATGGACACAAACCCACATTATGACCGATCTTCAAGAGAGTCCATTTCAACTCAGCCCCCTCGGTTGCTCCCCCAGACCCAGCAGATCGAACCTGCCTTGTCGCTAGGAGACAATTGGAATGCGAGTTGGGCTGCCAGGCATCCATCGTTAGAACCCTGCTCTGGAGAAGTTCCTTATGCGGCGTCCTGCATCCATCCGACAGGTCTCGACTGCCCCGCAGTTTGGAGTATCACACAATCCCAACGTGCTCAATGCAGCACTCTGCCTGCCCTCCAGAAGAAAAACATTGCCCTATGAGGCTACGGAGAAATGCTAAATGAGGATCAACCTGCATTCCACTTGACTGTACCCAAATTATACAGTCTAGCCTGGGCACTAAAGCCCTGTCTGACACATCCTGAGCCTAGAACTCCCGACCGACACCCAGACAGCTGGCCGTACACTGAGCACATCGGACCCGCTATGGCCTTAACTCGGTTTTCAGGCTTCGGAACGTAGAACTTATCTCCACTTACTACCCAGGGGTAAATGTGATGCAGAAATCAGAACTCCTCCTTCCCAAAGCAAGAAACCTTGTAGTTGGCATCTTGTCCAAAATTCAGTGTAGGAGAATCCAGTGTAGCCCATGAGGCCCCGCCCATGCTTGAGGGCCGCAATGGGCACAAACACACATTGTGATCCTCAGCGTGAGCCCTGTCCTCAAGAAAAACATCTCAGGGGCAAGACCAAGAGCATGCTTATGGGGCTTGCCATGCCCCTAGTCCCCCAATCTTAACCAGAGGTTGAGATGTCTAGTCACCACTACTCAGGGCTCTGCTCTGGAATCCTTCTATGGTGGGACACCTGAGGTAAGAAAATACCGAATGGACTCCTCCCATCCACCGAATGATCCCAAACACTTGGGATCTTGCCAAATCCACAGAGAAAGACTCGTAAATGGCCCATGAGGCCAGCCTGAAATTCCATTGCCATTATTGACACAAAATCCAGAGACAAAATCCTGGGCAAGCACCTCACACTTGCCCTTTGTTCATAGCCCAAAAAATTCTCCTCATTGTCTACAGATCAGGCCTGTCATACATACGTCCACAAACCTAAGCTCTGTTTGGGTTTTCAGAATTCTGTACCCACAGTACTAGCCCACACATCCTCCAGGCTGGGGTCCCTGGAGCCACACCTCAGGACTGTGCCTGGCCACTCCAGGGGAATTCTGCCCATTCCATTGGACACAGTCTGACAGATTAGGAGAAACCTCCATAGTCCCCGAGGCCATCCCAATAGCCCAGGGCATAGAGGGGTGATCTGTCAATCCCTCATGGTAGGAGAATCCTGTATGGCACCACCACCCACATTAGAATATCTCCCTGGTAACAAACCATCATTGTGGCCTTCTTGCAAAACATTCAGTGTCAACTCAAGACCTTGGTACTTCTCCCCAGATCCACCAGAATTATCCTGTCATGTTCCTCAGCTACAGTGCTCAATAGAGGGGTGCTTTCCAGGCATGCATGTGTGAAAGATCCGCTATCCAAACTTTCCACATGGGGGACCCTGGAGCAAACAAACCAGAGTCCATCTGTCTAGTAGAAGGAAACATTTCTGTTTGGAGCATCTCACAAGCCTCATTGTGGGAAATTCTACAGGGCCTCTTGAAGCCACCCCTCCATTTGTTGGTCATCATAGACACAAACTCCAGTGTGTGCAATCATCTGACATCCACCCTTACTCATGCCCCGGATATCTCAAATAAGACTGCACATTGGAACTGTCTTCCACCTGGCACTGAATATAATCGTGGCTTGGGTTTACAATTCCATCCTCACCATACTCGTCCTCATGCCCTCTTGATGAGGAATTCTGGAGCCACAACGCAGCATCCTGTCTTCCCATAGAAAGAAGATGTGTCTGGTGAGACTGCCAGAAAATCCCACATGAGCATCTGTCTGCTCGGCCCTCAAGGGAACCCCAATTTATAGGTACACTGGCCACTACTGCTGTGTCTGAAAGAGCCTGAGCCCCGATCTCTTGTCAGCCACCCAGAAAGCCGGGCCCATATTCAGCATGTGAGACCAGATAGGGCCCACGTCCGTCATCTCTACCCATCCTTAGTATTCAATCATCTGTCCCCAGAACTTTGCTGGAATCCCTGCCAATGGGGGAACTTGAAGCACAATAGAAAACTCCTATTTCCCCAAGACAGGAAACGAGGCTTTTGGGATGGGTTTTCAACCCTAAGCGTGGGAACCAGGTTCATGGCCAATGAGACCACGCCCACTCCTGAGGGCCGCTCTGGGGACAAACAGTCATTGTGACCCTCAGCTTGAGGATGCTTTCAATCCAGCCTTCTCAGTTGCACCACCAGGACCGGGCTTTGAAGGCCTAGCATGCCCCTAGACACAAATCCTAACACTTGGTGGGATATTTCAGGTGCCCAGACCCAGAGCCCATCTCTGGAATCCCTATTCTGGGGCACACATAAGTTGGAAACCATCACTCTTCCCTTCCACGAAAAAGCCACCAAAGTACAGGAAACCAGCAGGTTCCATAGAGGGGAAATGTCTCCCATGAACTCATGAGACCACATCTCATTCCGAGGCCATCCTGGACACACAATCCAGATATAAAAGCCTGTGCTACTGCTTTTGAGGCACCCTAATTATAGCTCCTGATAAGCTGCCCTCCAGGTCTCCAGGTCTATGCATTGGGCCTGCAATCACCTGGCCATTAACCCTAACCTGAGTTCGTATTTGCAGACTTCTCTCCCAAAACCATGGCTCACATGCCCTCCAGGATGGGGTCTCTGCAGCCACACCAGAGGGCTGTGCTGGCCATCGCCAAGGAAACTGTGGGTGTTACATATGTCCAAACCCTCCGTTTAAAAGAAACCTGCAAGGACCCTGAGCCCATCCCAATATTGGAGGCCAGTCTAAATGCAAATGTGCATCTGAAAGCCCCTGATCACCTCCATCGAGGCAGACACCCAAGTCAATGGTCCTGAGTCAGAAGATTGAACCTGACATGCCCCTAGGACCTCATTGGAACCCTAGATTAGGTTTTCAGGCATCTTTCCTCAGAGGCCTGTTCTGGAATACCAACTTAGGATACAACATATGTTCCCTGAGCCACACAAGAGAACATCTCCTGTCCCTAGAAGGAAACTCTGCCCTTCGACCTGTGTCAAACCCTCAAGGTGCGAGAATCCTGCATGGCTCCTTAGCCACCAGTACATTCTAAGATCTCCCTGGTAACTAACATTGAGACCCATCAGCAAGAAATTCCATGTGAAGTCAAGTGAATTCTCCAGCCACATCACAGCATTCTGCCATCCCCATAGAAAGAAGAAGTGCCTGGTGAGTCTGTCCTGAAACCCCACTTGAGGATCAAACTGCTTGGCCCTCGAGGGAACTCCGATTTATAGGTTTCTTTGGCCACTAGTTCTCTGTCTGACAGAGGCTGAGCCCCTACCTAGTGCCCTCCTCCTAGAGAGTGGGGCCCATACACAGCATGTGAGACTGGTCATGGCTCACATCCATCATCTCTACCCATCCTTGTTATTCATTCATCTCTCCCCAGTCCTTTCCTGGAATCCCTGCAAATTGGGGTGTTAGGGTCCATAATCAAAGAAGCAGGACTGATAAAAAGGGAAGGTCAAGCAAAGCGTTATTTTGTTCCAAGCATCAAGAATCAAACTGACCAGTCAGGGCCATCTCTTGCAAAGAGGCAACCCCTACGAGCCTTACAGACTAACTTTTATAGAGGTAGTTTACCAGGCTATACACAGGTGGCCAATGATATAGCAGTACACAGAGAATACTGCACATGCATGGTATGTCTGCCTCACACAGAAAAAAAAAATGCCAAGTAACACACATGTGCCCAACTGTATTTCAATTTACCCTAGGAGATATATGCGTGCCCCACTGATTGGATGTCTTCATGTGGCCTGACTCACCCTTGTATCTAGGCTCTGCAATTAAGTTTCTCTGGGAGGGGCAGAGTCAATCTAAGTTCAATATGTAAACACAAAATGATGCCCTCTGGCCAACCAGGCCCTTACTTTACCTCTTTTCTTTGGAGATTAGTCAAATCCTTGACTTTTCATCAAGTTCTATGTTCTCTGGTTGTAAGGGGTTATATTGAGCATGTACGTCTAACATTTTGATCGCTCTACTTTTCTTTTGTACAAATGACACTAGTGCACAGTCGGCTGATGAGTTAGCCATTTACTGCTTCATCTAATTTCCTACCTATCCTTTACATAAACAGGTAACAATAAGAGCAACAATAAACCCATAGTCTTTTGAGTCTTAGCTTTAGTCAATGGTCAGCGGGGTCCATTGGCTGAGGCTTCTACCTCTGGGGGGCATATACATCCTCAGCTTGCTTGATGTGACCCTTATGAATCCAGGCCCTGATGCCTTCTACTTTTATTGCTGTGGCGGTGGTTAGAATAACAGTAAATGGTCCCATTCGTGAGGCTCCAAGTTCTCCACTTGATAATGACGTATCCAATCCAATTCCTTGGGTTGGTAAGGTTGTGGTTCCACCTCCATGTCCATCTTACTGTGGGCAGTCTGGATCCAGGCATGGGCTTTTTTTAAAGACAGACTGTAATGCCTTCAGTGACTGGAGTACAGACGGATAAGTAATTTCTGCTAGGGCAACCTCTTGTAGCCAAAGACAGAGTGGGGGGCGGTCTCCCAAATATTATTTCAAATGGGGTCATCTTGTTTAAATAAGGTGTACGTTATTCCCTGAGGAGGGGGAAGGAAGGAGATCCATCCACCCTCCACCAGTCTCCAGAATTAGCTTTGTTGAGTTCTCTTTAAGAGTCCGGTTCATTCTCTCTACTTGCCCAGAACTCTGGGGCCGAAAGACACAATGTAGTTTCCAATTTGTGCCCATGGCCTTGGCCAATGTCTGTGACACTGAGCTCACAAATGCAGGGCCATTGTCTGACCCAATGGCGAGAGGCAGCCCAAACCTAGAAATTATTTCTTCTAGTAACCTTTTTTGCCTACCAAACCTGCCATCTCACGTTTGGGGGAAAAGCCTCTACCCCAGCCTGAAAAGGTATCTACAAAAACTAACATATACTTGTGCCCATATTTTAAAGGTTTCATTTCTATAAAATCAATTTCCCAATAAATTTCTGGTTCCTAACCTCTTTCTCTTTTCTCTCTTGCAATTCTAGTTCATCCCACCTCAACTGCCTGGCATTGAGCACATCTATCAACTACATCCTGAACCATATGCCCTAATTTAGAAACCTGGAATTGCTTGCCTGTAAGTTCCTTGGGTTTGTGTATCCCAAAATAAGTACCCTGGTGTATATGGTCTACTATCTTCTTACCTAGACTTCGAAGAAGAATTAAATTTCCTCTTTGAGTCTTAGCCCACTCTCCTTAGTAGTCTAATTTATCCCATTTTGGTAAATAGTTTAAATCTTCCTCCGGTTTTTCTGGTAGGGCTAGAGCCGGGAGTGGAACCAGCTCTTGCACTGGTTCTCAGGCTGCTTGCTTTGTGGCTTGATCTGCTAAGTGGTTTCCTTTTGAAATCAGATCAGTCCCCTTTTGGTGTCCCAGGCAATGTGGAAGGGCTTGGTAACATCTGGGATGGCCAATGCTGGGGCACTCATTAAGGCTGTTTGTAATTCCTGAAATGTTCCTTCTGCCTCAGCTGTCCACTCTCTCATAGTGAGCCCTCCTTTGCCAGTTCGTAGAGAGGTCATGCAATCTCCGCAAACCACGGTATCCACAGCCTACAGTAACCCACTGTCCCAAGCAACTCCCTCACTTGTCGGGACGTGGCGGGGCAGGCGTATTGGGTGATCACCTGTTTCCTGGACTCAGACAGTGAAAGCACTCCCTTGTGGAGATCAAAGCCTTTAAGTGGCATGGATCTGACAGAGCTGTGCTTTCTTCACTGACACCCAATACCCTTTTTCGTGCAGAAGCTGTAAGAAAGCTCTCGTCCCCCGCAAACATGACTCATAGACCTCAGTGGCTACGAGGAAGTCATCAACGTACTGTAAAAGAGTGAGTTCTGTTTTGGAGGTTCTGTACTCACGCAAATCCTCATGTAGGGCCTCGTCGAAGATAGTGGGCAAATTCTTGAACGCTTGGGGAAGTCTTGTCCAGGTGAGCTGACCTTGGAATCCTTCCTGTGGGTCAGACCACTCAAAAGCAAAAAGGTGCTGAGAATTCCTTTGCTAAAGACATGCAGAAAAAATGCATCCTTGATCTCTAAGATGGTATACACAGTTCATTTGGGGCCCAGGAGGGAGATGAGGGTATAGTGGATAGGCACCATCAGGTGGATATCTTCAACACATTTATTAACTTCCCGCAAGTCCTGGACCACTTCGTACCCCACCAGCCTCGGCCTTTTTGACGGGCAGCAAAGGTGTGTTCCATGGAGCTTTGTAAGGGAATAGGCCCCTCTCTCCTTGGAGGTGGTTACTGTGTTTTCTTATTCCTTCCTTTGTTTCACGGGGAAGGTGGGTACTGCCGAACGCGAACAGCCATAGCTGTCGCCTTTACTTTTATCACAACTGGAGGTTGTTCCTTGGCCAAGCCAGGGGGCTTCCCTTCTGTCCAGACCTCGGGAAACTCCTCCTGTAGGATTTGGAGAAGGCTCCCCCCACTTTGCTTCCTCTGGTTTTGAGACTGGCTGTTAAAAGAGGTATTTATCTACTGCTGCCATAAGCACTTGTACAGTGGGTTGTCTCAAGGTTACAGTCATGCCTCCTTCTGAGAACGGAATGCCAGCTCTTAACTTTTGGAGATCTCTTCCCATCAAGTTATATGGGGCATTAGGGAGGACCAAAAATTGGTGTTTAACTATTCCCGAGGCCAAGTCCTTTCTGTTGTCCATTTATGTCTCTCTGTGCCATTTGCTCCTTGTACCCAGACTTCCTCTCCAAGTAGTGTTCCAATAGGTTTAAGTAATGATGAAAATTGGGTTCCCATGTCCACCAAAAAATAAACTGATTTCCCCTCTACTTCAATTTTTACCCGAGGTTTGGCGAAAGGCTCTGAACAATAACCCCTTCAATCTCTGGTGGCAAGCATTGTTGTCTTCCTTTTGGAGCACTCACTGGCCCAATGTCTTCTTTCCTTACAGTAAGGACACTCATCTGAATCTAAGTCTTCCCACCTGCCTTCTCTGTGCTTAGGCTTTTCCTTCCATTTACTATCCCCTACCCATCTCCTCTCTGTCTCATACAATTGCAAAATCTTACCCAGTTTTTTTGTCTGTTTTTCATCCTCCTGTGCATCCCTGTTGTTAAACACCTTTTCTGCTATTCCCACTAATTCAGTCAGATACTTCCCTTCAAATCCTTCAATTTTCTGAAGTTTCCTATATTTGGGGTGACTGACTGACAAAGCAAGATCGTCTAAGTGAGCTATCGTGCAACTTCCCTGAAGTTTACCTCAAGTTGTCTAGCTTAAGTAAACAAACATTTAAAGACAAATCTAGAATTTAACATCCTTAAAGGTGTGTTATTAAAATATAACTTTTCTCTCTAAAATAACCCTCGTTTTCAGAGATAGCCAAATCAGGACTAATTTATTTGAGAATCAAGTCCAGTTTTAACAAGCTTGGCCTAATTATGTACATAAGCTCAGCAAGAACAGTGAGGGATCATATAAATCTTTTAGAATCTGCTCTGCTGGAATTTCTCATAATGAATCTCTAGGTTGAATGTAGAATAGCCTCGCCACGCCAGAAGCCAAGCTACATACTTGCTATCAAGTATGCCTGCAATACCTATTGATTTGGGTGAATTCCTCTTCCTGAGGCCCCAAAGAATCCTGAGGTTCCTGTACCTGTCAGGAGGTTACATCCGTTATTCACCTGGTGAGGCTGCTAGGAACACTCTGAGCAACGTATCAGGCCAACAGTTCCAAAGGGCTTTACAGTTCCAGGTTTTATAAAGTCGACCTTATGGAAAGAACCAAGATGCCCTTCAACAGATGAATGGATAAGGAAGATGTGGTCCATATGTCTTTCTGCGCTTCGGACAACATCAGGGCGAGAGAAAAATGCGTGTCCCCACTGAAGTCAGCCCCATCCTTGGGCACATGATCCTCCCTAAAGTCGGAAACGTAGGCCCGACCGCCACCCGTCCTTCAAATCTGCTACGGGAACGCTACACAGCGCCGGGGCGTCCAGGTGGGCCGCGACGCTTTCGCGCATTTTCTGGGCGGCCGCCCCAAGCTCGGGGCAAGGAACGGCCCTGGGCCATGGAGAGCAGGGCGCTCGGAAGGGCTGCCCAAAGCAGGCCAATACCCACGAGGGTTCTGCCCAAACCGATCCAGTGAGAATTGGCAGGAAAACGCCATGCGAACCCGTTTCGGGTGTTACGCGTCTGCAGGGCCGCCCACCAGGGCCTGGCCTGGCATCGCGAGAGCTCGCTCACGAACCCCGCCAATGAGCCCTCTGCGAGGCAGTCTGCGGCGAGGCCAATGCCTCCTGCTACTCGGCCGGCGGGGGTCCCCTACTTGGAGCAGTCCCATGGGGCCAGGGCTGCCCCGAGACTCGGGCTCGAAATTTCGCCGGCTTCCCAGCCTTCCGCTTCCGGGGTCCTGTCCCTCTGTGCCTCCCTCTTGGGAATCCTGAGTTCCGTGGCAAGGTCTCCGCATCACGCCCTGGCGCAAACGGTGCATTTCGGCATTTCGGACAAGCCTCGAAGCGAGAGAGACCTGCATGACCCAACTGAGGACAGCGCCATCCTTGGGCGCTCCATCAGCCTGAAAAGACGGAGGCGCACGCCCCGCCCCCACCCGCCATGATACTGTGCTCCGCGAACGCTCCCGTGCGCCAGCGCCCTCTGGTGGGCCGCGTCGTTTCCTCGGGATTTCAGGCGACCGCAGCATGCCCGGGGCAAGAAGGGTCACTGGGCCACGGAGAGCCGGGCGGTCCGCAGGGTGTCCAAAGTCGGCCAATTATCACGAGCGTTCTGCCTTAACCGATCCCGGTTTGGGCAGAACACTCAGGAGACCTGGCCGGAAAACACACGGCGGATTCGCTTCGGGCGCAGCTCTTCCGCAGGTCAGCCCCACGGGGCTTATCCTGGCATCGCCAGCGCTCGCGCACAAACCTCGCGAGGAAGCCCTCCGCGAGGCAGTCTGTGGCGAGGCCGACGCCACCTGCTCCTCGGCACTGGTGTCCCATCCTTAGCGCCGTCCCATGGGCCAGGGCTGCCCCGAGACTCGGGCTTGATATTTCACCTGCGTCCCAGCCTTCGGCTTGGGGTCGTGTCCCTCTGTGCCTCCATCGGGGGAATCCTGAGTCCCTCGGCCACGCCTACCCCGCCCACACCAGGCCCATAGGTGCATATCGGCGCATCGGTCACGCCTCGGAGAGAGAGAAACCTCAATGAACAAAATGCGGACAGCCACATCCTTGGGTGCCCCATCACCCCGAACAGACGGAGGGGAATGCCCTGCCGCCATTCGTCCGTCAACTCTGCTCTGGGATCGCTCCCCTGCGCCGGCGCCCCCTGGTGTGCCCTGGCGATTCTGGCATTTTCCGAGGGCCGCAGCATGCCCTGGGAGAGAAGGGGCCCTGGGCCATGGAGAGCAGGGAGATCCGCAGGAATGCCCTACGCTGGCCAATTCTCACGAGAGTTCTGCCCAAACCGATCCTTGGGCAGAACTCTCGTGAGAATTCGCAGGAAAAAGCCCGGCGAACTCGCTTCGGGCGCCCCACTACTGCACGGCCGCCCCCCCGGGCCTGGCGTGCCATTGCGAGCCATCGCGCTCCAACCCCGCCAGGAAGCCCTCCGCGAAGCAGGCTGTGGCGAGGCCGACGACTCCTGCTAATCCTCCTACGGGGGTCCTCTCCCTGGCGCTGGTCCATGATGCCTGGCCCGCCTGTCAATTGAGGTTTGTCGAATCGTTCCCGGAGCAGAGTTGAAGGACGGTTGGCAGCCGTGCCTACATTTCCGACTTTAGGGAGAATCGTGTGCCCAAGTATGGGGCTGCCCTCAGTGGGGACACGCAGGTTTCTCTCGCCCTGAGGTTGTCCGAAGAGCAGAAAGACACCGTTGGCGCCGGTGTGGGAGGGAGAGGCGTGGCCCCGGGACTCAGGGTTCCCCAGATGGAGGCACCGAGGGACAGGAACCCAGAAGCAGACGGCCGGGTAGCAGGCGAGACGGCTAGGCCGGGCTTCGTGGCGGGCCAGGCCTCATGGACCAGCGCCAGGGAGAGGACCCCCGCAGGAGGTTTAGCAGGAGTCGTCGGCCTCGCCACAGCCTGCCTCCCGGAGGACTTCCTGGCGGGGTTGGAGCGCGATGGCTCGCAATGGCACGCCAGGCCCGGGGAGGGGGGGGCCGTGCAGTAGTGGGGCGCCCGAAGCGAGTTTGCCGGGCTTTTTCCTGCGAATTCTCACGAGAGTTCTGCCCAAACAGGATTGGTTTGGGCAGAACTCTCGTGATAATTGGCCGGCGTAGGGCATTCCTGCGGATCTCCCTGCTCTCCATGGCCCAGGGCACCTTCTCTCCCAGGGCATGCTGCGGCCCCTGGAAAATGCCAGAATCGCCGGGGCACACCACGGGGCGCCGGCGCAGGGGAATGATCCCAGAGCAGAGTTGACGGACGAGTGGCGGCAGGGCATGCGCCTCCGTCTTTTGGGACGGATCGGGCACCCAGGGATGTTGCTGTCCGCATTTTGCTCATTGAGGTTTCTCTCTCTCCGAGGCGTGACCGAATCGCCGATATGCACCAATGGGGCCTGTAAATGGGCGGCGTAGGCGTGGCCGAGGGACTCAGCATTCCCAAGATGGAGGCACAGAGGGACAAGACACCGGAAGCCGAAGGCTGGGACGCAGGTGAAATATCAAGCCCGAGTCTCGGGTAGCCCTGGCCCATGGGACGGCGCTAAGGATGGGACACCAGCGCCGAGGAGTAGGAGGCGTCGGCCTCGCCACAGACTGCCTCGCAGAGGGCTTCCTGGCGAGGTTCGTGCGCAAGCGCTCGCGATGCCAGGACAAGCCCCGGGGGGCTGACCTGCGGAAGACCTGCGCCCGAAGCGAGTCCGCCGCGCGTTTTCCGGCCAGGTCTCCCGAGAGTTCTGCCCAAACCGGGATCGGT
Organism: Neogale vison; assembly: GCF_020171115.1. Taxonomy (NCBI): domain Eukaryota; kingdom Metazoa; phylum Chordata; class Mammalia; order Carnivora; family Mustelidae; genus Neogale; species Neogale vison. Next base: position 51,881,616 of record NC_058095.1, read on the forward strand.
TAGGGCAGAACGCTCGTGATAATTGGCCGGCGTTGGGCAACCCTGCGGACCGCCGGCTCTCCGTGGCCCAGGGACCCTTCTTGCCCAGGGCATGGGGCGGCCTCCTGAAAACCCAAGGAAACGAAGCGGCCCACCAGAGGGCGCCAGCGCAAGGGTACTTTCCCGGAGCGCATTATCAGAGCGGGTGGGGGCGGGGCGTGCGCCTCCATGTTTTCAGGCTGATGGAGCGCCCAGGATGTCGCTGTCCTCAGTTGGGTCATGCAGGTCTCTCTCGCTTCTAGGCTTGTCCGAAATGCCGAAATGCACCGTTTACGACGGGGCGTGACACGGAGGCGTTGCCACGGAACTCAGGATTCCCAAGAGGGATGCACAGAGGGACAGGAAGCCGGACGCAGAAGGATGGGAAGCCGGTGAAATTTCGAGCCCGAGTCTCGGGCCCCATGGGACTGCTCCAAGTAGGGGACCCCCGTCGGCCGAGAAGCATGAGGCATCGGCCTCGCCGCAGACGGCCTCGCAGAGGGCTCCTTGGCGGGGTTCGTGAGCGAGCTCTCGCGATGCCTGGCCAGGCCAGGCACTGTGGGGCGCCCCTGCAAACGCGTGACTCCCGAAACGTGTTCGCATGGAATTTTCCTGCCAATTCTCACGGGATCGGTTTGGGCAGAACACTCGTGGGAATTGCCCGGCGTTGGGCAGCCCTGCCGAAGGCCCTGCTCTCCATGTCCCAGGGCCGTTACTCGCCCCGAGCTTGGGGTGGCCGCCCGGAAAATGCGCGAAAACGTCACGGCCCACCCGGACGCCCCGGCGCTGGGGAGCGTTCCCGGAGCAGCGTTGATGGAAGGGTGGCAGCCGGACCTACGTTTCCGACTTTCGGGAGGATCGTGTGCCCAAGGATGGGGCTGACCTCAGTGGGGGAATGAATTTTTCTCTCGCCCTGATGTTGTCCGAAGCGCCGAAAGGCACCATTGGTGCCGGTGTGGGAGGGGGAGTCGTGGCCTCGGGACTCAGGGTTCCCCAGATGGAGGCACCGAGGGACAGGAACCCAGAAGCAGACGGCCGGGTAGCAGGCGAGAGGATGATGCCGTGCTTCGTGGCGGGCCAGGCCTCATGGACCAGCGCCAGGGAGAGGAACCCCGGAGGAGGATTCGCAGGAGGCGTCGGCCTCGCCACAGCCTGCCTCGCAGCGGGCTTCCTGGCGGGGCTGGAGCGCGATGGCTCGCAATGGCACGCCAGGCACGGGGGGGCGGCCGTGCAGAAGTGCGGCGCCCGAAGCGAGTTCGCGGGCGTTTTCCTGCCAATTCTCACGAGCGTTCTGCCCAAACAGGATCGGTTTGGGCAGAACGCTCGTGAGAATTGGCCGGCATAGGGCAGTCCTGCGGATCTCCCTGCTCTCCATGGCCCAGGGCTCTCCCAGGGCATGCTGCGGCCCCCGAAAATGCCGGAAGCGCCGAGGCCCAACATGGGGCGCCGGCACTGGGGAATGATCCCAGAGCAGAGTTGATGGACGAGTGGCGGCAGGGCATTCCCCTCCGTCTGTTCGGGGTGATGGGGCACCCAAGGATGTGGCTGTCCGCATTTTGTTCATTGAGGTTTCTCTCTCTCCGAGGCGTGACCGAAGCGCCGATATGCACCATGAGGGCCGGGTTGGGAGGTGTAGGCGTGGCCAAGGGACTCAGCATCCCCAAGATGGAGGCACAGATGGACACGACCCCGGAAGCCGAAGGCTGGGACCAGGTGAAATATCAAGCCCGAGTCTCGGGGCAGCCCAGGCCCAGGGGACTGCGCTAAGGATGGGAAACCAGCGCAGAGGAGCAGGTGGCATCGGCCTCGCCACAGACTGCCTCGTGGAGAGCTTCCTGGCGAGGTTTGTGCGCGAGCGCTCGCGATGCTAGGACAAGCCCCAGGGGGGCTGACCTGCGGAAGAGCTGCGCCCGAAGAGAGTCTGCCGCGTGTTTTCCGGCCAGGTCTCCTGAGCGTTCTGCCCAAACCGGGATCGGTTAGGGCAGAACGCTCGTGATAATTGGCCGGCGTTGGGCACCCTGCAGTCCGCCCGGCTTTCCGAGGCCCAGGGACTCTTCTTGCCCAGAGCATGCTGCAGCCACCTGAATACCCGAGGAAACGACGCGGCCCACCAGAGGGCGCCGGCGCACGGGAGCGTTGCCTGAGCACAGTATCAGGGCGGGTGGGGGCGGGGCGTGCGCCTCCGTTTTTTCAGGCTGATGGAGCGCCCAAGGATGGCGCTGTCCTCAGTTGGGTCATGCAGGTCTCTCTCGCTTCGAGGCTTGTCCGAAATGCCGAAATGCACCGTTTGCGCAGGAGCGTGACGCGGAGGCGTTGCCACAGAACTCAGGATTCCCAAGAGGGTGGCACAGAGGGACAGGACCCCGGAAGCAGAAGGCTGGGAAGCCGTCGAAATTTCGAGCCCGAGTCTCGGGGCAGCCCTGTCCCCATGGGAGTGCTCCAAGTAGGGGACCCCCGCCGGCCGAGAAGCAGGAGGCATCGGCCTCGCCGCAGACGGCCTCGCAGATGGCTCCTTGGCGGGGTTTGTGAGCGAGCTCTCGCGATGCCGGGCCTGGCCAGGCCCTTGGGGCGGCCCTGCAGACGCGTGACACACGAAACGGGTTCGCATGGCGTTTTCCGGCCAATTCTCATGGGATCGGTTTGGGCAGAACCCTTGTGGGAATTGGCCGGCGTTGGGCAGCCCTGCCGAACGCCCTGATCTCCATGTCCCAGGGCCGTTACTCGTCCCGAGCTTGGGGCGGCCGCCCGGAAAATGCGCGAAAACGTCGCGGCCCACCCGGACGCCCCGGCACTGGGGAGCGTTCCCGAGCAGAGTTGAAGGACGGGTGGCAGCCGGGCCTACGTTTCCGACTTTAGGGAGGATCGTGTGCCCAATGATGGGGCTGACCTCAGTGGGGACACGCAGGTTTCTCTCGCCCTGAGGTTGACCGAAGCGCAGAAAGACACCGTTGGCGCCGGTGTGGGAGGGGGAGGCGTGGCCCCGGGACTCAGGGTTCCCCAGATGGAGGCACCGAGGGACAGGAATCCAGAAGCAGAGGGCCGGATAGCAGTCGAGAGGGTGAGGCCGGGCTTCGTGGCGGGCCAGGCCTCTTGGACCAGCGCCAGGGAGAGGAACCCCGCAGGAGGATTTGCAGGAGGCTTCGGCCTCGCAACAGCCTGCCTCGCCGAGGGCTTCCTGGCGGGGCTGGAGCGCGATGGCTCGCAATGGCATGCCAGGCCCGGGGCGGCGGCCGTGCAGAAGTGCGGCGCCCGAAGCGAGTTCGCGGGCGTTTTCCTGCCAATTCTCACGAGCGTTCTGCCCAAACAGGATGGGTTTGGGCAGAACGCTCGTGAGAATTGGCCGGCGTAGGGCATTCCTGCGGATCTCCCTGCTCTCCATGGCCCAGGGCCCCTTCTCTCCCAGGGCATGCTGCGGCCCCCGGAAAATGCCGGAATCGCCGGGGCACACCAGGGGGCGCTGGCGCAGGGGAACGATCCCAGAGCATAGTTGACGGACGAGTGGCGGCAGGGCATGCGCCTCCGTCTTTTGGGACGGATGGGGCACCCAAGGATGTTGCTGTCCGCATTTTGTTCATTGAGGTTTCTCACTCTCGGAGGCGTGACCGAAGCGCCGATATGCACCAATGGGGCCTGTAATGGGCGGGGTAGGCGTGGCCGAGGGACTCAGCATTCCCAAGATGGAGGCACAGAGGGACACGACCCCGGAAGCCGAAGGCTGGGACGTAGGTGAAATATCAAGCCCGAGTCTCGGGGCAGCCATGGCCCATGGGAGGGCGCTAAGGATGGGACACCAGCGCCGAGGAGTAGGAGGCGTCGGCCTCGCCACTGACTGCCTCGCAGAGGACTTCCTGGCGAGGTTCGTGCGCGAGCGCTCGCGATGCCAGGACAAGCCCCGGGGGGCTGACCTGCATAAGACCTGCACCCGAAGCGAGTCCGCCGCGCGTTTTACGGCCAGGTCCCCGAGCGTTCTGCCGAAACCCGATCCGGTTAGGGCAGAACGCTCGTGATAATTGGTCGGCGTTGGGCAACACTGCGGACCGCAAGGCTCTCCGTGTCCCAGGGACCCTTCTTGCCCAGGGCATGGGGCGGCCTCTTGAAAACCAAAGGAAGCGACGCGGCCCACCAGAGGGCGCCGGCGCAAGGGTACTTTCCCAGAGCGCATTATCAGAGCGAGTGGGGGCGTGGCGTGCCCGTCCGTGTTTTCAGGCTGATGGAGCGCACAGGATGTCGCTGTCCTCAGTTGGGTCATGCAGGTCTCTCTCGCTTAGAGGCTTGTCCGAAATGCCGAAATGCACCGTTTGCGCCGGGGCGTGACGCGGAGGCGTTGCCATGGAACTCAGGATTCCCAAGAGGGAGGCACAGAGGGACAGGACCCCGGAAGCAGAAGGCTGGGAACCCGGTGAAATTTCGAGCCCGAGTCTCGGGGCAGCCCTGGCCCCATGGGACTGCTCCAAGTAGGGGACCCCCGCCGGCCGAGAAGCAGGAGGCATTGGCCTCGCCGCAGACGGCCTCGCAGAGGGCTCCTTGGCGGGTTTCGTGATTGAGCTCTTGCGATGCCTGGCCAGGCCAGGCACTGTGGGGCGGCCCTGCAGACGCGTGACTCCCGAAACGACTTCGCATGGCATTTTCCTGCCAATTCTCACGGGATCGGTTTGGGCAGAACCCTCGTGGCAATTGGCCGGCATTGGGCAGCCCTGCCGAACGCCCTGCTCCTCATGGCCCAGGGCCCTTACTCGCCCGGAGCTCGGGGCGGCCGCCCGGAAAAATGCGCGAAAACGTCGCGGCGCACCCGAACGCCCCGGCGCTGGGGAGCGTTCGCGGAGCAGCGTTGACGGAGGGGTGGCGGACGGGCCTACGTTTCCGACTTTAGGGAGGATCATGTGCCCAATGATGGGGCTGACCTCAGTGGGGGCACGCATTTTTCTCTCACCCTGATGTTGTCCGAAGCGCCTAAAGGCACCGTTGGTGCCGGTGTGGGAGGGGGAGACGTGGCCCCGGGACTCAGGGTTCCCCAGATGGAGGCACCGAGGGACAGGAACTCAGAAGCAGAAGGCCGGGTAGCAGGCGAGAGGGTGAGGCCGGGATTCGTGGAGGGCCAGGCCTCATGGACCAGCGCCAGGGAGAGGAACCCCGCAGGAGGATTCGCAGGAGGCGTCGGCCTCGCCACAGCCTGCCTCGCGGAGGGCTTCCTGGCGGGGATGGAGCGCGATGGATCGCAATGGCACGCAGGCACGGGGGGGGCGGCCTTGCAGAAGTGCGGCGCTCGAAGCGAGTTCGCGGGCGTTTTCCTGCCAATTCTCACGAGCGTTCTGCCCAAACAGGATCGGTTTGGGCAGAACGCTCGTGAGAATTGGCCGGCGTAGGGCAGTCCTGCGGATCTCCCTGCTCTCCGTGGCCCAGGGCCCCATCTCTTTCAGGGCATGCTGCGGCCCCCGAAAATGCCGGAATCGCCGAGGCCCACAATTGGGCGCCGGCAGAGGGGAACGATCCCAGAGCAGAGTTGACGGACGAATGGCGGCAGGGCATTCCCCTCCGTTTGTTCGGGGTGTTGGGGCACCCAAGGTTGTGGCTGTCCGCATTTTGTTCATTGAGGTTTCTCTCTCTCCGAGGCGTGTCCGAAGCGCCGATATGCACCATTGGGGCCAGGATGGGAGGGGTAGGCGTGGCCGAGGGACTCAGCATTCCCCAGATGGAGGCACAGAGGGACACGACCACAGAAGCCGAAGGTTGGGACCCAGGTGAAATATCAAGCCCCAGTCTCGGGGCAGCCCTGGCCCATGGGACGGCGCTAAGAATGGGACACCAGCGCCGAGGAGCAGGTGGCGTCAGCCTCGCCACAGACTGCCTCGTGGAGGGCTTCCTGGCGAGGTTTGTGCGCGAGCGCTCGCGATGCCAGGACAAGCCCCGGGGGGCTGACCTGCGGAAGAGCTGCGCCCGAAGCGAGTCCGCCGCGTGTTTTCAGGCCAGGTCTCCCGAGCGTTCTGCCCAAACCGGGATCGGTTAGGGCAGAACGCTCGTGATAATTGGCCGGCGTTGGGCACCCTGCGGACCGCCTGGCTCTCCGTGGCCCAGGGACCCTTTTTGCCCAGGGCATGCTGGGGCCGCCTGAATACCCCAGGAAACGACGCGACCCACCAGAGGGCGCCGGCGCACTGGAGCGTTCCCAGAGCACAGTATAAGGGCGGGTGGGGGCGGGGCGTGCGCCTCCGTCTTTTCAGGCTGATGGAGCGCCCAAGGATGGCGCTGTCCTCAGTTGGGTCATGCAGGTCTCTCTCGCTTCGAGGCTTGTCCGAAATGCCGAAATGCACCGTTTGCGCCGGGGCGTGACGCGGAGGCGTTGCCACGGAACTCAGGATTCCCAAGAGGGATGCACAGAGGGACCGGACCCCGGAAGCAGAAGGCTGGAAGCCGGCGTAATTTCGAGCCCGAGTCTCGGGGCAGCCCTGGCCCCATGGGACTGCTCCAAGTAGGGGACCCCCGCCGGCCGAGAAGCAGGAGGCATTGGCCTCGCCGCAGACGGCCTCGCAGAGGGCTCCTTGGCGGGTTTCGTGAGCGAGCTCTCGCGATGCCTGGCCAGGTCAGGCACTGTGGGGCGCCCCTGCAAATGCGTGACTCACGAAACGAGTTCGCATGGCATTTTCCTGCCAATTCTCACGGGATTGGTTTGGGCAGAACCCTCGTGGGAATTGGCCGGCGTTGGGCAGCCCTGCCGAAGTCCCTGCTCTCCATGTCCCAGGGCCGTTACTCGCCCCGAGCTTGGGGCGGCCGCCCGGAAAATGCGCAAAAATGTCGCGGCCCACCCGGACGCCCCGACGCTGGGGAGCGTTCCCGGAGCTGCGTTAAAGGAAGGGTGGCAGCCGGGCCTACGTTTCCGACTTTAGGGAGGATCCTGTGCCCAAGGATGGGGCTGACCTCAGTGGGGTGAAAGATCCCCCCGGGGCTCCAAGCACCCCGGAATGGACCGCTTCTCAGGAGGAGACCCCCGGACCCAAAAACCGAGCCGAGTCCACTGGTCAGATGCAAACAGCACGAGGTTTATTGAGTAGACACAGATACCTGCGGGCGGTCAAGTCTTAGGAGGACTCGCGTGCCAGCCCTTTGTTCAGGGCCTTTTTATGAGGTTTGGGGAAGCGAAAGCATACGTACAGAAGCAGAAGCATGGTTACAAAGTTTTCATTGGCTGGTTTGAATGTAAAGGCATACTTGGTGTTTGTAGATTGGCTAGTTCAAATGTAAAGGCATACTTGGCGCGCGGGAATACCCCTGATTGGTTCGCTCAGCATCCTTCATTTACATAGTGGGAAGTTACTTTCATTGGTCGTTAACAAAAGGGAAACAGATAGTATTGGCTAGATTTCAATCCTTCATTAGCATGTAGACTGACCATCGGCATTGGCCAGACCACAATCCCTTATTAGCATGTAGACTGACCATCGGCATTGGTCAGACTACAATCCCTTATTTGCATGTAGACTGGCCATCGGCATTGGTCAGACTACAATCCCTTATTTGCATGTAGACTGACCTTTCAACATTCCTTGTAGTATCTTATCACTTTTTACAACATGGGAGGAATGTTTAAGGGAGTGGGAGAAGGGGGTGTTGGCTAAGCAAAGAGAAGGGGGAAGGAGGGGGAAAGGGAGGGAGAAAACCCTTTTCATTCCCCCATTTTCTTTTTGGCCCGAGTAAAATCTTTTACTTTACTAGGGGCTAATCTCCCGCTGCCCTATTGCATGATATTGTTGGGTTAATACCATGGTTTGGACAAGCGACAATCTATCCTTTACGAATTGGGTTATTCTGTTAATGATGCATGGCCCGAAGGAGGTTATTAGGGAAGTAAACCAGGGTGAACGATTCCAAACTCCTTCATACCAAGACTGTTGAGATTCAAAGTCTATTTTACGCTTATCTAGCCTTTCCTTCAATTTGTCTAGAGTTTCTGTTACTACTCCAGTCTGGTCAGCAAAAAAAGCAGCATTCTTCTCTGAGAACAGCACAAAGGCCACCCTCTTTTAGGAACAGTAGGTCTAAGCCTCTTCTGTTTTGTAAGGTAACTTCTTTGTTGCAAATCTCAAGGACATTTGCAAACAAAGGGAGACTTCTGCCTTACAAGACTGTGATCGCTGCAATATAAACATTTGTTCTTCTTTCAGGGCAGTCAGGGGTGCCTGTGAAATGTCATACATATTACCAAGGGGAGTGGGTGGAGAGGGGGTGCAAGGCGCCAGCCCCTGCTCCCTCCTCAGCCAGCCTCCTGAACAATTTTGACCCTTAAATCTTTAAGGTGGTTGAAGGTGGAAGGTCTTATCTTCTGTAACTTCTTCCTGCTGAATAGGGGCGTAGAGCTGTCCCTACCTACTCAGGTCAACATTGATCAGTGGAGGAATGTATAGGGGAGTTACGAAAGGTGGAGGCAGCTGAATCCAGCGCTGACAGTGAAGAAGTATCCTTGCGCGTGGTAAGGATCATCTGTCGTGGTGAAGTCATTGCAGCAATGGAGTCTCGGCACCAAGTAGAGAAACATTGAACAAAGCAACATATTAAGGCTAATAAGGCAATAAGAATGAGAAGCCCAAAAAGGAGATTTGGCCGCAGTCCTCCTCCAAACCAGTAAGCTAACCAATTGCTGAGAGAGGGAGAAGCATCTTGTAGAGCCTTAATCTGGGCATTCATATCCTTTATTAATCCTGTGACATTTTTGTGATAGTCTGGGATGTACACATAACATTCTGTCTTGATAATTGCACATATGCCACATGACATCCTCTAGTCCCAAAGATGGAACAAAAATGGATGCTAAGTGATCATACCATTTAAAAATAGATCGCATCCATCTTTGTTTTAAGTTGGGGAGATTAGCTGGAGTTGTAATGGTTTTAGTAATGCGCCCATGAATCCAGGCAAATCCCAAGGTACAGCGACCTATCCACCCTGGAGGAAGCCAGGGCCACAGGTTTGTTTCACATATCCAGTGGGGTCTGTTTGGAGCTGGCCATCTAATGCCAGGTCACCTTGTCCAGTCAATAACCTGGAGTACTATTACTTGGTAACACATTTCTAATGATAGCCGTCCCAGATATCGTGTGTTATTTGCCCAAATATCACTCGTATGATTTCTTTGTTCCCAGCATAAAACTGCCTTCTGACTGAGCCGTCCAATCGTGGGTGTAAGCCACAGATATGCACCACAGATCTGATATATGCCATCTTCAGTATAGCGATAAGGAGGGTTTGTAACTTAGGCCCATATTTGATTGGGGAGTTATGGCTTGATAGCAATCCCCTTTCCTTCCAAATAGCTCCATGGGCATGTAGTACCAGGAAGGCATATTTGGAGTCAATGTTAATGTTTATTCTTAGGCTTTGGCAATTGCGAAGTGCTAGTGAACACTACAGTATACCTAGCTTTTCTTATTTTTTTATGAAAACTATTGTCATCAGTAAACTGTCATTCATCCGGCATATCTGTAAGTATAGCCCAGTATTTAATTAGTCGGCCTTCATCATTCTTTGGTGGCCTTTGAATTCTAAGAAAAATCTGGACCTGATGTGAACTCATTAATTAGGGGCTGTTTTAGGTTTCGCTAAAGCATCTGTTTGCAATTGCACCTCAACAGAGGTGGCCTCTAGGATAAATATGACTAAGGGATGAAACCAATAAGAAGACCTTTGAGTGGTCCAGCCTTAACAATATCCTGATTACGGAGGATCACTGGCAAGTGAGAAAACTTGTCAAGAGATAAGGGGAGGCCCCCATGCATCATCCGATCTATCATAAAGAAAGTGGGGTCATCCATTATCTCTATAAGTCCATAGTTAATCCTATGGAGTGCAATAGGCTGGCCTTTAGGCAATTTTATTATCCCAGCCACAAACAAGGTGTTAGTTAAGTTATACAATTACAGGGGAATCGATCCCATTTTCCAGTTGTTTAATCATGTGCCGTGGGGTCTGCTAATATCCCCACAAAATAAGATCGACTAAAGGAGCTATTGTACAACTTCTCTGAAGTTTACCTCAAATTGTTTAGCTTAGGTAAACAAACATTTAAAGACAATTAAATCTAGAACTTAACATCCATAAAGGTGTGTTACTAAAACAGAATTTCTCTCTAAAATAACCCTCATTTCCAGAGATAGCCAAATCAGGACTAATTCACTTGTGAAACAAGTCCAGTTTCAACAAACTTGGCCTAATTATTTACATAAGCTCAGCAAGAACAGTGAGTGTGATCATACAGATCTTTTAGAATCTGCTTTGCTGGAACTTTTTATAAGGAATCTCTAGGTTGAACTTTTAGTAGCCTCTCCAGGCCAGAAGCCACGCCCTGTACTTGCCATCAGGCGTGCCTGCAATACCTTTGGGCGAATTCCTCTTCCTGAGACTGCACCTACCAAGGAGTGACATTCTTTACTCACCTGGTGAGGCTCCTGGGAACTCTGTAAGCAAGGTATCAGGCCAACAGTCCCAAGGGGCTTTGTGGCTCCAGGTTTCATAAAGTCAACCTTAGTTCCTTTAAACTGTCTGGTCATATCTGAGTCTTTTCAAATATGACATCCCAGTCAAAGCTTTGGTAAAATAACCAGTTTCCAATGGTGTCCTGTTACAAGGAGAACAGATTCTTACTGAACTTATGCAAATGAATTATTGCCATGGAAGAAAGAATACTTACTGAGACCTTTTGGTTTCAGAGGGTTCAGATAGAGAGAAAAGGTTGAATGCTTTGAGCACTTTTACAAATGAGCACTTTTACATCTCTATAAGTTACAGATAACTAGGAGGAAGTATCCCTAGTCTGGAAGAGCAAACATTAGAGAGAACCAGCAATGTTTAAAGTAAGACAAAACATTAAGAGACACAACACTATAATCTTTTAGTTCATTTAGTTCCATGTTACTAATTCTGGTGAATGCACGTTTAGTTAGTTTTGGAAATTCTTACCCATTTCAGTTTTAGAATTTTCAAATATATCAAATATCTGTATTTATCCTGAAAGTCCTTTATATGAATATTCTTGAAGATAAAACTCATTTTGTGAGAGAATTTAAACAATTATAAATGACAAAAACTCAGAATGGATATGGTTAGAGCTGAAGAGACGGGAGTTTACAATTTAGCTGCAAGGAAATCAGGTTATTTCTGTGAGACATAACATTTCCCTAATTACAATATCAAGCGGTGATCTCTCCAAACTTTAAAACTTTAGGAAGTGCGTAGAATCTCTAGAATAGTTATAGCATTTTCCCAAATGTAACCCAAGGTTTATCATTGGTTCAGTAGTACTTCATGAGCGACTTCGCATATCAAGGAAAAGCCTGAGTTAAAGAGATTTACAATTTAAATCTCGTCAACATTTGCTAAAATCTTATAAAGTTTTAAAGCACATGCCTAAGTATAATTAGGGATGTTAAACACCTGATAAAACAAAACAGAGGAACTGAGTTTTCTGGGCAGGCAAGGAGAAAACCATTTACATTTTCTTAACAGCAGATCATTTGATCTAAGAAAACATTGTCCTTTTGAACAGAGACAATTTCAGTCTTGTACCAATGTAACTTTAAAACCCATCCATTTCAATCTTAGTCCATTCTTGACCATAGCTAAAATTCCTTTTCTGAAGATTTCCCTTCACAAACCTTCTACAACTTTTCCCAAGCCATTTCCTTCCAAACAACCATCTTATTTAGGACAAAATTACCTTCCCTTACCTTCAACAAAATGTATTCCCATTCCTTAAATCTTTCTTACATATCTCCTACTTTCCTACATACAGAGTTTCCCTTATTTCCATCAGTCTTAGTTACACTAAGCAGAACTTTGTATTCTTAGAAACACCTTTAGTTATTAGCCATTTGTGAACTATTACAACAGAATTCTTCAGGTGGCAAATTTATGAATCAATTAAGTGCAAAACACGTTTACCAACAGATTTAAATACTCTTAGTTTCTTTGCAGTTAAGAAGTCAAAAGCACAAACCTACATCCAGTAATTAACGACTTAGCATTTTATCCTGTTTGGTTAAGATATAGATGTCCACAATTCAATTCCGTTTGTCATCCAAGCAAAACTTTAAAACTTTCAGGTTACCAAAGACTTTGAAAGCTACTTCAGCAATTACCCATTAGAACTTTGGGACAGACAATTAACCATCAGTTTAGTCATTTCTTTGCTAACAAATTTTAATAAATAACACAAGCTTATTTGACCTTCAGTAAACTTTCAAGTTTTACATTTACTACTGTTAACTTAAAAGACAGGTCTTATCTTAATTAAACCAACAAACTTAACTTAGTTCCAATAGTGATTTACGTTTCACCTGGGCCCACTCCACTTTGAATGTTTACCTGAGACATGCATGGGAAGATCTGGAGTGGGGGTTTTAGGACCAGGGGGTGCTCTTTTTGCTCCTTGACAGTGGAGAGAGGAGCCATGGTGCATGATCTAGAGGCTAGTCATGCAGGCTGCACGCACGTTGGTGCAGAAACACGATAAGGGGGAAACAGAGGAAAACAAAGTGCTGCTAGGAGGCAGAGAAAGGATTCCCAGTTTTGGAGCTCATAAGCCCCAACAGAGGAGCAGATGCCATGCTTTCCCACCAGCAAGGGGGGAGGGGTTAAGCAGTCCAAGTCGGGCCAGAGAACACAGGGAAACTTCCCCGAAACAAAGAGAGTTTCGGCAGCTGCTTGGGAATATTCCTTATGGTCTCTGTCTCGAGTTAGACCAACCCCAGTTGGTTCCAGTTATAGCCATTAACATGGGAAGTGAGTGAGGGAGAAACCCCCACATCTATTAGGAGAAACTCAGAATCTCTCCAGTGACCTAAAGTGAGACTTAAGGGGGTGGTAAGTGTTTGCCCCATTTTAGAGTCAAAGAAAACACCAAGGACAATAAGTAAGACACACAAAACAGTTAACAAGAAGGACGCTGCGCGATTTCGGTACAAAAACCGAAAGCAAAAACTCAAGCGGAGATCCCGGGGGTCCGGATTCCCCCTCTCCAACCAAGGCCACGTATCTCTCTGATACAGGCTGAGCTCCAAATGCCCCGCTGCCCCAGGGCCCAAATGTCCCGAAGGACCCAAATGTCCCGCCCGGCGGGACTACAAACGCCTCTGGAACGTCCTTCCAGGGCTGCGAGGGAGAAGTCCGAGCCCGTCAGCTCCTTCTGGCCCTTGCCAAATACAAATGGATCCGATCGAACCCCAAACCAAACGCATGGCAAATTCACAAGTAACAGGTTCAGACGCAGCCACAGACGCAACGAACAGACACAACGAATAAAGTGCTGGCCAGCTTACCTCCTGACAGTGGGTCGGTGGTCCTTGGGTGGGGGGTCTCGTATCCTGGACGAGCCCCCAAATGAAAGATCCCCCCGGGGCTCCAAGCACCCCGGAATGGACCGCTTCTCAGGAGGAGACCCCCGGACCCAAAAACCGAGCCGAGTCCACTGGTCAGATGCAAACAGCACGAGGTTTATTGAGTAGACACAGGTACCTGCGGGCGGTCAAGTCTTAGGAGGACTCGCGCGCCAGCCCTTTGTTCAGGGCCTTTTTATGGGGTTTGGGGAAGCGAAAGCATACGTACAGAAGCAGAAGCATGGTTACAAAGTTTTCATTGGCTGGTTTGAATGTAAAGGCATACTTGGTGTTTGTAGATTGGCTAGTTCAAATGTAAAGGCATACTTGGCACGCGGGAATACCCCTGATTGGTTCGCTCAGCATCCTTCATTTACATAGTGGGAAGTTACTTTCATTGGTCGTTAACAAAAGGGAAACAGATAGTATTGGCTAGATTTCAATCCTTCATTAGCATGTAGACTGACCATCGGCATTGGCCAGACCACAATCCCTTATTAGCATGTAGACTGACCATCGGCATTGGTCAGACTACAATCCCTTATTTGCATGTAGACTGACCATCGGCATTGGTCAGACTACAATCCCTTATTTGCATGTAGACTGACCTTTCAACATTCCTTGTAGTATCTTATCACTTTTTACAACATGGGAGGAATGTTTAAGGGAGTGGGAGAAGGGGGTGTTGGCTAAGCAAAGAGAAGGGGGAAGGAGGGGGAAAGGGAGGGAGAAAACCGTTTTCAGGGGCACGCATTTTTCTCTCGCCCTGATGTTGTCCGAATCGCCTAAAGGCACCGTTGGTGCTGGTGTGGGAGGGGGATGCGTGGCCCCGGGACTCAGGGTTCCCCAGATTGAGGCACCGAGGGACAGGAACCCAGAAGCAGACGGCCGGATAGCAGGCAAGAGGGTGAGGCCGGGCTTCGTGGCGGGCCAGGCCTCAAAGACCAGCGCCAGGGAGAGGAACCCCGCAGGAGGATTCATAGGAGGCGTCGGCCTCGCCACAGCCTGCCCTCGGAAGGCTTCCTGGCGGGGCTGGAGCGCGATGGATCGCAATGGCACGCCAGGCACGGGGGGGCGGCCTTGCAGAAGTGCGGCGCCCGAAGCGAATTCGCGGGCGTTTTCCTGCCAATTCTCACGAGCGTTCTGCCCAAACAGGACCGGTTTGGGCAGAACGCTCGTGAGAATAGGCCGGCGTAGGGCAGTCCTGCGGATCTCCCTGCTCTCCGTGGCCCAGGGCCCCATCTCTCCCAGGGCATGCTGCGGCCCCCGAAAAAGCCGGAATCGCCAAGGCCCACCATGGGGCGCCGGCACAGGGGAAGGATCCCAGAGCAGAGTTGATGGACGAGTGGCGGCAGGGCATTCCCCTCCGTCTGTTCCGGGTGATGGGGCACCCAAAGATATGGCTGTCCGCATTTTGTTCATTGAGGTTTCTCTCTCTCCGAGGCGTGACCGAAGCGCCGATATGCACCATTGGGGCCGGGATGGGAGGGGTAGGCTTGGCCGAGGGACTCAGCATTCCCCAGATGGAGGCACAGAGTGACACGACTACGGAAGCCAAAGACTGGGACCCAGGTGAAATATCAAGCCCGAGTCTCGGGGCAGCCCTGGCCCATGGGACGGCGCTAAGTTTGGGACACCAGCGCCGAGGAGCAGGTGGCGTCGGCCTCGCCACAGACTGCCTCGCGGATGGCTTCCTGGCGAGGTTTGTGCGCTAGCGCTCGCGCTGCCAGGACAAGCCCCGGGGGGCTGACCTGTGGAAGAACTGCACCCGAAGCGAGTCCGCCGCGTGTTTTCCGGCCAGGTTCCCCGAGCGTTCTGCCCAAACCGGGATCGGTTAGGGCAGAACGCTCGTGATAATTGGCCGGCGTTGGGCACCCTGCGGACCGCCCGGCTCTCCGTGGCCCAGGGACCC
This sequence comes from Neogale vison, assembly GCF_020171115.1. Classification (NCBI taxonomy): domain Eukaryota; kingdom Metazoa; phylum Chordata; class Mammalia; order Carnivora; family Mustelidae; genus Neogale; species Neogale vison. The sequence continues at coordinate 51,896,904 of NC_058095.1, forward strand.
TTCTTGCCCAGGGCATGCTGAGGTCGCCTGAATACCCGAGGAAACGACGCGGCCCACCAGAGGGCGGTGGCGCACGGGAGCGTTCCCTGAGCACAGTATCAGGGCGGGTGGGGGCGGGGCGTGCGCCTCTGTCTTTTCAGGCTGATGGAGCGCCCAAGGATGGCGCTGTCCTCAGTTGGGTCATGCAGGTCTCTCTCGTTTCGAGGCTTGTCTGAAATGCCGAAATGCACCGTTTGCGCCGGGGCGTGACGCGGAGGCGTTGCCACGGAACTCAGGATTCCCAAGATGGAGGCACAGAGGGACAGGACCCCTGAACGGAATCCTGGGAAGCCGGCGAAATTTCGAGCCCGAGTCTCGGGGCAGCCCTGGCCCCACGGGATTGCACAAAGTGGGGACTCCCGCTGGCCAAGAAGCAGGAGGCATCGGCCTCGCCGCAGACTGCCTCGCGGAGGGCTCCTTGGCAGGGTTTGTGAGCGAATTCTCAAGATGCCGGGCCAGGCCCTGGGGGGCGGCCCTGCTACGTGTGACGCCTGAAGCAAGTTCGCAAGGAGTTTTCCGTCCAATTCTCACGGGATCAGTTTGGGCAGAACCCTAGTGTGAATTGGCCGTCGTTGGGCAGCCCTGCCGCACGCCTTGCACTCCATCGCCCAGGGCCGTTACTCGCCCCGAGCTTGGGGCGGCCACCCGGAAAATGCGCGAAAACGTCGCGGCCCACCCGGACTCCCCGGCGCTATGGAGCGTTCCCAGAGCAGAGTTGAAGGACGGGTGGCGGCCGGGCCTACGTTTCCGACTTTAGCGAGGATCGTGTGCCCGAGAATTGGGCTGACCTCAGTGGGGGCACGCAGGTTAATCTCGCTCTGGGATTGTCCGAAGCGCCGAAAGGCACCCTAGGCACCGGTGTGGGAGGGGGAGGTGTGGCCCCGGGATTCAGGGTTCCCCAGATTGAGGCACAGAGGGACACAACCTCGGAAGCCGAAGGCTGGGACGCAGGTGAAATATCAAGCCTGACTCTCGGGGCATCCCTGGCCCCATGGGACGGCGCTAAGTAGGGGACACTAGCGCAGAGGAGCAGGAGGCGTCAGCCTCGCCTCAGCCTGCCTCGCGGAGGGCTTCCTGGCGAGGTTCGTGCGCGAGCGCTCACGGTGTCAGGACAAGTACCAGGGGGCTGACCTGCGGAAGAGCTGCGCCCGAAGCGAGTTCGCCGAGCGTTTTCTGGCCAATCCTCACGAGGGTTTTGACCAAACCGGGATTGATTTGAGCAGAACGCTCGTGAGAATTGGCCGGGGTTGGGCGGTCCTGCGGACCGCCTGGCTCTCCGTGGCCCAGGGCCCCTTCTTGCCCAGTCGATGCTGCGAACACCTGGAAAACAGGAGGAAACGACGCGGCCCACCAGTGGGCGCCTGCGTACGGGAGTGTTCCAGGAGCAGAGTTGAGCGGCGGGTGGGGGCAGGGCAATGTGGGAGGGGGAGGCGTGGTCCCGGGACTCATGGTTCCCCAGATGGAGGCACCGAGGGACAGGAACCCAGAAGCAGACGGCTGGGTAGCAGGCGAAACTGCGAGCCTGGGCTTCGTGGCGGGCCAGGCCCCATGGAACAGCACCAGGGAGAGGACCCCCGCAGGAGGATTAGCAGGAGTCGTCGGCCTCGCCACAGCCTCCCTCGTGAGCGATTCCTGGCGGGATTGGTGCGGGACGGCTCGCAATGGCACACCAGGCCCCGGGGGTCGGCCGTGCAGAAGTGTGGAGCCCGAAGCGATTTCGCCGGTCTTTTTCCTGCCAATTCTCACCAGCGTTCTGCCCAAACCAAAGTCGCAGGGGAGAGTTTCCAGAGCAAAATTGACGGGCGAGTGGCGGCAGGGCATGCGCCTCCGTCTTTTCAGGCAAAAGGGGCACCCAAGGATGGGGCTGTCCGCGGTTGGGTCATGCAGGTTTCTCTCTCTGAGGCTTGTCTGAAGCGCCGAAATGCAGCATTGGGGCCGGGATGGGAGGGGGAGGCGAGGCCACGGGCCTCAGGATTCCCCAGATGGAGGCACAGAGGGACATGACACCAGAAGCCGAATGCTGGGAATCAGGTGAAATATTGAGCTCGAGTCTCGGGGCAGCCCTGGCCCCATGGGACGGCTCTAAGTAGGGGACACCCGAACCGAGGAGCAGGAGGCTTCATCCTCGCCACATCCTGCCTCGCGGAGGGCTTACTGACGAGGTTCGTGAAGGAGCGCTCTCGATGCCAGGCCAGGCCACAGGGGGCGGCCCTGCAGATGTGCTGCGCCCAAAGCGAGTTCACCGGGCGTTTTCCGGCCAATTCTCACGAGCGTTCTGCCAAAACCGGGATCGGTTAGGGCAGAACGCTCGTGAATATTGGCCGGCGTTGGGTAACCATGCGGACCGCCCTGCTCTCCGTGGCCCAGGGACCGTTCTTGCCCAGGGCATGCTGCGGCCGCCTGAAAACCTGAGGAAACGACGCGGCCCACCAGAGGGCGCCAGCGACGGGAGCGTTCCCGGAGCAGAGTATCAGGGCGGGTGGGGGCAGGGCGTGCACCTCCGTCTTTTCAGGCTAATGGAGCGACCAAGGATGGCGCTGTCCGCAGTTGGGTCATGCAGGTCTCTCTCGCTTCGAGGCTTGTCCGAAATGCCGAAAAGCTCCGTTTGCGCCGCGGCGTGAGGCGGAGGCGTTTCCACGGAACTCAGGATTCCCAAGAGGGAGGCACAGAGGGACAGGACCCCGGAAGCGGAAGGCTGAGAAGCCGGCGAAATTTCTAGCCCGAGTTTTGGGGCAGCCCTGGCCCCATGGGACTGCGCCAAGTCGGGGACCCCCGCCGGCCGAGAAGCAGGAGGCATCGATCGGCCTCGCCGCAGACTGCCTCGCAGAGGGCTCCTTGGCGGGGTTGGTGAGCGAGTTCTCGCGATGGCGGGCCAGGCCATGGGGGGCGGCCCTGCAGACGTGTGACGCCCGAAGCAAGTTCGCAAGCCGTTTTCTGGCCAATTCTCACGAGCGTTCTGCATAAACCGGTATCGGTTGGGGAGAACGCTCGTGAGAACTGGCCGGCGTTTCGCAGCCCTACGGACTGTCCTGCTCTCCATGGCCCAGGGCCGGTTCTCGCCTGGAGCATGGGGCGGCCGCCCGGAATGCGCGAAAACGTCGCGGCCCGCCACGATGCCCCGACACAGGGGAGCGTTCCCGGAGCAGAGTTGAAGGACGCGTGGCGGCCGGGCCTACGCTTCTGACTTTAGGGAGGATCGGGTGCCCAAGGATGGGGCTGACCTCAGTGGGGGCACTCAGCTTTCTCTCGCTCTGAGGTTGTCCGAAGTGCTGCAAGGCACTGTAGGCGCCAGTGTGGGAGGGGGAACGTGGCCGTGGGACTCAGGGTTCCCCAGATGGAGGCACCGAGGGATAGGAACCCAGAAGCAGACGTCTGGGTAGCAGGCGAAACTGCGAGCCTGGGCTTCGTGGCGGGCCCTGCCCCATGAAACAGCGCAACGGAGAGGACCCCCGCAGGAGGATTAGCAGGAGGCATCGGCCTCGCCACAGCCTGCCTCGCGGAGGTCTTCCTTGCGGGGTTGGAGCCCGATGGCTCGCCATGACATGCCATGCACGGGGGGCGGCCATGCAGAGGTGAGGCGCCCGAAGCCAGTTTGCCGGGTGTTTTCCTGCCAATTCTCACCAGCGTTCTGCCCAAACCAGGATCGGTTTGGGCAGAACGCTCGTGAGAATTGGCAGGTGTTGGGCAGTCCTGCGGACCTCACTGCTCTCAGTGGCCCAGGACCCCTTCTCTCGCAGGGCTTGCTGGGGCCCCCAGAAAATGCCTGAGGCGCTGGGGCCCACCAGGGGGTGCCGGCACAGGGGAGCGTCCCAGAGCAGAGTTGACTTACGAGTGGCGGCAGAGCAGGCGCCTCCGTCTTTTCGGGCTGATGGGTCCCCCCAAGGATGGGGCTCTCTGCAGTTGGGTCATGCAGGTTTCTCTCTCTCCAAGGCTTGTCTGATGCGCCGATATGCACCATTGGGGCCGGGATGGGAGGGTGAGGCGTGGCCGTGGGACTCAGGTTTCCCCAGATGGAGGCACAGAGCGACAAGACCCCGGAAGCTGAAGGCTGGGAAGCAGGTGAAATATCGAGCCCGAGTCTCGGGGCAGCCCTGGCCCCATGGGACGGCGCTAAGTAGGGGACACCAGCGCCGAGGAGCTGGAGGCGTCGGCCTCGCCTCATCCTGCCTCGCGGAGGGCTTCCTGGCAATGTTCCTGCGTGAGCGCTCCCGATGCCAGGACAAGCCCCGGGGGCGCGGACCTCTGGACGAGCTAGCACGAAGCGAGTTCGCCCGGCGTTTTCCAGTCAATTCTCACGAGTGTTCTGCCCAAACCGGGGTTGGTTTGGGCAGAACACTCGTGAGAATTTGCCAGCGATGGGCAGACCTGCGGACCGCCCGGCTCTCCGTGGCTCAGGGCCCCTTCTCGCCCAGTCATATCTTGGCCGCCTGGAAAACGCGAGGAAACGACGTGGCGCATAAGGTGGCGCCGGCACCCAGGAGAGTACTTGGAGCAGAGTTGAGCGGCGGGTGGGGGCAGGGCATGCGCCTCCGACATTTCTGGTTAACGGGGCGCCCAAGGATGGGGCTCTCTGCAGTTGGGTCATGCAGATTTCTCTCTCTCCAAGGCTTGTCCGAAGCGCCGATATGCACCATTGGGGTCGGGATGGGAGGGTGAGGCGTCGCCGTGGGACTCAGTTTTCCCCAGATGGGTCACAGAGCGAAAGGACCCCGGAAGCTGAAGGCTGGGAAGCAGGTGAAATATCGAGCCCGAGTCTCGGGGCAGCCCTGGCCCCATGGGACGGCGCTAAGTAGGGGTCACCAGCGCCGAGGAGCAGGAGGTGTCGGCCTCGCCTCAGCCTGCCTCTCGGAGGGCTTCCTGGCGAGGTTCGTGCGCGAGCGCTCGCGATGCCAGGACAAGACCCGGGGGGCCGTACATGCGGATGAGCTAGCACGAAGCGAGTTCGCCGGGCGTTTTCGTGCCAATTCTAATGAGTGTTCTGCCCAAACCGGGGTTAGTTTGGGCAGAACGCTCGTGAGAATTGGCCAGCGATGGGCAGACCTGCGGACCGCCCGGCTCTCCGTGGCTCAGGGCCCCTTCTCGCCTAGTGCATACTGCGGCCGCCTGGAAAACGCGAGGAAACGACGTGGGCCCTCAGGTGGCGCCGGCGCCCGGGAGAGTTCTTGGAGCAGAGTTGAGCGGTGGGTGGGGGCAGGGCATGCGCCTCCGAATTTTTGGGTTGATGGGGCGCCCAAGATGGGGTTCCTCAGTTGGGTCATGCAGGTTTCTCTCGCTTCGAGGCTTGTCTGAAGCGCCGAAATGCACCGTTTGTGCCGGAGCGTGAGGCGGAGGCGTTGCCATGGAACTCAGGATTCCCAAGATGGAGGCACAGAGGGACAGGACCCCGGAAGCAGAATCCTGGGAAGCCGGCGAAATTTCGAGCCCCAGTCTCGGGGCAGCCCTGGCCCCATGGGACTGCGCCAAATAGGGGACTCCCGACGGCCGAGAAGCAGGAGGCCTCGCCACAGCCTGCCTCGCAGAGGGCTTCCTGGCGGGATTGGAGCGCGATGGCTCGTAATGGCACGCCTGGCCCGGGGGCGGGCGGCCGTGCAGAAATGCGGCGCCCGAAGCAAGTTCGCCGGGCGTTTTCCGGCAAATTCTCACGAGCGTTCTGCCCAAACCAGAATCGGTTTGGGCAAAACGCTCGTGAGAATTGGCCTGCATTGGGCGGTCCTGCAGACCACAGCTCTCCGTGGCCCAGGGCCCCTTCTCTCCCAGGGCATGCTGAGCCCCTGAAAATCATTGAATTTACCGGGCCCTCATCGGGGCAGGGGAGCGTTCCCGGAGCAGAGTTGATGGACGAGTGGTGGAAGGGCGTTCGCCTAAGTCTATTCGGACTGATGAGGCACCCAAGGATGCGGCTGTCCGCTGTTGGGTCATGCAGGTTTCTCTCTCTTCAAGGCTTGTCCGAAGCGCCAATATGCACCATTGGGGCCGGGGTGGGAGGGGGAGGCGAGGCCGCGGGACTCAGGATTCCCCAGATGGAGGCACAGAGGGACAGGACACTGGAAGCCGAAGACTGGGAAGCCCGTGAAATATCGAGCCCGAGTCTCGGGTCACCCCGGGCCCCGTGGGACGGGGCAAACTAGGGGTCACCCGCGCCGAGGAGCAGGAGGCGTCGGCCTCGCCGCATCATGCCTCGCTGAGGTCTTCCTGGCGAGGTTCCTGCACGAGCGCTGGCGATGCCAGGCCAGGCCCAGGGGGCGGGCCTGCAGATGTGCTGCGCCCGTAGAGAGTTCGCCGGGCTTTTTCCGGCCAATTCTCACAAGCATTCTGCCCAAACCGGGATCGGTTTGGGCAGAACTGTCGTGATAATTGGCCGGCGTTGGGCAGCCCTGCGGACCGCCCGGCTCTCCGTGGCCCAGGGACCCTTCTTGCCCAGGGCATGCTGCGGCCGCCTGCAAAACCGAGGAAACGACGCGGCCCACCAGGGGGCACCGACGCACGGGAGCATTCCCAGAGCAGAGTTGAGCGGCGGGTGGGGGCAGGGCGTGCGCCTCCCTCTTTTTGGGCTGATGGGTCGCCCAAGGATGAGGCTGTCCTCAGTTGGGTCATGCAGGTTTCTCTCGCTCCGAGGCTTGTCCGAAGCGCCGAAATGCACCGTAGGTGCCGGGGCATGAGGCGTCGGCATTGCCACGGGACTCAGGATTTCCAAGATGGAGGCACAGAGGGACAGGACCCGGAATCGGAAGGCTGGGAAGCCGGCGAAATTTCGAGCCCGAGTCTCGGGGCAGCCCTGGCCCCATGGGACTGCGCCAACTAGGGGACCCTCGCCAGCCGTGAAGCAGGAGGCATCGGCCTCGCCGCAGTGTGCCACGCGGCGGGTTTCTTGGTGTGGTTCGTGAGCGAGCTCTCGCGATGCCGGGCCAGGCCCTGAGGGGCGGCCCTGCAGACCTGTGACACCCAAAGCGAGTTCGCAAGGCGTTTTCCAGCCAGTTCTCACGAGCGTTCTGCCCAAACCGGGATTGGGGCAGAACGAGAATTGGCCGGCTGTGGGGCCCTGCGGACCACTCTGATCTCCATGGCCCAGGGCCGTTTCTCGCCCGGAGGTTGGGGTGGCCGCCCAGAAAATGCGCGGAAACGTCGCGGCCCACCTGGAGGCCCCGGTGCTGGGAAGCATTCCCAGACCAGCGTTGAAGGACGGGTGGCGGCCGGGCCTACGCTTCCGACTATAGGGAGGATCAGGTGCCCAAGGATGGGGCTGACCTCAGTGGGGGCACACAGGTTTCTCTCGCTCTGAGGTTGGCCGAAGCGCTGAACGGCACCGTTGGTGGCAATGTAGGAGGGGGAGGCGTGGCCACGGGACTCAGGGTTCCCCCGATGGAGGCACCGAGGGACAGGAACCCAGAAGCAGACGGCTGGGTAGCGGGGAAACTGCGAGCCCGGGCTTCATGGAGGGCCAGGCCCCATGGAACAGGGCCAGGGAGAGGACCCCCGCAGGCGGATTAGCAGGAGGCGTCGGCCTCGCCACAGCCTGCCTAGCGGAGGGCTTCTTGGCGGGATTGGAGCGGGATGGCTCGCAATTTTCATGCCAGGCCCAGGGTGGCCACCGTGCAAAAGTGCGGCGCCCGAAGCGAGTTCGCCGGGCGTTTTTCGGCCAATTCTCACGAGCGTTCTGCCCAAACCAGGATCGTTTTGGGCAGAACGCTCGTGAGAATTGGCCGGCGTTGGATAGTCCTGCGGACCTCGCTGCTCTCCGTGGCCCATGGCCCCTTCTCTCCCAGGGCATGTTGCGGCCCCCGGAAAATGCCGGAGTCGCCGGGGCCCACCATGGGTCGCTGGCGCAGGGGAGCGATCCCAGAGCAGAGTTGACGGACAAGTGTCGGCAGAGCATGCGCCTCCGTCTTTTCGGGCTGATGGGGCACCCAAGGATGGGGCTGTCCCCATTTGGTTCATTTAGGTTTCTCTCTCTCCGAGGCTTGTCCGAAGCGCCGATATGCACCATTGGGGCCGGAAAGGGAGGTGGAAGCGTGGCCGAGGAACTCAGGATTCCCCAGATGGAGGCACAGAGGGACATGACCCCGGAAGCCGAAGGCTGGGACGCAGGTGAAATATCAAGCAAGAGTCTCGGGGCAGCCCTGGCCCCATGGGACGGCGCTAAGTAGGGGACACCCGCGACGAGGAGAAGGAGGCGTCGGATTCGCCACATCGTGCCTCACGGTGGGCTTCTTGGTGAGGTTCGTGCCCGAGCGCTGGTGATGCTAGGCCAGGCCCCTGGGGGCGGGACTGCAGATGTGCTGTACCCGTAGCGAGGTCGCCGGGCGTTTTCCGGCCAATTCTCACGAGCGTTCTGCCCAAACCGGGATCGGTTTTGGCAGAACTATCGTGATAAATGGCCGGCGTTGGGCAGACCTACCGACCGCCTGGATCTCCATGGCCCAGAGACCCTTCTTGCCCAGGGCATGCTGCGGCTGCCTGAAAACCTGAGGAAACGACGTGGTCCACCAGGGGGCGCCGGCGCACGGGAGCGTCCCCAGAGCAGAGCTGCAGGGCGGGTGGCGGCAGGGTGTGTGCCTTTGTCTTTTCGGGCTGATTGGTATCCCATGATGTGCCTGTCCTCAGTTGAGTCATGCAGGTTTCTCTCGCTCCGAGGCTTGTCCGAAGCGCCGAAATGCACCGTTGGCGCCGGGGCGTGAGGCGGAGGCATTGCCATGGAACTCAGGATTCCCAAGTTGGAGGCACAGACGGACAGGAACCCGGAAGCGGAAGGCTGGGAAGCCGGGGAAATTTCGAGCCCGAGTCTCTGGGCAGCCCCAGCCCCATGGGACTGCGCCAAGTAGGGGACCCCCGCCGGCCGAGAAGCGGGAGGCATCAGCCTCGCCTCAGTCTGCCCCGTGGAGGACTCCTTGGCGGGGTTCGTGAGCGAGCTCTCGTGAAGCCGGCCAGGCCCTGGCGGGGAGCCCAGCAGACGTGTGATACCCGAGCGAGATCGCAAGGCGTTTTCCGGCCAATTCTCACGAGCGTCCTGGTTTGGGCAGAGCGCTCGTGAGAATTGACCAGCATTTGGCATCCCTGCGGACCGCCCTGCTCTCCGTGGCCCAGGGCCGTTTCTCGCTGGAGCATGAGGCGGCTGCCCGGAAAACGTGTGAAAACGTCGTGGCCCCCCTGGAGGCCCTGGCGCTGGGGAGCGTTCCCAGAGAAGAGTTGAAGGACCGGTGGTGGCCGGGCCTACGCTTCCGACATTAGGGAGGATCAGGCATTCAAGGATGTGGCTGACCTCAGTGGGGGCACGCAGGTTTCTCTTGCTGTGAGGTTGTCCCAAGCGCCGAAAGGCACCGTTGGCGCCAGTGTGGGAGGGGGAGGCGTGGCCGCGGGACTCAGGGCTCCCCAGATGGAGGCACCGAGGAACAGGAACGCAGAAGCAGATGGCTGGGTAGCAGGCGATACTGCGAGCCCGGGCTTTGTGGCAGGCGAGGCCCCATGGAACAGCGCCAGGGATAGGACCCCCGCAGGAGGATTAGCAGGAGGCGTGGGCCTCGCCACAGCCTGCCTCGCGGAGGGCTTCCTGGCGGGGTTGGGCAAAATGGCTGGCAATGGCACGCCAGGCCCGGGGTTGGGGGGCGGCCGTGCAGAAGTGCGGCGCCCGAAGCGATTTCGCCGGGCCTTTTCCTGCCAATTCTCACAAGCGTTCTGCCCAAACCTGGATCAGTTTGGGCAGAGCGCTCGTGAGAATTGGCCGGCGTTGGGCAGTCCTGCGGACCGCCCTGCTCTCTGTGGCCCAGGGCCCCTTCTCTCCCAGGGCATGCTTCTGCCCCCGGAAAACACACGGAATCCACAGGGCCCACCAGGGTGCGCCAGCGCAGCGGAGCGTTCCCGGAGCAGAGTTGACCGACGAGTGGCGGCAGCGCATGCGCCTCCGTCTTTTCGGGTTGATGGGGCGCCCTAGGATGGGGCTGTCTTCAGTTGGGCCATGCAGGTTCCTCTCACTCCGAGGCTTGTCTGAAGTGCCGAAATACACCCTTCCAGCCGGGGCGGGAGGCGGAGGCTTTGCCACGGGACTCGGGATTCCCCAGATGGAGGCACAGAGGGACAGGACCCCGGAAGCGGAAGGCTGGGAAGCAGGCGAAATTTCGAGCCCGAGTCTCGGGGCAGCCCTGGCCGCATGGGACGGCGCCAATTAGGGTACCCCCGCAGGCCGAGAATCAGGAGGCATCGGCCTCGCCACAGTATGCCTAGCGGAGGGTTCATTGGCTGGGTTCGTGAGCGAGCTCTCGCGATGCCGGGGCAGGCCCCGGGTGGCGGCCCTGCAGATGTGTCACTCCTGAAGCGAGTTCACAAGGCGTTTTCCGGCCAATTTTCACGAGCGTTCTGCCCAAACCGGGATCGGTTTGGGCAGAACGCTCGTGAGAATTGGCCGGCATTGGGCAGCCCTGCGGACCGCCCTGCTCTCCGTGGCCTAGGGCCCTTTCTCACCCAGGGCATGCTGCGGCCAGCCGGTAAACGCATGGAAACGACGCGGCCCATCCGGGGGCGCCGGCTCATGGGAGCTTTCCCGGAGCAGAGTTGAAGGACGCGTGGTGGCAGGGCATGTGCCTCTGGCTTTTCAGGACGATGAGGCGCCCAAGGATGGGGTTGTCCTCAGTTGGGTCATTCAGATTTCTCTCGTTCCGAGACTTTTCCAAAGCACCGAAATGCATCGTTGGCGAAGTGGTGGGAGGGGGAGGCGTGGTCGGGTATCAGGATTCCCCAGATGGAGGCACAGAGGGACAGGACCCCGGAAGCGGGAGGCTGGGGAGTAGGCGAAATTTTGAACCCGAGTCTCGGGGAAGCCGTGGCCCCAAGGGACGGCACCAAGGACGGGACACCTGCAGGACGAGGAGCTGGAGGTGTCGGCCTCGCCACAGGCTGCCTCGCGGAGGTCTTCCGGCGAGGTTTGTGCGCCAGCGCTCTTGATGCCGGGCCAGGCCCCGTGGGGCAGCCCGGCAGATGTGCTGCGCCCGAAGAGAGTTCGCCAGGCTTTTTCTGGCCAACTCTCATGAGCGTTCTGCCCAAACCAGGATCGGATTGGCTGTTCTTCTTGCTCCTTGACAGTGAAGAGAGAAGGAGCCGTGGAGCTTGATCTAGAGGCTAGTCATGCAGGCTGCACACACGTTGGTGCTGAACCATGAGAAGGGGGAGATAGAAGTAACAAAGTGCTGCCAGAAGGCAGAGAAAGAATTCCTTGTTTTAGAGCTTATCAACTCCAACAGAGGAGCAGACACCATGTTTTCCTATCAGCAAGAGGGGATAAGGAGTTAAGTAGTCCAAGTAGGGCCAGAGAAGACAGGGAAACCTCCCTGAAACAAATGGTGTTTCGGCAGCTGCTTGGGAATATTCCCTATGGTCTCTGTCCCGAGTTAGACCAACCCCAGTTAGCTCCAGTTATAGCCATTTACACAGGAAATGAGCTCCATGGCTAATTCAGATGGGCTGGGTACACAGCCCTAGGCTCAGGGGACACACAACACAAAAACACAACTCGCTGGTGCGCTTCAGGCGGCTCTGTGGCTAATTGAATGGGCTGGGTAATCAGTCCTAGGTGCACTTCCAGCTGCCCCGAGGCTACCCAGATGGGCTGAGTAAACAGCCCCAGACAGGGGTCCGGAAGACGTCTCCCACTGGCCTACTGGCAGCCTTATATTGCGTCTGCCAGGAATATTTGCAAGTTCCAACCTCAGACTTCTGGAAACAGATTCAGATTATGGATCCAAGAATGACAGACAATACAGAGACAGAGAAGGAGACAGAGGCAGAGACAGAGCCGGCTCACTTACTGATCGGTTTTCAGCAACCCGTTGACTAGGCATCTGATGGGTCTGTGGGGTGCTATCCCATATGCTATGCCCAAATTCTGAGACCCTCCAAAGACGTCCACCAGAGTCCAGAGTCAAAGCCAAACAGCAAGGGTCGTTTATTACGAATTTGAACCCGGACCTCAGCGCACTCGTTGCCGGTGACGCTAAGACGTCCCGAGCTCAGGATCACAACACCTTTTATACACTATTTTTGGGGAGGCAGAGACAGCATACATCATAGTATCTTGTAACAAATCACCACATACCACGGGAAAATCAAAAAGGAACTCTATAATATGACTGGCACGCTACAGAGCGGGAAAAGACTGGGAACAGATTATTGGTTAGGTCAAAGGGCTGTCATTCTTCAAACTGCTTAGTTGGCACCACTAAGGTATGTGTCACCTCAGGATTGGCCGGGGTCTTCCTGTCAAGCCATGGGGTGCCAGATGGTTATTATCTCTTGCACCCAGAGCTGGGTGGGGGGACCGAGAGCAGTCATTTTGTCACGTCCAATTCTGGGTGGGGGTTTCTCTGGCGCCCGATGGCTGTTATCTCTCGGCCCAGAGCCGGGTGGGGGCCTGGGAGCAGCCACTCTGCCATGTTCAATTCTGGGCGGGGGTTGTGTGGTTACAGAGTGCCTATAGAAAGTCTGCTGGTATTTTTCCACCTCCTCATGGGTTAGCATGCGAAGGCACAGAAGCAGAAATAGCGGTAATGGTCATAATTTTATTCCCTAAGCATCTCATATACAAAACACAAAAATTACATGGTGGGCAAATACAGGGAAGGAGAATACATCCATAGGGTTCCAGCCAGTATAAACTGCTGCTTGGGGTTTGAGGCTGGTTATTCCACCGAAACTGCTGCTGGATTGAGCCCTTCAGGAACCACAGGAGTATGGGCAAGACCCTGCTGGACTACCAGGTCTGGCAAAGGGGCTGACATCTCAGGAGAGTAAAGTAGAGCCCTGACTACCATCTGCCCAGTGGAGGTGGTGTTACTATTCTTGCTGAGGGATGAGCTCCAGCACCACGGATGGGGTGGGCCATCTTTTTCTCTGATGATACTGCAGGCGCCACATTGAGAGTGGACCGAGTTCCTGAGGTCATTCAGGATCCTTCTTTGGGCCTAGTTTATGGTTCCATGAAGATACAGTATCATCAGCATGATTGACTTCCCATGTACTTTCCAAATAAAGGAAAGTTTTCCCACCATTCCATTCTGGCTGTGTCCAAGAACGAGTCCCTTGGAGTTCTCCCTGACTAAAGACCATGGGGGCAGGCATGTGAGACTACTCATTCCTTTCAGCCCAACTTCACTTTATGGAGGCTTGCTCAGTGTGGCCCACCCAGTCAACTCCACAGGCCTACATCAGTCAGCCCAGTCCTTCTCACTGCCAGCCTCTTGCTCTGTGGGCTCAAGCTGATGCAGCTATAAGAGCAGAAGTTGGGCATGGTGCTCCAAATCTGAGGCTGGCATATTGAGCCCCAGGTATAGCAGAAACATATTCAGGCTGGGAAATTCTGGACCAAATCCTTAGGCTATTGTTCTTGCCATGATTTCAAGATGGACAAGATGGCCATGGGGATAAACAGTTGGACAGAGGAGTCAAAGGACTGGGCACCATCCCAAACCAATATCCCAGGGAACCCCTGTGCGATCCTGGGTCCCTGGGCTTCCAGATCCTGTCAGAGACCAGTCCTAGTCCTTGTCCACTTGTGATCTGGCAGTAATGCCTGAAACAGGCCTGGTCTCAGATAACAGGTTGGCAAAAAACCTTTATGAGTGTAAGTCCTTGATCAACAGTGTGATCATTTCTGTCCTTCTCGGGGGAGCTGGACACACACTTCAGTCTGTCTCCTTGCCCACTTGCCACTTGAATTCAACTGCATAGACCCAGCGAGGGGTGGTGTCTGGCCCCTTAATTACCCTCACTTCTCACACCACTGCTCTGTGAGGATCCAACCAAGGAAAGAACAAAGGGACTCTGTCTCTAGCCAAGCCTTCCCAGTACCTTCCCAATACCTCAAGCATTAGCTCCTGTGCCCAACTGCTGCCTCTTTCACTAGGTACCACGAGTAAGTCTCCTTCCACTGACACTAGTCTCCCACAGGGTGTGCAACGTTTGGTCTCCTGACCACCTTGTGAGTACCCAGTGTACAGGGTCTAACAGATTGCTGAGTGTATGGTTCCTACAGCCTCTCTTCTGGGTCCTAGGATTGAAAGAGAGTTAAGGCTTGGAGTGGAATGCATTCTGAATGACTCAGTTAGGGGCTAAAGCTGTCCCACAACCCCATATGCTCTGGCACAGTGCCCAAACCCACAGCTCCCCTGGGCCTTTTCCTTTATCCAGAAGAAACTCTTGGACGTTTATCCTTAAGGAGGAATCACAGGTTTGTGGGATGAGGGTCCAAGAGTCCTTCCAACTCCCAGTCCCCTGGCTGCTCTGGAGGAGGGGGGAGGTCTACATCAGCTGAAGCTCACTCACATATGCCATTGCTCTTGCAATCTGCTGACCCCATCATAACTGGATAAAATGCAAGCATATCTAGAGGAGGCCAGGGAGCATCACATGAAATGTCCTGTGGTTGCTACCTGTCATTGTGTCCAGTGTCACTGTCTGACCCCTGACTAGTCTGGAGCCCAGGGTGCTGTCTTCCCTGTGCAGGGTTCACAGTCAGCAATCAGAGGAGACCCTGTGCTGAGTGGGGCTTCCTGAATGCTTGCTAAATGAAACGGCCCTACCTAGCCCATCACAGATATCTTTGTGGACCTGGACCCACTGCTTACCCCTGGGGGCCCCTGCTGTCATTTCTCCTAGGCACAGACCCCAGATAGAGTCTCAAATATCCTTTTAAATGGCCAAACAGCCAGGATCAACACCATGATGATAGTGAGCCATAAGGCAGTAGCTTCATTATGACAAGCAGAGCAATGTTAAATGAGTACAAATGAGCGCACAGCCCCAGGAGCCCATCTGAATTTTCCCTTCAAAAGCCGAGTGAGTCCTTAAAATAACTCTGTCCCAGTCTAAGGAGAAAACTGATGCTTAGGAAGTTTTGGGACATTTCCAAACTCACAATGAGGCCGTGGCAAAATCCCACTGGGCAGTTAGGGACAGAGTGCTCACCTTGAAAACAGGAGGTCCAGCACATCTTAGGTGGTGGCAAAGTCTCAGTATGAAACCAGGAATATGTCAACATAGCTGAGGTCTTTTATGACTGGCACCAGATGAATTGCTTCCTGCTCCAGCAGGTTGGCCCCATTGGTTTGTACCACATGGGTCTCACTCCTCTTCATTGATGAGCCATTTTTCCCCTTTGTTGGGGCCGCCTCCGGCTGGGAAAGTCCCCACCATTACAAGATGGCGCTTGGCTAACTGCCAGCAAAATACGCTGCAAGTAAACAACGAACGTTCTGGTGAAGCTCGCCTAAAGGAGAACATAGTCATTGGCTGTTTCAAATTTAATCAGCATAGTAACAGGACTCTCATTGGATCTCCCCATTGCTTTGCCCCTTATTGGTCACCTTGCTCGCTGATTGGTCATGTAAACGTATATAAGTATGTAGACTTGCGGAAATAAAGAGAGAAGATACATCTGAACCGGGGCTTCTTATCCTTGCGGGTTGAGGGCAACAAGTGGTGCCGAGACCCAGGAATAGTTAACACTTAAGTAAACCTTGCAAGGAACAATACTGCAGATAAGCGGGGAAGGGACCACGATTAAAGTGGTGGGAATCTTGTACAAGACCGCAACAAGAAGCGGGGCGGCCATAGAGCCGGGATTTCACAAGACCGCCATAAGAAGCGGGGCGGCCATAGAGCCCGGATTTTCTTATGGAAACCGCAGGTAAATGGGGGCATTAGCCACATTCAAAAGTGGAAATTCCGCCGTAAAGCGGGGAGTAAAGGCCACGTTCAAATGTGGGAATTCCGCGGTAACGCGGGGAGTAAAGGTCAACTGAAGTATATGCGTGTAAAAAGTTAATGTGCTAATTAGTGTCTTTAACATCTGTGTCTGTTGTCTGTGTGTTCATAATGGGATCTGAAGTATCTAAAGTGCGGTTGGAAGGGTCTTTAAAAGACCTGCTGAAAGCCAATGGAACTCCACTAAAAGCAAAAATTGCTCTGGCCTTTTTGAATACAGTGGAAAAGGCGGCTCCATGGTTCCTAGATGACCCATGTTCCTATCCCAGTTTCCATTCCAGAGGACAAGTTACCGGTGGTGCTATCCAGAAAGAAGAGAGATTTTGGTATCACAGTCACCGTTGTGACAGCATTGGCTATATCTACAGCAGCTGCCATGGCAGCAGCAATCTCGCTTGCTGCAACTATACCCACTGTGGAAGCTGTGAACACCCTTGCAGAAGAAACAGCAGCTGCCCTTCAAACACAGACTCAGATCAATGCACATCTGCATGCAGGAATCCTGATAGTCAACCAGAGAGTGGATTTGGTTCAAGAACAAGTGGATATATTGGGGGCCTTATTGGGACTGAGATGTATAGCACCCTTCCCGGCAATTTGTGTAACTCCCATAGCCTATACTAATATGAGTGACTTACAGAATGTCTCCCAACAGCTCTCCCAGTATTTGCAGGGTGCTTGGTCTGACAATTTTCAAAATTTCACACGAATCCTTCTGGCTGAGATAACTCGAGTAAATAGTACGCGTGTGCAACCAGCTTCCCTCCCAGAGCCATTTCAAACATTCAGCAATATGTTCCAGTTCACCAAACAATGGGCTGGCACAATTTGTCTTCTTGTCCTCATTCTTATTGGCATTCTGCTTCTATTCAGAAAAGTTTGCCAATGGAGAACACAGCAGCGAGAGCAGAGCCAAGCTATAGTACAAGCCCTTATGTCAACAGAGGCTGGGACATCTCCCCAGATATGGCTAAGCATGCTAGATTTGTAGTCAAAGACGGGTAGGATCAGTAGAGAAACATACCAACCTAAGACAGGACAGAGATCATGGATATCTTGTGTCTGATGATGGGTAAGGATGTTTTCTGCTACTGATGACCTAAGACAGGCACGATCTCTGCCATAAAACAAAAAAGGGGGAGATGTCGGGGCCGCCTCCAGCCGGGAAAGTCCCCACCATTACGAGATGGCGTTTGGCTCACTGCCAGCAAAATACGCTGCAAGTAAACAACGAACGTTCTGGCGAAGCTCGCCTAAAGGAGAACATAGTCATTGGCTGTTTCAAATTTAATCAGCATAATAACTGGACTCTCATTGGCTCTCCCCATTGCTTGGCCCCTTATTGGTCACCTTGCTCGCTGATTGGTCATGTAAACGTATATAAGTATGTAGACTTGCGGAAATAAAGAGAGAAGATACATCTGTACTGGGGCTTCTTGTCATCCTTGCGGGTCAAGGGCGACACCCCTTAGGTGAAAAGGAGGAGCCATGAGGCAGTGCTATAACTCCCATGAGGTTTAGGAGTTGAAGCCCAGACCAACCCCCCAAGATCCCAGTGACTTATGGCAAGAGGTGTAACAAGAGGGCCCGCAGACATTAAAATATTCATGTGACTGGGTGGTTCCTTGGCTGAATCCCAAGAGTCATGGTTTTGCATTGGGTTGCATACATAAGGCACAGTCTGCTTGAAGATTCTGTCTCTCTTATCAGGTGGAGACAAGATGGCAGAGAAGTAGAAGGTGCTGTTTCAACAGGTCCCCTAAAGTGAGCTGATGATCTACCAAAGAACTCTAATCACCCATGAATTCAGCCTGAGATTAGAATTATACACTTCTGGATCTCTAAGTAGGGATAAGATGCCAGTGGACAGGTAAAGTGGAGTGGAAATTTCAGGCAGATATTGGGAGAAAAACAAAAGTGGGAGGGATCCTTCAGAAGTGATCCATTAGAAAGTAATACCCCAATACGAGAGTGCCTGTGATTGGGGACCAGAATTAACTTGGAATCCGGTTGCAAGCACTCAAAAAGAGGAAAAGGTCTTAAGGGGAATTTGGTGGATTCAGGCAGTTAGGAACAGGGACTTAATCCCTGTTAGGAACAGGGACTCAGGATGACCACCACTGGTGCTGAGCCAGAGAGAGTGTAGCAAAGAAGCCAGGCCTTGGTCCCTCAACTGCTGGTGCACATGAGTATGTGTGGGTGGTGGTGCATGTGAAAGAGTCTGTTGTGGATGCCAGCTACTGCTCTCTAGAACCATAGCCCTTTGAACTCTGCACGCACACAGTAGCACCAGCAACAAAAACCTCTCCCCTAAGAGAGGTATGCACAGGCACTAAACAGTGCTCTCTAGGACCCGGAGATTCTGAACACTCCCAGTTCAGACCAGAGTGAAAAACTCAGTGTGCTATCTCTGGTTGAGACCTCTCTGGAGGTCTGGACCTGCCAGAGAGTAGTGGTGGAGGGAGCTGCTGGAAGCCAGCTCTCTGGACTAGTACTTTTCGTGCTTTTGGGTAAAATTGGGAGTCCCTCTGACCCCTGAGACCGTGGCTTGGGACATGCCCTATGGCAGCAGAGGGGAAATTTATGTGCTCTGGAGCACCCAGAGGGAAACAGACTGAGGCTTCTCTCTGAGACAGAGGTGTGGGTGAAGTTTGATTTTCTCTAAACTCCAAAGAACCGCCAAAAGCCACCAAAGAGAGAAAAAAAATCAAAACAAAAAGCCCCAAAACTCCAGAGAACAAAAGCCTAAAAAGCCTGTTTCCACAGAGCTCAGACACTTGATGGGGGTAGGAGGATTCAACTCTAGCAAGACTGACAGTAAAATCAAGAGGCAGGCCCCTCCCTCAGAAAGCCAACCAAAAAACAAAAATAAAAACAAAAACAAGAAGACAAACACCACTACTTCATAGATACAACATTTATTTTTAATTCATGCCCACTATTCTCATTCAATTTTTTAAAATATTTTAACCTATTTACCATCACAATGAGAGGTTAAGTACAAGTTCCATAATAACTTCTTAAATTGAACTTCTTTGATACATTACCTGTGTTTTTCTTGTTCTTTACTATTTTTTATTTTATTTATTTATTTTTTAACATTCATATAGAGATATGTTTCAAGGTAATCTCCTTTCCCCAATCAATGCTACCAATATTTATAATTCAGCTTAATTCACCTTTATCTCAGGAAAGTTGAGTCCTTTAACAAAGATATCAAGATAAAGAGAATTTATAACCACCCTCCCATCTTTTCTTCCTTCACTCTTTCTGTGTATTTGTTTTTTACTCTGGTAGTATATAAATCTTATACTCGGGGTTCGTTTTGGCTATGTGTTTTTTTTTTTCCCTTGTCATTTTTTTTTTCTTTCTGTTTGTCTGTTTCGGTTTGTGTACTTTATAAATCTTAAATTTGGGGCCCATTCAGGCTGGCTCTACTCTTTTTTTTTATTTTTTTCCCTCTCTCACTCTCCCTCCTTTTTCTTTTTCTTTATTTTTGGTGCAGACACACTAATAGCTCAGAAATGTTCCACAGTGCACATTGCCTGCACCAAGGTTGATATATTCAGTTCCACATCCCTTCAGCCAATTCTCATCAAAATACTAGGAGGAGGAATGCCCAACAGAGGAACAATTCGGAGACTGTGCCCTCTCCATCAGAGCTATTGGATATGGACATGAACAGTATGTGACAAGGGAATTTGGGCTAACAATTATTCAGGCAATGGCTAGGTTGGAGAAAGCCTTGGATGACAAAAATGGAATTGATTAGGGCAGAAGTGAAAGCAACCAGGGATGATGTTAACAATGCTCTCAATGAGTTCAAATCTAATCTAAATTCTGTAACAGCAAGGGTATTTGAGGAAGAAGATATAATTAGTGATCTAGAGGACAAACTGATAGAGAAAAAGGATCAGGAGGAAGCCTGGAACAAACAGCTTAGAAGCCATGAAAACAGAATTATGGAAATAAAGGATGACATGAAACATTCCAACATCAGAATTATTGGAATCCTTGAGGAGGAGGAGAAAGAAAGAAGACTAGGGATATAGTTGAACAAATTCACTATGAAAATTATCCCAACCTGGAGAATGGAACTAGCGTTCGTGTCCTAGAGGCAGAAAGTACTCCCCCACCATGATCATAGAATCTAGAAAGACCTCGAGGCAGCTTATTGTGAAAATGATAAATCATAATCGTAGACAGGAGCTCTTGAAAGCTGCTAGGGGAAGAGATTATTACATTCTTACAAGAGAGTAACACCCATTAGAATAACATCAGAACTGTCCAGAGAAACCTGGTGAGCCAGAAAGGGCTGGCAAGATGTATTCAGGGCACTAAATGAGAAGAACATGCAGTGCAGAATGCTTTAACCAGCAAGACTGACATTCAAAATGGATGGAGAGATAAAAAGCTTCCATGAACTGCATAGTTCAAAAGAGTGTGTGACCACCAAGCTGGCACTAAAAGAAATATTAAGGGGGGTTCTATAAGAAAGTAAAAATCCTAAGAATATCTTTGAGCAGAAATATATGGAGACAATCTACAGAAACAAAGACTTCACAGATAACATGATGTCAATAAAAACGTATCTTTCAATAATCACTCTCAATGTGAATGGCCTAAATGCACCCATAAAATGGCACAGACTTGGAGATTAGATAAAACAACAGGACAAAAAAAAAAAAAAAAAACCAGGACCCATCTACATGTTATCTACAAGAGACCCATTTTGTACTTAAGAATACGTCCAGACTGAAAGTGAAGGGATGAAGAAGCATCTTTCATGCCCATGGGCATCAAAAGAAGGTTGGGGTAATGATTCTCATATCAGATAAATTAGATTTTAAACTAAAGACTTTTGTCAGAGATACAGAAGGACACTACATCATTCTTAAATGGTCTATCCACCAAGAAGAACTAATAATTGTAAATATTTATGCCCCCAATATGGGAACAGCCAACTACATAAGACAACTGTTAATCAAAATAAAAAGTCATACTGATATAAATACATTAATAGTAGGAGATCTTAACATGCCACTCTCAGTAATAGATCACCCAAGCCGATAATCAATAAAGAAACAAGAGCAGTGAATAACACATTGGATCCAATGGACCTCATAGATATATACACAATATTCCACCCTCAAACAACAGCATACATATTCTTCTCAAGTGCACTTGGAACCTTCTCCAGAACAGATCACATTCTGTGTCAGAAATCAGGACTCAACCAATACGAAAAGATTGAGATTATCCCTGCATATTCTCAGACCACAATGTTTTGAAACTGGAGCTCAACCACAAGGAAAAGTTGTAGGAATTCAACCACCTGGAAACTGAAGACCACCTTGCTTAAGAATGCTTGGATCAACCAGGAAATCAAAGAAGAACCAACTTTTCAACATCCCATAGGTTCTGAACCAATGTGTTTTCATTTTCATTACTAGGAAAGAAGTGTTTAAGTTCTTATTTAATTTCCTGGCTCATGCAATCATTCCCTGGCAGGATGCTCTTGATCTCCAAATGTTTGAATTCCTCCCAAAATTCTTTTTTTTGCCTTTTTTGACAACATTGATGTATTTTTTTCAATTTATTTATTTTCAGAAATACAGTATTCATTATTTTTTCACCACAACCAGTGCTCCATGCAAGCCGTGCCCTCTATAATACCCACCACCTGGTACCCCAACCTCCCAATGCCCCGCCACTTCAAACCCCTCAGATTGTTTTTCAGAGTCCATAGTCTCTTGTGATTCACCTCCCCTTCCCATTTACCCCTCTCTAACAGGGGTAAGAGGGGTACTTCTCCTCTCTAACACCCCTTGTCCTCCATGATATTTGTTATGCTCCACAAATAAGTGAAACCATATGATAATTGACTCTCTCTGCTTGACTTATTTCGCTCAGCATAATCTCGTCCAGTCCCATCCATGTTGCTACAAAAGTTGGGTATTTACCCCAAGGATACAGATGTCGTGAAAAGAAGGGCCATCTGTACCCCAATGTTTATACCAGCAATGGCCACGGTCGCCAAACCATGGGAAGAACCAAGATGCCCTTCAACGGACGAATGGATAAGGAAGATGTGGTTCATATACACTATGGAGTATTGTGCCTCCATCAGAAAGGATGAATACCCAAAATTCCTTTATTTTCTTTTATTTTTTTATTTTTTTTCAATTTATTTATTTTCAGAAAAACATTATCCATTATTTTTTCACCACACCCAGTGCTCCATGCAAGCCGTGCCCTCTATAATACCCACCACCTGGTACCCCAACCTCCCACCCCCCCGCCACTTCAAACCCCTCAGATTGTTTTTCAGAGTCCATAGTCTCTCGTGGTTCACCTCCCCTTCCAATTTACCCAAATTCCCTACTCCTCTCTAACGCCCCTTGTCCTCCATGCTATTTGTTATGCTCCACAAATAAGTGAAACCATATGATAATTGACTCTCTCTGCTTGACTTATTTCACTCAGCATAATCTCTTCCAGTCCCGTCCATGTTGCTACAAAAGTTGGGTATTCATCCATTCTGATGGAGGCATAATACTCCATGGTGTATATGGACCACATCTTCCTTATCCATTCATCCGTTGAAGGGCATCTTGGTTCTTCCCATAGTTTGGCGACTGTGGCCATTGCTGCTATAAACATTGGGGTACAGATGGCCCTTCTTTTCATGACATCTGTATCTTTGGGGTAAATACCCAGGAGTGCAATTGCAGGGTCATAGGGAAGCTCTATTTTTAATTTCTTGAGGAATCTCCACACTGTTCTCCAAAGAGGCTGCACCAACTTGCATTTCCACCAACAGTGTAAGAGGGTTCCCCTTTCTCCACATCCTCTCCAACACATGTTGTTTCCTGTTTTGTTAACAAAATTCCTTTTTTTGATGGGGTTCCAGTTTCAAAGAATTATTGCCTGAAAAATGCAGGGGAAAATCTCAGAATATTGGTATTGGTTGAGACCTGATTTGATCTCTGTATGTGATTCTTTAAAAAAAATCTGATTATGTAATGTTTATCACCATGCAGCACATCATTAGTTTTTGACGCAGAGTTCTTAGACTCATGGTTTAAGTATAACAATGTTATATACATTATATATATGTCCATTCAGTACATGCCCTCCTTAATAACCACCACCAGCCTCATCAATCTCCCCAACGCCTTCCCCTCTAAAACCATGTTTTTTTGAGTTTACATTCTCTTGTGGTTCATCTCCCCATCCAATTCCCTTATCTTCCGCTTTCCCTTTTTTCTCCTAATGTACTCCATGTTATTCCTTATTTTCTACAACTATGTAAAATCATATGATAATTGACTTTCTCTGCTTGACACCTTATAATCAGAATAATTTCCTCCAGTCCCTTCCATGTTGATTCAAAAGTGGGATATTCCTCCTTTCTGATAGCTCAGTAATATTTCATTGTATAATTCCATTGTGTATAAGGACCACATCGTTTTTAACGATTTGTCTGTTTAAGGGCACCCTGAACCCTTCCACAGTTTGGCTATTGTGACCATTACTGCTATGAATATTGGGGTACAGGTGACCCTTCTTTTCAATATATCTGTATCTTTGTTGTAAATACCCAGTAGTGCAATTGTTGTGTCATAGGTAGCTCTATGTTTAACTTTCTGAGGACTCTACTGAAATGCCTGTAGCTCTTGTGAATCTATAGATCTATGTCTCTACCTCCCTTCTTACCTGTAGTAGTGATCTACCTGTCATCACACCGCTAAATAAAGAAATACACGTCATGGGAGTTCCAAATGTCCCTAAAGACATGCAGTCTTGAGGCAGAAGGGAAGAAGGAATGGTGGACAATGGCCCTTGTCCCGGCCTTTTGAATATTTTCTCCCCAAAGCAAAATATCAGATTTGGGAAGGTAGTGTGTGAGATAACTCTTCCATATCCAGCCTTTGCTGTGCCTTTGGGATATAGAGCATCACAGGATAGCATCTGCCAAGACCAGCACCAGACCCATCCTGCCTTCTCCACTGTTGTTTGACACCCACAACTTAGGGTTCTGGGGTCTGCCTCTAGACTGCATCTGTCCCTGCCCTTGTATCCTCTCCCCAAACCTGCCTTCTCCTGCCTCCTGATCACACAATCACCTCCTACAAACGTTGCCCTCATTTTCAGAATAAAGGAATGGGAACTGAAGGGGTGAGCAACTCTGGTGTGCCAGTCAGTGAAGGGGCTTAATGTTTGTGGAACCGTCAGTACAGCGAGCATGGTTTGATCAGGTAATCACAGGAGTTTCTGAGTGCTAGGAGCATAAAAGCAACCCATGATCCCCTTGCACTTAAGTGACCTGGACTCTTCCAGACTCTACATTGGCTCCTAGAAGCAGCACCCTCAAATTAGCTCAGACATCATCCATCTTATGTTTGTATGCCTCCCATTTTCCAAGTTCCCTTGAAGTTTATCTTGACCCCCAGAGGAAGCTTCCTCATAGTTCCCATCTGTGTATTCCCAGGTGCTATGGGCACACTCTTATTACTGAGCTCAGCCCAGGAGCCAGAGCTCTAGGCACTTCCCCTACAATCTCAGTTGGAGTCAAATGTAGACACCAGATGACTGGCATTTGCACCGCACCTACACTCCCACTCCACATCCCTGCAGCTAAGATGGACCATAGCCCAGAAGGGGCCATCCAGGAATCTCACCTCCCAATTCTATTTTGACCCCAGTGTCCAATTTATCAGAATATCAGTAGTGACTTCTGGAAGTGGCCCTATTCTTCATACCCATACAGACCCTAGTGTCTCCAAGGTGCACCTGTTACCACCTCTCTCCCACTGCACCTTACTCTGTGCATACACCCATGCAACTAATGCAAACAGTGTGAATCCCACATTTCTCCCCAATTCCTGCAGTGCTTCTTTGGTCAGAATGAATCCTGCAGCCTGGCCACTCATGCCATTCTGTCTCCTGCTCTGACCCCAAATCTACTCACCCAGATAAAGAAAATCTTACCCTGCCTCTGGAGTCGTTCTACCCTTCTTGCATGGTCTTGTCACGTTTGTTCTTCTAAGGACTGCATCACAGATAAATCTGTCCTGGATAAACAGCTGTTTTCCTGGCCACGGTCTGAAGCCATAACATCAGGAGCCAAACTCAAATTTAGCAAAAATCTGAAAAATTGTAATTTGCCAATGCTTTATGCAGAAATACTTGTGATCAGACACATAGATTGTTTATTCCTTCTAAGCAGAAGGTGCTGAACTCTGGTTCCCTGCTTTGGTTCTAAAGATTAGTATGTCTGAACAAGTTGTTGAGGACAGGTATGTTATACTCAATGCCAACTCTGCATGCTTAACCAACATATTTTCAGAGCCATGGAGACCTTAACCTCAGGAAAATATTAAGGATTATAAGGGATAGTAGTGGTTCTAAAACAGACTGCCCTTTGCAATCACCCAGGGGTTGTTTTTTGTAAACCAGTTATTTAGAAATAATAACGTTTGTGTTTTTTTTTATATTTTTTATTTTAAAAGCTTTATTTGGCTATTTTTCAAATTCATACTGTACCATCAATCGGGGAGATGTACACCTATTCCCCAACTACCCTTCTATGCCATAGTGGGTGGGTGCATAAACATTAACACTTGGGCACTGCGTTTAAGGCAGAAATAACCAGCAAGACCCTCATTTGAATGAAGAATGTCTCCACCTCATGGATCTAAGCCTGCCTCTCAGTGCATTTCTTCACTTCCTTCTTTAAGGCCTCCACCTCTCCTTTGAGGATGTAACACTTCTCCTTCAGCTGGAAGATTTCAACCCCAATGACTCCACAGTATTCATGGTCTCGGTCTCCTCCACAATTTCCTCCCATCGCCCCTCTTCATTTCATGCCATAAGTTTGAAAAAAAGTCTTCAAACCATTGGCCTGTTTCAATTCCTAGGGCATGATGTAGTTTTATTCTCAGGAGGAGAATTCCCCCAAAATGAATATTACACAGATAGAAGGCCCAAAAGACCTCAGGCTGAAGGACATCAAAAATAAAAAGAGACTCAAATGCTTACTTTTCTGCAGAGGTGAAAAGCATACCACCATAGATTTTGGGGGCAAGTTGGTATCCCAGTAGCTTCTTAGTCCCATGCTGTCCTGGGATGTAGGGCTCATAGTTTGGAGGCTCCCAGGTCTTCATGGCCGCATTGGACAAATTGGTGTAGTGATGAGCAGGTTTGGAGGTCTCATAATCTGACGCCAGCTGGAAAGCCGAGTGTTTGTGCTGTACTCTGGGAAGAAGGAAGGATGTGTGTCCAAGGAAACATGCTGAACTTGCAGTCCATTTGCCTTCTTGGCCTAATGTAGATCTTCATTGTTGGCCTCGAGGTCCAAGGGCACACAGTGAAATTGCTGTCCAGGTGCCTGGTAGGCCTGTCAGACAGCTCAGTTATTGGTCTCCAGATCCAAGGACATATGGTCAACCCACATTCACAATACCCGCTTGTTCTAGCACACAGCTGATTTTTTGGTCTACTGGACCAAGTGCCCATGGTAAGCCTGTATCAAGGTTCCTAGCTGCTTGAACACAGAGTTTAGTTGATGGTTTTGAGGTCCAAGAGCCCATGGTGCACCTGCTTACCAGGTGCCTACGTGGCATATCAGACAGCTGGGTTTGTCTCAAGGTCCAAGGGCACATGGTGATCTTGCTGACCAGCTGTCTGATTGGCCTATCAGACAGCTCAATTTTTGGTCTACTGGCCAATGGGCACATGGTGAGCCCACTACGTATTTGTCTGCTTGGCCTGGGGCAGAATTGTGTGTTTCTTATTGCCATTAAAGAACACAGTGTGAGCCTGCTATCCAGGTGCCTTCTTGGCCTAGCAATGTGCTGTGTTGTTTCAGATAAAAGGTTACATGGTGATCCCACTTTCAAGGTATGTGCTTGGCGTTACTGAGGGTTCCTTATTGGTCACCAAGTCCAAGGTCTCATGGTAAGCCTGCTGTCCAAGTGGCTGCTTGACCTAATAGTGAGCTGTGTTGTTGGTCTTGAGGTCCTGCCAACATGCCAGTATAGCCCATCACAATGCAGTTGTCATTCTCCAGGTCCAAGAACACATGTGAAGCCTGTTGCCAAGGTGTCCAGTTTGCCAAGAAAAGAGCTGAGTTGTGGGTCTCCAGGTCCAGGATCACATGATGAGCCTCCTGTCTAGATGTCTGCTTGTCCTTCCAAGCTCTCCTTTCTTGGCCTCAACTTCCAAGGTCACTGGTTTAGCCCACTATCAAGGTGCCTGCTTAACCCACCAGACAGTTCAGTTATTGGCCTGCTGGTCCAAGGGCACTTGGTGAGACTTTTGTCAAGGTGCCTCCTTGGCCAGGCAAATAGCTGAGTTGTTGGTCTCAATGTCCTAGGGCACATGGTAAGCCACATGTCTTTATGTCTATTTGGCTTATTGGTCCCTTTTTGGTCTCCAGGTCTAAGGGCACATTGTGCAGCAGCAGTCAAGGTCGTTCTTGGCCTAGTAGAGACCTGATTTTGTGGTTTCCAGGTCCATGGACCCATGTTGAGCCAGTTTGAAGTCACCTGCTTGGCTTATCACAGAGCTGCATTGTTGGTCTCCAGGTCCAAGGGCACATGGTTAGCCCACTGTCAACATGCCTGCTTTACCCATGAGGCAGCTCAGCTTTTGGTCTCCAGATCCAAGGTCACATGGTAAGCCAAATGTCATGGTGCCAGCTTGGCCAAGCAAAGAGCTGGGTTGTTGGTTTCTAGGTCTAAGGGCACATGGTGAGGCTCAAGTCCAGTTATCTGCTTGGCCTAGCCTGGAGCTCGTTTCTTGGGCTCAATATCCAAGGGACCATGGTGAGCCCACTGTCATGGTGACTGCTTAGCTTACTAGACAGCTCACTTATCAGTCTCCAGGTCCAAGAGCACACGGTGGTCCTGATGCCCAGGTGCCTGCTTAGTGTAATAGAGAGATTTGTTAGTCTCCATATCAATGGGAACATGGTGAGATGGCTCTTCAAGGTGCCTGCATGACATAGCAGACATCTGAGTTGTTGGTCTCCTGGTCCAAGGGCACATGGTGAGTCTAGTGTCCAGATGTCTGCTTGGCCTAGAGGAAAGCTGAGTATTTGTCCACTGGGTACAAAGGCCCATGGTAATGCTTCTGTTGCATTGAATCATTTTACCAATACCAGCTGGGATGCAGGACCCATTGTTTCGTGGAATTTAGCAAGCCTGTTCTCTGGAGTTCCCTGCCTTGTGCTGCACTGGGCTGGCCAGCTTGTGGTATGTAGGTTCCTTGTCCACCCAGCTTCTGTGTGACTCATCTGCCCAGTGTCAAATGGAATCAGAAACCTCCCAGTCTTTGGGTTCCTGGGAGGTGCTCTGTCTTGAGTTCTGAATGTCTCTTTGTTAGGCTGTGTTTGAGGATTGATGGTCTGTGGGCTCTGGGATAGCCAGGTTTCTGGGGAATTATTTTTTCCACTGCTGAGTTGTTTCTGACAGTCCATGGACTGCAGGCCAGTGTTCCAAGGACTAACACTGCATACAGAGATGTGGTGATTCTTTTTCCTAGTACCTACTTGTTTGTTAAATGTCCTCTCTGCCTGATATCTCCAGATATTCCACACATTGTGCACATCTGGGTTGGCTGGAGTTCAGAGTACTCATGTGCCCTGTGCTGAGCCAGGTTGGAGGGTTTCAGAGTAGTAATGTTCCCAATATTCCCTCAGAACATGGACTCAGCTTTCCTGTACTGAAGACGCATATAAGCCCAGGGGTGTGGGGCCCAACTGGCAGAGAATCCATGGTACTCTGATAGCCCAACTTGTTGTGGCCCAAAGCCGTCATCTCTACTCAACCTGGATATTCAAGCATCTTTCCCAGATTTTAGCTCAAATCCCTGAATGCGGAGGAACGTGAAGCACAAGAGTACTCCTCCTTCCTGAAGGCTGGAAGCCTGGCTGTTGAGATAGGTGTCCAACCTTCAGAGTGGGAACCAGCTGCATGGCCCATGAGACCACTGCCATTCATGGGAGCCACTCTGGGAACAAACTTGCATTGTTACACTCAGCAAGAGGCTGCTTTCAAACAAAACCCTTCGGTAGCTGGACCAGGAGCCTGGAGAGCACGTGTACCACCCTAGGGCCAAACACTCACCCTCCTAGGTGTTTTCCAGGAGCCCACACCCAGAACCTGTCTCTGGAATCCCTCTTTTGGGGGTTCCCTGAGACGGAAAACTGCATTGTTCCCCTCTCCCAGAAACAACAAACTCTTGCGAGCTGAGCAGAATCCTCAGAACCGAAGTATCTCCCATTGCCCATGAAGCCAACCACACATTTGGCGAAAGTCCAGGATAGCAATGCAGACAGAAAAGCCTGCACTACCGCCTCCATGATACCTTAACTTCAGTACAGTATGAGCTACCAACAGGGCCTGCAGATCAGGCCTGTGATCACCTCAGCCCTCAATCTAACCCTCGCTCGCGTTTGCAGATTTCTTTTGTTTTTTCCAATTTATTTATTTTCAGAAAAGCAGTATTCATTATTTTTTCACCACACCCAGTGCTCCATGCAAGCCGTGCCCTCTATAATACCCACCACCTGCGTTTGCAGATTTCTGTCCCAAAGCCCTGGCCCACATGCCCATGAGGATGGGGCCTCTGGAGCCACAACAGATGACTTTGCCTACACACCCAAAGGAAACTCTGCCCTTCACATTTGCCCAACCCTGAAGATTAGGAGAAAGTACAAAGCCCGTGAGACCACCTCAATTCCGACAAAAATTCTGGACCCAAGGGCGCATTCTGCCACACAATGAGCCCCTGCCTCCAGGCAGACATCCAAGTCAAAGGCCCTGAGCCAGAAGATTGAACCTGACACGCCTCTAGGACTTTTATCAATACCCTAGGTTAGATTTTCATGTGCCTGTCCCCAGTGGCCCGTTCTTCAATACCAATTTATATTCCAACATGTGGTCCCTGAGCTACACAACAGAACCCATCCTGTCGCTTAAAGATATCTTGCTCTTGGTAGCTGTGTCCAAGACTCAGTGTAAGAGAATCCTGCATGGCCCCTAAACGCCCCAACATTCTAACGTCTCCGTGGATACAAACCAGCATTGTGATCCAAAAGCATGAAACTCCATGACATGAAACTCCATGTCAACACCAGTGACTTTGAACTTCACCCCAGTGTCACCAGTATGAAACTGCCATTTCTTCATCTGCAACGGGCACTGGAGGTGGGCTTTTCAGGCATCCATGCAGGAGTGCTCTGATCCCCAAACTTTCCACATGGGGGACCCTGGAGCCTACAAACGAGGTTCCACCAGTCCATTAGAAGGAAACCTTGATGTTTCGGGCATCTCAAGCCCCAGGGTGGGAAATCCTCCAAGGCTTCATGACGCCTCCCCTCCATTTGCTGGT
Organism: Neogale vison; assembly: GCF_020171115.1. NCBI lineage: Eukaryota > Metazoa > Chordata > Mammalia > Carnivora > Mustelidae > Neogale > Neogale vison. The sequence goes on from NC_058095.1 coordinate 51,927,087, forward strand.
CATCATAGACACAATCTCCAGTATGAGCAAACATCTGACATCCGCCCTTACTCAGGTGCCGGATGTCTCGAATCAGCTGCTGCACACTGGAAGTGCCTTCTGCTTGTCACTGAATTTAACCATAGCTTGTGTTAACAATTCCATCCTCAACTTCTTGGTCCCCAAGCCCTCTTGATAGGGAATTCTGGAGCCACAATGCAACATTCTGCCTGCCCCACAGAAAGAAGAAGTGCCTGGTGAGTCTGCCCAGAAACCCCACATCATGGCCCTTGACAGCACCATAATATCATGGGCTCTAAGACTCTGTCTCACACAGCCAGAGCCACGACCTCTAGGCGACAGAGTGGGCCCATTATCCTGCAGGTGGACCTGCCATGGCCCGAAGCCATCATATCTACAAAACTTGGATATTCAGGCATCTGTCCCCAGACCGTAGCTCAAATCCCTGCCTATGGGGGAACCTGAAGCACAGGATTATTCCTCCTTTCCGATGGCAGAAACCTGGCTGTTGAGATGGGTGTCTTATCCTCAGAGTGGGAACCAGCTGCATGGCCTGTAAGGGTGGGGCAGACTGAGTGGAGTCATCCAATCAGTAGGCCGTATGTATATCCACTGGGAAGGTTGGAATTCAATTGGCCACCTGTGTAGGGGCGGGGCTTAACCACCCCCATAAAGGTTGCTCTGCCAGGCTGCCAAGGGGGGCTGCTGCAGGAGAGCCGGGGCTCCTGCAGGAGAGCTGGGGCTGCTGCAGGAGGGCCGGGGGCTGCTGCAGGAGAGCCGGGGCTCCTGCAGGAGAGCCGGGGCTCCTGCAGGAGAGCCGGGGCTGCTGCAGGAGAGCCGGGGCTCCTGCAGGAGAGCCGGGGCTCCTGCAGGAGAGCCGGGCTGCTGCAGGAGAGCCGGGGCTGCTGCAGGAGGGCCGGGGGCTGCTGCAGGAGAGCGGTGGAGCCGAGTCTGCAGAGAGTGGAGCGAAGAGCGGTGAAGTCGGCGGAGAGCGGTGAAGTGGAGCGGAGAGCGGTGAAGTCGGCGGAGAGCGGTGAAGTGGAGCGGAGAGCGGTGGAAGTCGCAGAAGAGCAGGGGAGTCAACGGTGTATAGAAGAGCTGTAACAGCTCTTGTAAGAGCTATAACCGCGTTTGGCGGTCCAGCCTCCAGCCTCCGGCGGCCCCGAGCCGCCGCCGGCAGCCTCCAGCTTCCGGCGGCGGCGCCGAGCCGTCGCCTGCAGCTTCCAGCCTCCGGCGGCGGCCCCGAGCGCCGCCACCTGCAGCTTCCAGCCTCCGGCGGCGGCCCCGAGCACCGCCGCCTGCAGCCTGCAGCCTCCGGCGGCGGCCCCGAGCGCCGCCGCCTGCAGCCTCTGGCGGCGGCCCCGAGCAGCGCCGCCACCTGCCGCCTCCAGCCTCCAGCCTCCAGCGGCGGCCCAGCAGTCCAGTTGTCAGCGGTCCCTCGATGCCTGCGGTCCTGAGACATCTGCGGTCCAGTTGTCGGCGGTCCCTCGACGCCTGCGGTCCTGATGCCTACAGACCCTAGATGCCAGCAGTCGGTCCTGACACCTGCAGCCCCTAGATGCCAGCGGTCTGGAGGCGTGAGCAGCCCTGAGATGCCAACGGCCCCTAGACACCAGCAGCCTCGCTGCCAAATGCCTCGCCACCCCGAACCACAAGTGGCCTTGTCCGCAGTGGTGGCTTCCTCCGGGTGGAAGCCTGGTCAGAGTAGCATCGTGGGGAGCAGAGTCTGTGTCATCTGGGTTGTCCTCCTTGTCATTGTTCCTTCTTCTTCATTGGGAGTGGCCTCATCCAGGAAATGGTCTTGTCCAGAACAGCCTCTTCTTGGGAGCGGCCTTGTCCGGGGAGCAACTTCATTGAGCAGTGGCCTTGTCTTGGGAGCGGCCTCTTCTTGGGAATGGCTCCAATCATGGAGCGGTCTCATCTGCGGAGCAGCAGCATCATCTAGAGCGGCCTCGTCCAGAGTGGCCTTCTTGGAAGTGACCTTGTTGGGTTCATCGTCACCCGCCTTTTCGTAAGAGGTAGCTCTGACCGGTAGTTTGATTCCTGATGCTTGGCGCGAAATAAAGTTTTGCTTGACCTTCGCTTTGTATCAGTCTCGTTCCTTTGATCACGGACCCTAACATGGCCCATGAGACTAGGTCCACTCATGGGAGACGCCTTGGGCACAAACAGGCATTGTGACCCTCAGCATGAGCCTCCTATCAAACAAACACCCTCAGTAGCTAGACCAGGAGTCCACAGACTGGGCCTGCCAGGTCCCTAGGGCCAAATCCTCACCCTCGTTTGTGCTTTCCAGGTGCCCAGACCCAGAACCTGTCTCTCAAATCCCTATTTTGGGGGTCCCCTGAGATGAAAAACATCAGCCTTCCCTTCTCCGAGAGAAACCAAACACTGGGAGCTGGGCAGAATCTCCAGAGAAGAATATCACGTGGCCTCATGAAGCCACCCCTACCTTTAAGGACCATCCTGGACTCACAATCCCAATAGAAAAGCCTGAGCTACCGCCTCCATGACACCTTAATTTCAATACACTATGAGCTGCCCTCAGGGCCTGCTGATTGGTCTTGTGAGCACCTCGGCCCTCACCCTAACACTGGTTCGCGTTTGCAACTTCTGTTCCCAAAGTCCTGGCCCACATGCCCTCCAGAATGGGGCCTCCAGTCCCACACCGGACGAGTGTGCCTACACTCCTGAAGGAAACTGCCCTTCACTGTTGCCCAAACCCTGAATATGAGAAGCAAAGTACAAAGCCTCTGAGCCCACCTCATTTTCGAAGAACGCGCTGGACCCAAATACGCATTCGGACATGCAAATACAACTTTGCCTCCAGGCAGACATCCAAGTCAAAGGCCCTGAGTCAGAAGTTTGAACCTGACATGACTATAGGACTTCATCGATACCCTAGTTTGGATGTTTAGACTCCTGTCTGCAGAGGCTTTTATTCAATACCAACTTATATTCCAGCATGTGTTCCTTGAACCACACAACAGAACCCCTGCTGTCCCCAGAAGGATACCTTTCTCTTGGTAGCTGTGTCCGTGTCTCAGTGTAGGAGAATCCTGCATGGCTCCTGACCACCAAAACATTCTAACTTCTCCCTGGATACAAACCAGCATTGTGATCCAAAAGCATGAAACTCCATGTCAACTCAGCCCTCTTAGAACTTTGTCCCAGAGTTACCAGATCGACCCTGCCATGTTCCTGAGCTGCAATGGTCAATGGATGTGTGCTTTCCAGTCATCTATGCGGGAGAGCACTGCGACCCAAACTTTCCATATGGGGCACACTGGAGTAAACAAACCAAACTCCCCCTGTCCAGTTGAAGGTAACCTTGCTCTTTGGAGAATCTCACAACCCGCAGAGTGGGAAATCTTCCATGGCTTCTTGACCCCACACCACCATTGTCTGTCATCATAGGCACAAAGTCCAGTGTAAGCAAACATCTGACATCTGCCCTTACATAGGTGCTGGATGTCTCAAATCAGCTGCTGCACACTGGAACAGCCTTCCGTTTGGCACTGAATGTAACCATAGCTTGTGTTTAAAATTCCATCCTCACCCTCCTGGTCCACAAGACCTCTTGATAGGGAATTCTGGAGCCACATCAAAGCATTCTGCCTGCCCCATAGAAAGAAGAAGGGCCTGGTGAGTCTTCCCAAAAACCCCACATGTGAATCAATCTGCTCGACCCCAAGGGAACCCTGATTTATAGGTTGTCCTGGCCACTACTGCTGTGTCTGACAGAGCCTGAGCCCCGACCTAGTGTTACCCACTCAGAGAGCGGGCCCCATATCCAGCATCTGATACCAGCCATGGCCCAAGGCCATCATCTCTACCCATCCTTGGTATTCAGTCACCTGTCCCTAGACTTTTGATGGAATCCCTGCCAATGGGGGAACCGGAAGCATAATAGAGAATCCCTCCCTCCCCATGACAGAAAATCTTGTGTTGAGATGGTTGTCCATCCCTCAGAGTGGGAGCCAGCAACATGGCCAATGAGACTACGCCCACTCCGGAGGGCCACCCTGGGCACAAACAGGCATTGTGACCATCACCCTGAGTATGCTTTCAAACAAGCACTCTCAGTGGCACCAGCAGAATCCCGCATTGCAGGCCAGGTACGCCCCTATGCCGACATCCTAAGACTTTTTGGGATTTTCCAGGCGCCCAGACCAAGATCCCGTCTCTGGAATCCCTGTTATGGGGAAGCCATATGATGGAATACAGCTCTCTTCCCTTCCCCGAAAAAGCCACTAAACTATGGGGAGCTTCCAGGATCCTTAGAGAGGAAAAAACTCCCATTGACCTATGAGGCCACAGCTGCATTCTGAGGCCATCCTGGACAAACATTCCAGATAGAAAAGCCTGTGCTACTGCCTTCCAGTCACCCTAATTTCAGTTCCTGACAAGCTGCTCTCCAGGTCTATGTATTTGGCCTGCAATCCCCTCGCCACTAATCCTAACCCAAATTTGTGTTTGCAGACTTCTCTCCCAAAACCATGGCTCTCATGCCATCCAGGAAGGTGTCTCTGGACCACACCAAGGACTGTGCCTGCCATCCCCAAGGAAACTGCCCATCATAGTTGCCCAAACCTCTCAAATTAGGAGATACCTGCTAGGTCCCTTAGCCCACCCCAAAACTGGCAGCCGCTCTGGATGCAAATGCACAGTCTGAAACACCCTTATCACCTACATCCAGGCAGACAGCCAACTAATTGCTCCTGAGTCAGAAGATAGAACCTGACATGCCCCTAGGACCTCATTGGAACCCTAGATTAGGTTTTCAGGCAACTGTCCTCAGAGGCCTGTTCTAGGAGACCAACTTATGATACAACATGTGGGCCCTGGGACACACAACAGAACTTCTTCTGTCCCCAGAACCATACTGTGCTCTTCAACCTGTGCCAAACCCTCAGGGTAGGAGAAACCTGCCGGACACCTTAGCCACAAGCACATTCTAAAATCTTCCTGGTAACAAACCAGCACTGTGACCCATCTGCAAGAGAGTCCATGTCAAATCAAGGCCTTGATACTTCACCGAAGAGCCACCAGAATGAACCTTCTATGTACCTCACCTACAAAAGTCAATGGAGATTTGTTTTCCAGGCATCGATGATGGAGAGCTCTTCTACCCAAACTTTTCACATGGGAGACACTGAAACAAACAAACCAGACTCCACTGTTTGGAGCATCTCACAAGCCTCAGCGTGGGACATCCTCCATGGCCTCTTGAAGCCAAACCTCCATTTGTTGGTCTTCATAGACACAAACTCTAGTGTGAGCAAACATCTGACATCCGCCCTTACTCAGGTGCTGGATATATCGAAAAAGACACTTCACATTGGAAATGCGTTCCGTTTGGCACTGAATTGTATAGTAGCTTGTGTTTTCAATTCCATTCTCACCCTACTGCTCCCCAAGGCCTCTTGATATTGAATTCTGGAGCCGCAATGCAGCATTCTGCCTCCCCCATAGGAAGAAGAAGTGGCTGGTTAGTCTGCCCAGAATCCCCACATGAGGATCAGTCTGCTCGGCCCTGGAGGGAACCCCGATTTATAGACTTCCCTGGACACTAGTGTTGTGTCTGACAGAGCCTGAACTCCGACCTAGTGTCGGTCACCAAGAGAGCAGGCCCCATATCTAGCATGTAGGTCTGGTCATGGCCCAAGTCCATCATCTTTACCCATACTTGGTATTCTGGAACCTTTCCCCAGACTTTGCTGAAATCCTTCAAATGGGGGAACCTGAAGCACTATAGAGTACTACTCCTTCCCCATGAAAGGAAACCTGGCTGTTGGGATGGGTGTCCAGCCCTCAAAGTGGGAGCAAGGTACATGGCCAATGTGACCACGCCAACTCCTTAGGGCTGCCCGGGGCACAAACAGGCATTGTGACCCTTACCTGAGTATGCTTTCAAACAAACCCTCTCAGTTCCACCACAAGGTTCCCGCATTGCAGGCCTGATACACCCCTAGGCCCAAATCCTAACCTTTGGTGAGATTTTCCATGCGCCCAGACCCAGATCCCGTCTCTGGAATCCCTGTTTTGGGACACCTCTAAGATGGAAAACAACACTCTTCCTTCCCCAAAAAAGCCACCAGACTAAGGGGAGCTGCCAGGATCCTTAGAGAGGAAGTCTCCCATGGACCCATGAGACCTCAACTACATTCCGAGGTCATTCTGGACACACAACCAAGATAGAAAAGTCTGTGCTACCGTATTCCAGTCACCCTAATTACAGTTTCTGACGAGCTGCCCCCCAGGTCTACGCATTGGGCCTGCTATCGCATCGTAACTAACCTGAACCCGAAACTGAATTTGTGTTTGCAGACTTCTCTCCCAAAACCATGGCTCACATGCCCTCCAGGATGGGGTCACTCGAGGTGCACCACAGGACTGTGGCTGCATTCCCTAAAGAAATTGTGCCTATCACAGTTGCCCAAACCTTACAGATTAAGAGAAACCTGCAAGGCCCCCGAGCCCACCCAATTTTGGCGACCGCTCTGGATGCAAATGCGCAGTCTGAAACAACCTGATCAGCTACATTCAGGTAGACAGTCATGTCAATGGTCCTGAGTCAGAAGATTGAACCTGACATGTCCTTAGACCTCATTGGAACCCTTGATTAGGTTTTCAGGCATCTGTCCTCAGGGGCCTATTCTGGAATACCAACTTTTGATACAGCATGTGGTCCCTGAGCCACACAACAGAACATTTCCTGTACCCAAGGTAACCATGCTCTTCGACCTGTGCCAAACCCTCAGAAGAGGAGAATCCTGCATCGCACCTTAGCCACCAGCACATTCTAAGATCTCCCTGGTAACAAACCAGCAGTGTGACCCATCTGAAAGAGATACCATGTTAAATCATGACCCTTGGTACCTCGCACCAGCCACCAGAATGAATCTACCACGTTCCCCACCTGCAATGGAGAATGGAGGTGTGCTTTCCAGGCATCCATGTCGGAGAGCTTTGCTACCTAGAATTTCCACATGGGGGACCCTGGAGCAAACAAATCAGATTCCACATATCCAGTACAAGGAAACTTACTGTTTGGAGCATCTCACAAGCCTCAGTGTGGGAAATCCTTTATGGCCTCTTGACGCCACCCTTCCATTTGTCATTCATCATAGACACAAATTCCAGTGTGCACAAACATGGGACAACCGCCCTGACTCAGGTGCTGGATCTCTAGAATCACCCACTGCACATTGGAACTGCCTTCTACTTGGCACTGTATTTAACCATAGCTTGTGTTTACAATTCCATCTTCACCCTACTTGTACCCAAGCCCTATTAATAGAGAATTCTGGGGGCACAATGCAGCATTTTGCCTGCCCCGTAGAAAGAAAAAGTGCCTGGTGAGTCTGCCCAGATCCTTCTCATGAGGATCCACCTGCATGGCCCTCGACAGTGCCCTAATATCATAGGCCACCATGGGCACAAAAGCTCTGTCTGACATAGCCTGATCCACGATCTCCAGTCAGCCACGTAGACATTGGACCCCATATCCTGCAGGCCCCATATCCTGTCGTGGCCCGAAAACATAATCTCTGCTCAACCTGGTTATTCAGGCATCTGTCCCCAGAACTTAGCTCAAATCCCTTCTTATGGAGGAACTTGAGGCACAAGTGTTCTCCTCCTTGCTGATGGCAGGAAATCTGGCCTGTGAAACGGGTGTCCAACCCTCAGAGTGGGAACCAGCTGCATGGGCCTTCAGATCATGGTCAATCATGGGAGACGCCCTGGGCACAAACAGGCATTGTGACCCTCAGAGTGAGCCTGCTTTCAAACAAACACCCTCAGTAGCTCCACCAGGAGTCCACAGAGCAGGCCTACCAGGTTGCTACTGCCAAATATTCGCCCCCATTGGTGTTTTCTAGGCACCCAGACCCAGAAACTGTCTCCGGAATCTCTCTTTTCCGCTTCCCCTGAGACTGAAAACAGCAGTCTTCCCTTCCCCCAGAGATACCAAACTCTTGGGAGGTGGACGGAATACCCAGAGAGGAAGAATCTCCCATGGCCCCATGAAGCCAACCCTACCTTTTGTGACAGTCTTGGACACAGAATCCAGACAAAATAGCCTGCACAACCCCTCCATGACACCTTAAGTTCAGTACACTATGAGCTGCACTCAGGGCCTGCAGATCGGGACTGTGATCACCTCGGCCCTCACCCTAACCCTAGTTCGCATTTGCAGATATGTCCCCAAAGCCCTGGCCCACATGCCCTCCAGGATGGGGCCTCTGGTGCAACACCAGATGATTGTTCCAACCCTCCTGAAGGAGAGTCTACACTTCACTGTTGCCCAAACCCTGAAGATTAAGAGCAAAGTAAATGCCCCTGAGCCCATGTCAATTTCGAAGGACGCACTGAACAGAAATGTGCATTCTGACACACAATGAGCACCTGCCTCCAGGAAGACATCCAAGTCAAAGTCCATGAGTCAGAAGATTTGACCTGACATGCCCCTAGGACTTCGTCGATAGGCTAAATTAGATTTTCAGGTGCCAGCCCCAGAGGTCTGTTCTCCCATACCAACTTATATACCAACACGTGGTCCCTGAGCCACACTACAGAACCCCTCCTGTCCCCATAAGGATACCTTGCTCTTGGTTTCTTTGCCCAAGACTCATGTAGGAGAATCCTGCATGGCCCCTGACCACCCCAACATTCTAACATCTCCCTGGATACAAACCAGCATTGTGATCCAACAGCATGAAACTCCATGTCAACTCAGGACAGAAGGAACTTTTCCCCAGAGCCACCAGATCGAACCTGCCATGTTCCTCATCTGCAGTGGTCAATGGAGGTGTGCTTTCCAGGCATCCAAGCGGGAGACCTCTGTTACTCAAACTTTCCATATGGAGAACGGTGAAGCAAAAAAACCAGTCTCGCCCTGTCCAGTAGAAGGAATCGTTGCTGTTTGGAGCATCTCACAAGCCCCAGCGTGGGAAATCCTCCATGGCCTTGTGATGCCACCCCTCCATTTGGTGGTCATCATAAACACATTCTCCAGTATGAGCAAACATCTGACATCTGCCTTACTCAGGTGCTGGATATCTCAAATCAGCCAGTACACACTGGAACTGCCTTTTGCTTGGCACTGAATTTAACTGTAACTTGTGTTTACAATTCCATCCTCACCCTCCTGGTCCCCAAGCCCTCTTGATAGGGAATTCTGGAGTCATAACACAGCATTCTTCATGCGCCACAGAAAGAAGAAGTGCCTGGTGAGACTTCCCAGAAACCCGACATGAGGATCCACCTGCCTTGCCCTTGACGGCACCCTAATATCATAGGCCACCAGGAGTACTCAGTCTCTGTCTGACACAGCCTGAGCCATGACCTCTAGTCTGGCATGCATACAGTGGGCCCCATAAACTGCTGGTGGGACCTGCCTTGGCCCAAAACCATCACATCTGCTCAACCTGGATATTCAGGCATTTCTCCCCAGACTATAGCTCAAATCCCTGACTAAAGGGGAACCTGATGCACAAGAGTACTCCTCATTCCAGATGGCAGGAAACCTGGCTGTTGAGATCGGTGTCCAACCCTCAAAGTGGGAAATAGCTGCAAGGCCCATGAGTCCACAGACACTCTTGTTAGTCACCCTGAGCACAAACAGGCATTATGACCCTCAACGTAGCCTGCTTTGTAACAAACGCCCTTGGTAGCTAGACCAGGAGCCGGCCGAGCGTGCCTGCCAGGTCACTAGTACCAAATGCTTACCCTAGTTCGTGTTTCATTGTTCCCAGGCACAGAACCTGTCCCTGGAATCCCACATTTGGGTGTTCCCTGAGACGGAAAACAGCAGTCTTCCCTTCCCCCAAGACACCAAACTCTTAGGATCTGGGCAGAATCCCCAGAGACGAAGAATCTCCCATGACCTCATGAAGCCACCCCTACCATTTGCAACCATCCTGGGCACACAATCCCGACAGAAAACCCTGTGCTAACGCCTCCAAGACACCTTAATTCCAGTACATGATGCATTGTCCTCAGGGCCTGCATATCGGGCCTGTGATCACCTCGGCTGTCACCCTAACCATCGTTCGTGTTTGCAGATTTCTGGCCCCAAAACCCTGGCCCACATGCCCTCCAGGATGGGGCCTCTGGAACCACACCAGACGATTGTGCCTACCCTCCCGAAGGAAACTCTGCCCTTCATTGTTGCCCAAACCCTGAAGATTAGGAGCAATATACAAAGTATCTGAGCCCACCTCAATTGCGAGGGAAACTCTGGACTGAAATGTGCATTCTGGCACACCATGAGCACCTGCCTCCAGGCAGACATCCATGTCAAAGGCCCTGAGTCAGAAGATTGATCCTGACATGCCCCTAGGACTCCTTCGATACCATAGATTAGATTTTTAGGTGCCTGTCCCCAGAGACTTTTTCTCCAATAACAACTTAAATTCCAACATGTGGTCCGTGAGCCACACAACAGAATCCCTCCTGTCTCCAGTAGGATAGCTTGCTCTTGGTAGCTATGTCCAAGACTCAGTGTAGGAGAATCCTGCATGGCCCCTGACCACCAAAACATTCTAACTTCTCCCTGGATACAAACCAGCATTGTGATCCAACAGCATGAAACTCCATGTCTACTCAAGCCACTTGGAACTTCGCCCCAGAGTCACCAGAAGGAACTTGCCATGTTCCTCAGCTGCAACGGTCAATGGAGGTGTGCTTTCCAGGCATCCATTTTAGAGAGCTCTGCTACCCAAACTTTCCATATGGGGTACGGTGGAGCAAACAAACCAGACTCGCCCTGTCCAGTACAAGGAATCCTTGCTGTTTGGAACATCTCACAAGCCCCAGTGGGGGAAATCCTCCATGGCCTCGTGACGCCACCCCTCCATTTGGTGGCCAACATAGACACAAAGTCCAGTGTAAGCAAACATTTTACATCAGCCCTTATTCAGGTGCTGGTATCTCGAAACAGCTGTTGCACAGGAACTGCCTTTTACTTGGCACTTAATTTAACAGTAGCTTGTTTTTACAATTTTTTCCTCACCATCCTCATCACCAAGCCTTCTTGACAGGGAATTCTGGAGACAAAATGCAGCATTCTGCCTACCCCACAGACAGAAGAAGTGGCTGGTGAGTCTTCCCAGAAGCCCCACATGTAGATCCATCTGCACAGCCCTCAATGTCACCCTAATATCATAGGCCACCATGGGCACTCAGGCTCAGTATGACACAGCCTTAGCCACGACCTCTAGTCAGCCACACAGACAGTTTGCTCCATATCCTGCAGGTGGTACCTGTTGTGGCCCAAAGCCTTCACATCTACTCAACCTGGTTACTCAGGCATCTCTCCCCAGACCATAGCTCAAATCCCTGCCTATGGGGGAAACTGAAGCACAGGAGTACTCCTCCTACCCGATGGCAGGAATCCTGGCTGTTTAGATGGGTGTCCAACCCTCAGCGTGGGAACCAGCTGCATGGCCCATGAGACCACAGTCACTCATGGGAGCCGCCTAGGGCACAAACAGGCATTGTGACTCTCAGTGTGAGTATGCTTTCCAACAAACCACCTTGGTAGCTGGACCAGGAGCACACAGGGCAAGCCTGCCAAGACCCTAGGGCCAAAACCTCACCCTCGATGATTTCCAGATGCCCAGTCCCAGTACCTGTCTCTGGAATCCCTCTTTTGGGGGTCCTCTAAGACAGAAAGCAGCAGTCTTCCCTTCCCCCCAGACACACCAAACTCTAGGGAGCTGGGCAGAATCCCCAGAGTCGAAGAATCTCCCATGGCCCCATGAAGAATTCTTTACATTTTGCGACTGTCCTAGACAGAGTCCAGACAGAAAAGCAAGTGCTACGGCCTCCATGACACCTTAATTTCAGTACACTATGAGGTGCACTCACGCCATGCAGATTTGGCTTGGGATCACACCAGCCCTCACCCTAACCCTAGTTTGCGTTTGCAGATTTCTGTCCCCAAAACCCTGGCCCACATACCCTCCAGGATGGGACTTCTGGTGCCACACCAGATGAGTGTGCTTACACTCCCAAAGAAAACTCTGCCCTTCACGTTTGCCAAAACCATGAATCTTAGGAGCAAAATACAAAGCACCTGAGCCCAGCTCAATTTCAAAGAACGCTCTGGACCCAAGTGCATATTCTGATACACAATGAGCACCTGCCTCCAGACAGACATCCAAGTAAAAGGCCCTGAGTCAGAAGATTGAACTGAACATGCCTCTAGGAATTCATCGATACCCTAGCTTGAGTTTTCGGTCTCCTGTACCCAGAGGCCTGTTCTCCAATACCAACTTGTATTTCAACATGTGGTCCCTCAGCCACACAACAGAACCCCTCTTGTCCCCAGAAGGATACCTTGCTCTTGGTAGCTGTGCCAAGACTCAATGCAGGAGAATCCTGTTTGACCCCGTGACAACCGTGACAACCCCAGGATTCTAACATCTCCCATAACTACCAACATTGTGACCCAACAGCATATAACTCCACGTCAACTCTGGCCTCTTGGAACTTCGCCTCAGAGGCACCAGATCAAACCTGTTATGTTCCTCAGCTGCAATGGTCAATGGAATTGTGCTTTCAGGCATCCATGAGGGAGAACTCTACTACACAAACTTTCCATAATGTGGACCCTGTAACAAACAAACCAGACACCACCTGTCCACTAGAAGGAAACATTGCTATTTGGAGCTTCTCACAAGTCACAGTGGGGGAAATCCTCCATGGTCTCATGACGCCAGCCTTCCATTTGGCAGTCTTCATAGACACAAACTCCAGTGTGAGAAAACATCTGATATCCACCCTTACTCACGTGCTGGATATCTCGTATCAGCCGCTGCACCCTAGAACTGCCTTCTGCTTGTCACTGCATTTAACCGTAGCTTGTGTTTAAAATTCCATCCTCACCCTCCTTGTGCCAATGCCCTCTTGATACAGAATTCTTTTTTTTAAGATTTTATTTGACAGAGAGAGAGAAATCACAAGTAGGCAGAGAGAGAGGGGAGGAAGCAGGATCCCTGCGGAGCAGAGAGCCTGATGCAGGGCTCGATCCCAGGACCTGAGATCATGACCTGAGCCGAAGGCAGAGGCTTTTACCCACTGAGCCACCCAGGCACCCCTTGATACAGAATTCTTTAGCCACAATGCAGCATTCTGCCTCCCCCACAGAAAGAAGTGGTGTGTGGTGAGTCTTCCAAGAAACCCCACATTAAGATACACCAGCATGGCCCTCGATGGGACCATAATATCTTAGGCTGCCATGGGCACTCAGGCTCTGTCTGACACAGCCTGAGCTACGACCTTCAGTCAGCCACGCACACAGTGGACCTCATATACTGCATGTGGGACCTGCTGTGGCAAGAAGCCGTCACATTTACTCAACTTGGTTATTCAGGCATCTCTACCCAGACCATAGCTCAAATCCCTGCCTATGGGGGAAATTGAAGTACAGGAGTACTCTTCCTTCCCGATGGTAGGAATCCTGGATGTTGAGATGGGTGTCCAACCCTCAGAGTGGGAACCAGCTGCATGGCCCATGAGACCACAGTCACTCATGGGAGCCGCCCTAGGCATAAACAGGCATTGTGACCTTCAGCGTGAGCCTGATTTCAAACACACCAGCTTGATAGCTGGACCAGGAGCCTGCAGAGTAGGCCAGCCAGGTCCCTAGGGCAAAAACCTCACACTTGTTCATGTTTTCCAGGTGCCCAGACCCAGAAACTGTCTCTGGAATCCCTCTTTTGGTGGTCCCCTGAGACGGAAAACAGCAATCTTCACTTCCCCCAGAGACACCAAACTCTTGGGAGCTGGGTAGAATCCCCAGAGACGAAGAATCTCCCATGGCCCCATGAAGACTCCAATACATTTTGTGACCATGCTGGACACACTATTCAGACAGAAAATTCTGCGCTACTGCCTCCATGACTCCATAATTTAAGTACACTATGAGCTGCCCTCAGGGCCTACAGATGGGTCCTGCAGATCACTTCGGCCCTCACTCTAACCCTAGTTTGCGTTTGCAGATTTCTGTCCCCAAAGCCCAGGCCCACATGCCCTCCAGGATGGGGTCTCTGGAGCCCCGGACAAATGTGCATACATTCCCGAAGGAAACTCTGCCCTTCACTGTTGCCAAAACCCTGAAGATTAGGAGCAAAGTACAAAGCCCCTGAGCCCACCTCAATTTAAAGGAAAACTCTGGACCCAAATGCATCTTCTGACACACAATGAGGAGCTATCTTCAGGTAGACATCCAAGTCAAAGGCCCTGAGTCAGAAGATTGAACCTGACATGCCTCTAGGACTTCATCTATACCTGAACTTATGTTTTCAGGTGCCTGTCGCCAGAGACCTGTTCTCCAATACCAACTTATATTCCAACATGTGGTCCTTGAGCCACACAACAGAACTTCTCCTGTCCCCAGAAGGATACATTGCTTTTGGTAGCTGTGTCCAAGACTCAGTGTAGGAGGATCCTGCATGGGCCCCTGACCACCCCCAACATTTTAACGTCTCCTTGGATGCAAACCAGCACTGTGATCCAACAGCATGAAACTCCATGTCAACTCAGGCCTCTTGGAACTTCGCCCCAGAAGCACGAGATCGAACCTGCCATGTTTCTCAGCTGCAAAGGTCAATGGAGTTGTGCTTTCCTGGCATCCATGCGAGATTGCTCTGCTACCCAAACTTTCCATATGAGGGACCCTGGAGCAAATAACCCAGACTCCCCCTGTCCAGTAGAAGGAAACCTTGCTGTTTGGAGCATCTCACAAGCCCCAGCTTGGGAAATCCTCCATGGTCTCGGGATGCCACCACTCCATTTGTCAGTCTTCATAGACACAAACTCCAGTGTGAGCAAGCATCTGACATCCACCCTTAGTCAGGTGCTGGATATCTCAAATCAGCCACTGCACACTGGAGCTGCCTACCGTCTGAGACTGATTGAACCATAGCTTGTGTTTACAATTCATTCATCAACCTCCTGGTCCACAAACCCACTTGATACGGAATTCTGGAGCCACAACGCAGCATTCTGCCTACCCCACAGAAAGAAGTCCTACCTGGTGATTCTGCCCAGAAACCCCACATGAGAATCCACCTGCATGGCCCTCGATGGCACTCTAATATCATAGGATGCAATGGGCACTCAGGCTATGTCTGATACATCCTGAGCCACAACCTCCAGACAGCCATGCAGACAGTGGTCCCCGTATTCTGCAGGTGGGAAATGCCGTGACCCGAAACCGTCATCTCTACTAAACCTGGGTATTCAGGCCTCTCTCCCCAGACCATAGCTCAAATCCCTGCCTATAGGGGAACCTGAAGCACAGAAGTACTCCTCCTTCCTGATGGCAGGAAACCTGGCTGTTGAGATGGGTGTCCAACACTCAGAGTGGGAACCAGCTACATGGCCCATGAGACCACGGCCACACGTGGGAGCCTCCTTGGGCACAAAGAGGCATTGTGACTCTCAGTGTGAGCCTACTTTCAAACTCCTTCGGTAGCTGGACCAGCCTGCAGAGCGGACCTGCCAGGTTCCTAGGTCCAAATCCTCAACTTCATTCCTGTTTTCCATGTTCCCAGAACAAGGATCTGTCTCTGGAATCCCTCTTGTGGGTGTCCCCTGAGACGGTAAACAGCAGTCTTCCCTTGCCCCAGAGACAACAAACTCTTGGGAACTGGGCAGAATCCCCAGAGATGAGGAATCTCCCATGACACCATGAAACACTCCTACATTTTGCAATTGTCCTGGACACACAATCTAGACAGAAAAGTCAGTGTTACTGCCTCTATGACACCTTAATTTCAGTACAATATGAGATGCACTCAGGGCCTGCAGATCGGGCCTGTGATCACCTCGGCCCTCACCCTAACCCTAATTCACGTTTCCAGATTTCTGGCCCCAAAGCCATGGCCCACATGCCCTCAGGACGGGGCCTCTGGAGCCACACCAGACGACTGTGCCTACTCTCCTGAAGGAAACTCTATTCTCACTGTTGACAAACTCCTGAATATTAGGAGCAAAGTAAAAAGCACCTGAGCAGAGTACATTTTGAAGAACGCTCTGGACCCAAATGTGCATTCTGACACAAAATGAGACCCTGCCTCCAGGCAGACATCCAAGTCAAAGGCCTTGAGTCAGAAGATTGAACCTGACATGCCTCTAGGACTTCATTGATACCAGAGCTTAGATTTTCAGGTACCTATCCCCAGGGGCCTGTTACCCAATACCAACTTATATTCCAACATATGGTCACTGAGCCACACTACAGAACCCCTCCTGTCCCCAGAAGTATACCTTGCTTTTGGTAGCTGTGTCCAAGTCACAGTGTAGGAGAATCCTTCATGGCCCTCTGACCACACCAACATTCTAACTTCTCCATGGATTCCAACTAGCATTGTGATCCAACAGCATGAAACTCCATGTCAACTCAGGCTGCTTGGAACTTATCCCCAAAGCCACCAGATCGAACCTGCCATTTCCTCAACCGCAATGGACCATGGGGGTGTGCTTTCTAGGAATCGACGTGGGAGAGCTCTGCTACCCAAACTTTCCAATTGGGGGACCCCGGAGCAAGCAAACAAAAATCCCCCTGTCCAGTAAAAGGAAACCTTGCTGTTTGGAGCATCTCACAAGTCACATCATGGGAAATCCTCCATGGCCTATTTTGCAACCCCTCCATTTGTTGGTCATCATAGACGCAAACTGCAGTGTGAGCAAACATCTGACATCCACCCTTACTCAGGTGCTGGATAGTTAGATTCAGCCTTCTGACTGGCACTGGATTGAACTGTAGTTTGTGTTTACTATTCCATCCTCACCCTCCTGGTCCCCAAGGACTCTTGATAGGAAATTCTGTTGCCATGATGCAGCAGCATTCTGCCTCTCCCATAGAAAGAAGTACTTGGTGAGTCTGCCAAGAAAACCCACATGAGGATCCATCTTCATGACCCTTGACGGAACCCCAATATCATAGGCCACCGTGGGCACTCAGGCTCTGTCTGACACAGCCTGAGCCACGACCTCCATTCAGCCACGCAGACAGTGGGCCCCATATTCTGCAGGTGGGACCTGTTGTGGCCCAAAGCCATCACATCTACTAAACCTGGATATTCAGGCATCTCTCCACAGACCATAGCTCAAACCCCTGCCTATGGGGGAAACTGATGCCCAGGAGTACTCCTCCTTCCCGATGGCAGGAAACCTGGCTATTGGGATGGTTGTTCAACCCTCAGAGTGGGAACCAGCTGTGTGGCCATCAGCCTGAGCATTCTTTCAAACAAGCCCTCTCAGTTGCACCACCAGGATCCCGCGTTGAAGGCCTGGTATGCCCCTAGTACCAAATACTAACCCTTGTGGGGATATTTCAGGGACACAGACCCAGATCCTGTTTCTGGAATCCCTGTTTTTGGTCACCCCTAAGATGGATAACAGCACTCTTCACTTCCCCAAAAAAACCACTAAACTATTGGGAGCCTCTAGGATCCTAAGAGAGGAAAAATCTCCGTGTACCCATGAGAAAACATCTGCATTCCGAGGCCATCTGGGACAAGAGTCCAGATATAAAAACTTGTGCTACTGCCTCACATCACCCTAATTACAGTTCCTGATGAACTGCCCTCCAGGTCTATGCAATGGGCCTGTGATCACATCGCCACTAACCCTAAGCCTAGTTTGTGTTTGCAGACGTCTCTCTCTACCATGGATCACATTCCCTCCAGGATGGTGTCTCTGGAGCCACACCACAGGACTTTGTCTGCCATACCCATGGAAACTTTGCCCAACCCACTTGTCCAAAACTCCAGATTAGAAAAACCTGCAAGGCCCCTGAAGCCACCCCAATATTGGAGGCTGCTCTAGACACAAATGCGCAGTCTGAAACACCCTTAGTCCCTACATCTAGGCAGACAATCAAGTCAATGGTCCGGAGTCAGAAGATTGAAACACACAGGCCCCTAGGACCTCATTGGAACCCCAATTAGGTTTTCATGTATCTGTCCTCAGAGGCCTGTTCTGGAATACCAACTTATGATACAACATGTGGTCCCTAAGGTACACAGCAGAAAAACTACTGTCCCCAGAAGGAAAACGTGCTCTTGGACCTGTGTCAAATCCTGAAATTAGGAGACCCCTGAATGGCACTTTAGCCACCAGCACAGTCTAAGATCTCCCTGGTAACAAATAAGCATTGTAACCCCTGTGCAAGACATTCCATGTCAACTCAAGGCCTTGGTAATTCATGCCAGAGCCACCAGAACGAAACTACTATGATCCTCAGCTGCGTGGTCCATTGAGATACGCTTTCTGGGCATCCATGCAAGAGAGCTCTGTTACCCAAATTTCCATATGGGGGACCCTGGAGCTAAAACGCCAAACTCCAACTGTCCGGTAGAAAACCTTGCTGTTTGGAGCGTCTCACAAGCCTCAGAGTGGGAAATCCTCCATGGCCTCTGGATGCCAACCCTCCAATTGTCGGTCATCATAGACACAAACTCCAGTGTGAGCAAACATCTGACATACACCCTTACTCACATGCTGGATATCTCGCATAAGAAGCAGCCCTTTGGAACTGCCTTCTGCCTGGCACTGAATTTAACTGTAGCTTGTGTTTACAATTCCATCCTTACCATACTGGTCCCCAAGCCCTCTTGATAGGGAATTCTGGAACCACAACGTAGCATTCTACCTTCCTCATAAAAAGAAGAAGTGCCTGGTGAGTCTGCCCAGGAACCCCACATGAGGATCAATCTACTCCTGCCTTGAGGGAACTCTGATTAATAGACTGCCCTGGCCACTAGTGCTGTGTCTGACAGAGCCTGAGCCCCGACCTCATGTCAACCTTCCAGAGAGCGGGGCCCGATTCCAGCATGTAAGACCGTCCAAGGCCCAAGGCCATCATCTCTACCCATCCTTGGTATTCAGGCATTTGTCAACAGAGCTTTGCTAGAATCCCTGCCAATGGGGGAACCGGAAGCACAATGGAGAACTCCTTTTTTCCCATGGCAGGAAACCTGGTTGTTGGAATGGGTGTCCAACCCTCAAAGTGGGCGCCAGCTGCATGGCGAATGAGACCACGCCCACTCCTGAGAGCCGCCCTGGGTACAAACTGGCATTGTGACCCTCAGCCTGAGCATGCTTTCAAACAAGCCCTCTCAGTTACACCACCAGTATACCGCATTGCAGGCCTTGGACACCCCTAGGCCCAAATCATAACCCTTGATTGGATTATCCAGGCGCCCAGGCACAGAGCCTGTCTCTGGAATCCCTGTTTGGGGACACCTTTAAGATGGAAACAGCACTCTTCCCTTTCTGGAAAAAGCCACCAAACTATCGGGAACTACCAGGATTCTTTGAGATGAAATATCTCTCATGGATTCATGAGACAACACCTGCATTCTGAGGCCTTTGTGGACACACAATCCAGATATAAAAGCCTGTGCGACCACCTAGAGTCACCCTAATTACAATTCCTGACAATCTGTCCTCCAGGTCTACGCACTGGGCTTGTGATCACATCTCCACTAACCCTAACCCAAGTTTGTGTTTGCAGACTTCTCTCTCAAAACCATGGCTCACAAGCGCCCCAGGATCTGGTCTCTGGAGCCACACCACAGGACTGTGTCTCCATCCCCAAGGAATCTTTAGCCGTCACAGTTGCCCAAACCCTAGAGATTAGGAGAAAATTAGGAGTAAATGTGAGTCTGAAACTCCATCGAGGCAGACACCAAGTCAATGGTCCTGAGTCAGAAGATTGAAACTGACATGCCCCTAGGACATCATTGGAACCCTAGACTAGGTTCTCAGGCATCTGTCCTCAGAGGCCTGTTCTGGAATATCAACTTAGGATGCAACATGTGTTCCCTGAGCCACACAATAGAACATCTCCTCTCCCTAGAAGGAAACTGTGCCCTTCGACCTGTGTCAAACCCTCAAGGTGTGAGAATCCTGCATGACCCCTTATCCACCAGCACATTCTAAGATCTCCTTGGTAACAAACTAGCATTAAGACCCATCAGCAAGAAATGTGAAGTCTTCATGTGAAGTCAAGTGAATTCTCCAACCACATCACAGCATTCTGCCATCCCCATAGAGAGAAGAAGTGCCTGGTGAGTCTGTCCCGAATCCCCACTTGAGGATCAATCTGCTTGGCCCTCGAGAGAACCCCAATTTATAGGCTGTTTGGCCACTAGTTCTTTGTCTGAGAGCCTGAGCCCCGACCTAGTGACCTCCTCCCAGAGAGCTGGGCCCATACCCAGCATGTGAGACCGGTCATGGCTCAAGTCCACCATCTCTACCCATCCTTGTTATTCAGGCATCTCTCCCCAGTCCTTTCCTGGAATCACTGCAAATTGGGATGTTAGGATCCATAACCAAAGGAGCAGGATTGATACAGAGTGAAGGTCAAGCAAAGCTATATTTCGTGCCAAGCATCGAGAATCACACTGACCGATCAGGGCCGTCTCTTGCAAAGAGGTGACCCCTCCCAGGCTCACAGACTAACTTTTATAGAGGTAGTTTAGCCAAGCTATACACAGGTGGCCAATGAGATTTCAGTACACAGAGAATACTGCACATGCATGGTATGTCTGCCTCACACAGAAAAAAAAAAAAAGGTAAGTAACACACGTGTGCCCAACTGAATTTCAAGATATATATGCGTGACCCACTGATTGGATGTCTTCATCTGGCCTGACCCGCCCTTGTATCTAGGCTCTGTAATTAAGTTCTTCTGGGAGGGGCAGGGTCAATCTAAGTTTAGTGCATAGGGTCAATCTAAGTTTACTACATAAACACAAAATGACGCCCTCTGGCCAACCAGGCCCTTACATTCCCTCTTTTCTTCAGAGATTAGTCAAATCCTTGACTTTTCAGCCAGTTCTGTGTTCTCTGCTTGTAAGGGGTTATACTGAGCATGTAAGTCTATCATTTTTATAACTCTAGTTTTCTTTTGTCCAAATGACACTAGTGCACAGTCGGCTGATGAGTTAGCCATTTACCACTTCATCTAATTTCCTACCTATACATTACATAAACAGGTAACCATAAGAGCAACAATAAACTCATAGTCTTTTGAGTCTTAGCTTTAGTCTGTGGTCAGCGGGGTCCATTGGCTGAGGCTTCCACCTCTGGGGGGCATCTTCATCCTCAGCTCGTTTGATGTGACCCTCGTGAATCCAGGCTCTGATGCCTTCTACTTTTATTGCTGTGGGGGTGGTCATGATAACAGTAAATGGTTCCTTTCAGCGAGGCTCCAAGTTCCCCACTTGATAGCGACGTATGCAATCCAAGTCCTTGGATTGGTAAGGATGTGGTTCCATCTCCAACTCCATCCAAGTGTGGGGAGCCCAGATCCTGGCATGGGCTTTTTTTTTTTTTTAAAGACAGACTGTAATGCCTACAGTGACTGGAGTACAGACTGATCAGTAATTTCTGCTAGGGCAACCTCTTGTAGTTGAGGACAGAGCGGGGGGGGGTGGTCTCCCAAACATTATTTCAAATGGGGTCACCTTGTTTAAATAGGGTGTACATCGTGCCCTGAGGAGGGCGAAGGAAGGAGATCCAGCATCCACTGCCAGTCTCCAGAATTGTTTTTGTCAAGGTCTCTTTAAGAGTCCGGTTCATTCTCTCTAGTTGCCCGGAACTCTGGGGCCCAAAGGCACAACATAGTTTCCAATTTGTGCCCACGGCCTTGGCCAATGTCTGTGAGACTGAGCTAAAAAATGCAGGGCCATTGTCTGACCAAATCGCGAAAGGCAGCCGAAACCTAGGAATTATTTCTTCTAGTAACATTTTTTTGCCTATCACTCCTACTGTCTCACGTTTGGTACTTGGAATTGCTTGCTTATAAGTTTCTTGAGTTTGTATATCCCCAAATAAGTACCCTGATGTGTCTGGTCTATTATCTTCTTACCTAGTCTTCGAAGAAGAATTAAATTTCTCTTTTAGTCTTAGCCCAGTCTCCTTCATTTTCTAATTTATCCCATTTTGGTAAATACTTTAAATCTTCCTCTGAATAGTCCAGTTTTTCTGGTAGGGCTAGAGCCAGGAGTGTAATCAGCTTTTGCACTGTTTCACAGGCTGCTTGCTTTGCAGCTTGATCTGCTAAGTGGTTTCCTTTTGAAATCATATCAGTCCCCTTTTGGTGTCCTGGGCAATGTGGAAGGGCTTGGTAACATCTAGGATGGCCAATGCTGGGGCACTCATTAAGGCTGTTTGTAATTCCTAAAATGATCCTTCTGCCTCAGCTGTCCACTCTATCATAGTGAGCCCTCCTTTTGCCAGTTCGTAGAGAGGTTAGGCAAGCTCTTCAAACCACGGAATTCACAGCTTACAGCAGCACACTGTCCCAAGAAACACCCTCACTTTTCAGGATATGGTGGGGTGGGTGTATCGCTAAACCTAACCCTAACACTAACCCTAAAGCTAACCATGGCCGGCACGTGGGCACAGAAGAGGCACATTGACCTCATCCTAATGGTAGCCTCAGGAAGTCTGTGTAACCAGATCAGAAGCCATGCATTTCAACCTTGTCACAGGGGATGGGACACAGGCAGGAGGAGGGTGGCTTTGCCTCCATCCCAGAGCAGATCCAGGCCTCTTCAGGCTGTGTTACATTCCCCTGCCCAGCCCTAGGCATACCCGTGTCTTGCCAGGTGTGTGCACCAGCCTCCTGGGAGAGCGGGGATGGAATGCATGGAGAGGGCCTACCCCTGATGGCATATGTAGAATTGGAAGCCAGAACACCCCCAATGTGCAGATGGGGAGACTCGGGAGGCCCTGAGAGCCACAGGGTGTGTGCAGGCTCACAGTCCTGGGTAGGAGCAGGAGGCCAGTCTGAACCCAGGTCTGTGCCCTCCCAGCGGGGACAACAGCTGCACCCAGGCCTCCCAGGGGCTGGGGGGAGGCTGTGCAGGGGTCACTGGATCGACAGGGCATGGGGTGGAGGGTGAGTCTTGAGCAGCTGGGGGAGGGGCACACTCAGGGTACTCTGGTGGGAGCAGGAAGTACGGTAAGGAGCCCCCAGGCAGTGGTGACCTCACTTCCCGGAAGACAGAGCCCAATGGAATTGGAACCCACGATCCAGGCACCCACATTCCAGACAAAACCACCCTGCCCAGCTCATTTCTGGGCACATCCTGAAGGAAGCGACATGATCTTGTGCTGTCTACCGAAGCCCAGAGGATGCAGGCAGAAGAGAGCTCGCCTGCCAGACACAACCCTCACTTGGCAGGTCATGTCAGGATTCCCTGATATCCTTTTGGCAAAAAGAATCAAAAGGTGACACCGAGGGGCTCAGAGTCAAAGAGTACCACACCTTCTGATCGACACGTGTATCCCTAGGTCTCCTCCCCGTGGTGTGTGTGTGTGTGTGTGTGTGTGTGTGTTTGTAAAGAGAGCTCATTGGAGGTGGAGACGCCCCAAGCAGGAGCAGGCTGATGAGGGGTCAGATGCCTGGTGGGCAGGTCATGTTCACGCCACAGGTTAAGGCTGGAGAGGAGGGATCTGGTGTGGGGGCTACACCCTTCTGTCCAGGGCTTATCCTGAGACTCAGCAGGGACGGATCAATGACCCAGGTGGGAGGCTAATCCTAACACTAACCACTAACACTGACACTGACCCTGACTGTGAGCCTGACCAAAACGCTAATCGTAGCCTTGACTCTGACCCTGACCCAGATCGTGAATCATGACCAAAACACTAACCCTAAAACTAAGCCTGATGCTGAACTTAATCCAGACCCTGAACCTAAACCTAACCCTGACATTACCTTAAAACTGACACATCCCTAACTGTGATCCTAACCCTGACACTAATCCTAACCCTGATCCTGACCTAACCCTGACCCTAACCCTAAACCTGACCCCTACCTTAACCCTAATGCTAACCCTGACCCTAACGAAGTCTAACCCTAAACCTGACCCTAAACCTAACTCTAAACTTAACCCTAACCCTTACACTAACCCCTAACCCTGACCAGGACCCTGACTGTGAGCCTGACCTTAACCCTAATCCTAGCCCTGACCCTGACCGTGAGCCTGACCAGAACACAAACCCTAATCCTAAGCCTGATGCTTACCCTGATCTGGACCCTGAACCTAACCCTAATGCTGGCCTTACCCTAACCGTGACCCAGACACTAACCCAGACCCTGACCCTGACCCTGACCCTGACCCTGACCTAATCCTGACCCTAACCCTAACCCTGAACGTGACAGTGAGCCTGGCCCTAACCCTATCCCTAATGGTAACCCTAACCCTGACCCTAATACGGAACCACAACCTAAACCTAACGCTGAACCTAACCGTAACACTAACCCCTAACCTACCCAAACCCTAACCCTGACCCTAACGCTGTCTAACCATAACGCTAAACATAACCCTACTTCTAACCCTAACACTAACACCAAACCCAAACCTTTCCCCTGAACCTATCCCTGACCCTAACCCTAACCCCAACCCTAACCCTGAATGAAACCTGACCCTGACCCTGACACGAACCTTGCCCCTAAACCAAAACCTGACTCTGACCCTAAATCTAAAACTGGACCTGACCTTCTCCCTGACCCTGACCCTGAACAAGACCCTAAACCTAACCCTCACCCTAACACTGACCATGACCATAGCACTAACCCTGACTCCGACTGTGAGCCTGACCCTAAACATAACCCTAAACGTAAACCTGACCCTGACCCTAACACGAGACATGACCCGAAAACTAATACCGACACTAACCCCAACACTAACCCCTAACCCTAACCCTGACACTGACCCAAACTCTGTCTAATGCTAACCCTCAACCTAACTCTAACCCTAACCCTAAACCCTAACTTTAACCCTATCCTTGACACTATCCCTCACCCTGACCCTATCCCAACCCTGAACTTTGCCTAACCCTGACCCGGCCCCTAACCTTGAAACTAAACCGAACACTGACACTGACCCTAAACTGAACACTGGCCCTGACCTTAAACCTTATCGTGGCCCTGACCCTAAACCTAAACCTGACACTATCTCTAACTCTAACCCGAAACCTGACACTGACCCTGACCATAACCCTATCTGTAACCCTCACCCTAACCCAAACCCCTAAACAA
This sequence comes from Neogale vison, assembly GCF_020171115.1. Taxonomy (NCBI): domain Eukaryota; kingdom Metazoa; phylum Chordata; class Mammalia; order Carnivora; family Mustelidae; genus Neogale; species Neogale vison. Next base: position 51,952,165 of record NC_058095.1, read on the forward strand.
AACCCTAACCTTCCTTGTCCTTCTTCCCACCAAATAACTTAAGCCAGGGCTAAATCCAAGGACAGTCTGGACCTCTGTCACTGGGAACAACCAGGAAGACCAAGCAGAGGGAGAGAGAAGTTGAAGGGGCTCACTGATTTCGTGCCCTGACTTGGCCTCCACTGATGTCTCCAAGTCTTCTGGCTCAACTCCACCTTGAGCAGGACCCTGGGAGGGATTCTGAATTCCAGGCCAGCTGGGTGGGGGGTACTTGATGACCTTTGAATCCCCAGATGTCTAACCCGCCTGGCCATGCACCCTGAGCCTTGTTTCCCAGGATAGGCACGGTTCCGGTGCTCAGCAGACTTTGGGGACACAGAGCAACTGGCAGTGATGAGGGAACATGGGGGGACCATTCGGGGACAGGGCCATGGTCCCGTACACATCCACCACAAGGCTGGGTCATGGTACAGGTGCTGTGTGCAGGTCTCCAGTGCACACCATGCCCTCTCAGAATGGAGGTCTTTGTGCCTGGTGCACCTTTCCTCCGCCTCCACCTAAACCTGGAGGAACAGCCAGGTTCAAACATTTCCATGTCCTTCCCTCAGGGACAGTTGTTAATCGGCAGTCAAGAGAGGCAGGGACTGGCCCAGGACAAAAGAAGGGAACAGAGTCCAAGGAGCAGAGCTTCCCTCCAGTCCTAGGCAAGCCAGGACCCTCCCATGAGGTTGGCTAGGAGGGTGAGAGCTTCTCAAATCCTTGGGGAGAGCTACCCACCCCATCCCATGTGGGGACATGACCTCGGACATCCCCAGACAGCTAGAGGCATATGTGTTTGAGCACTCACATGCACAGACACACACACACACACACACACACACACCCCACTCTGCCCAGCTAGGGGTCAGAGGTGGACACCAAGGGAAAATGGTGGGTAAAAAGGGTGAAAGAAGAAAGAGGTTGGAGACAGCTCGGCCATGGGGTATGGGCATCAGGACTCCTGGCCAGGACCGAGACCCAAAGCATGGGGAGTGGAGACAGGACGAACTGATGGTCAAGGGGTCCCCAAGGGGCCCAGGGGCTTTGCAAGGGCACTGGGTGAGAACAGTGTCTGGGGCCTGGTGTACATCATCACCCTGGACTACTGGAAGTAGGAAGAGGTAACCACCCTGTGTGGACAGGGCTACAACACCAAAGGCCTCCCCTTAATCTTCTATCAATGGGGCCATAGAGACAGGGTGTCCCTAGACTCCCACAGGCTTGTAGAAGAGGCTGTTGGCCTTGAATCTCTATCCGAGACCGACTGTGCTCCATCTTGGATAAATGCTTTCTACTCCCTCGAGGTCCTTCTGAGCAGAAGACAGCCTGGAGGCTCGGGGGACTGACAATGTGAGCTTGCAGAATGTGGCAGAGCACTAGGCCCCTGGCCTGGGGACCAAGGTCAGGACCCTCCTTGTTGCAGCCTCAGGGTCCCCATTGTGAAGAGCTTCCAGAGTCACTGCTCTGCTCAGGGTGAGAAGGCTTTACATAGCAAGGAACCAAGCACCAGCACAGGAGAGGAAAACAGGGACAAGGAAGACACCGGAGATTTCGCCCATCAGCCCTGGAGCCCACAGATCCTGCTCTTGTGAGACACACAAAAACAGAGACAGATGCAGACGCAGACACGGAGAGAAAGACAAAGACAGAGACAGACACTGAACACAGGAGACAGGGAACCAGCTGATGTGCCAGACTTTCCTCAATCAGCTTGGAAATGACAGCCAAACATTTTGTCCCCTTCTCAGTCCCATGGGCCATCCACCCTGGGAGGACGGATTCAGGAATGCCCGAGGACCACTGTGGGGACTGGCCAGCACATGGGCGCAGACAAGGCCGTTGGACCTCAACTTATGGAAGCCCTGGGAAGTCTGTGTCACCAAGGTAGAAGCCATGCACTGCAACCTTGCCACGGGGATGGGACACAGGCAGGAGGAGGGTGGTTTTGCCTGGATCCCAGAGCAGATCCAGGCCTCTTTGGGCTGTGTTCCATTCCGCTGCCCAGCCCCAGGCTCACCCTGCCTTGCCAAGTGTGTGCACCAGCCTCCTGGTAGAGGGGGATGGAATGTATAGAGAGGTTCTACCCCTGATGGCATCCCTAGAAGTAGAAGCCAGAAAACCCCCAAAGTGCAGATGGGGAGACTGTGGAGGCCCTGAGAGCCACAGGGTGTGTGGGGGCTCACAGTCCTGGGCAGGAGAAGGAGCCTGGTCTGAACCCAACTCTGTGCCCTCCCAGTGGGGATAACAGCTGCACCCAAGCCTCCCAGGGGCTGGGGGGAGGCTGTGAGTGGGTCACTGGATGGACAGGGCATGGGGTAGAGTGTGAGCCTTGAGAAGCTGGGGGAGGGGCATCCTCAGGGAGCTCTGGTGGGAGCAGGAAGACACTAACACTAATCCTGATCCTGATTGCGTGCCCGATCCTAAACTTAACCCTAAATGTAAACCTGACCCTGACCAACCACGGGCCATGACATGAAACTTAATGCTGACCCTAACCCTAATACTAATCCCTAACCATAACCCTGACGCAAACACTGTCTAAACCTAACCCTCAACCTAACATTAACCCTAACCCTAACCACTAAATTTAACCTTATCCCTGACCCCATTCCTCACCCTGATCCTCTCCCTAGCCCTGAAATTTGACTAACACTGAACCTGAACCTAACATTGAACCTAAACCGAACCATGACCCTGACCCTAAACCCATCCCTGACTCTAACCCTGACCCTTACCCTAACTCTAACCCTAACCCTGACCCTGAACCTGACCCTGACCCTAACAGTAACCATCACCCTAACCCAAACCCCTAAACCACACCCTAACCTTCCCTGCCTCCTTCCGACCCACTGACTCATGCCAGGGCTAAATCCAAGGATAGGCTGGACCTCTGTCCCAGGGAACAACCAGGAAGACCAAGCAGAGGGAGGGAGAAGTGGAAGTGGCCCACTGATTTCCCTGCCCTGACTTGTCTTTCACTGATGTATCCAAGTCCTCTGGCTCAACCCCACCTTGAGCAGGACCCTGGGAGGGATTCTGAATTCCAGGCTAGCTGGGTGGGCGGTACTCGATGACCTTTGCATCCCCAGATGTCCAACCCACCTGGCCACGCACCCTGAGCCTTGCTTCCCAGGATAGGTGTGGTTCTGGTGATCAGCAGAGTTTGGGGTCACAGAGCACCTGGCAGAGGTGAGGGAACATGAGGGACCCATCAAGGACAGCTCCATGATCGTGTACACATCCACCACAAGGCTGGGTTATGGTACAGGTGCTGTGTGCCTTGTCTCCTGTGCACACCTGGCCCTCTCAGAATGGAGGTCTTTGTGCCTGGTGCACCTATTCTCCACCTCCACCTACCCATGGAGGAACGCCCAGGTTCAAGCATTTCCATGTCCATCGCTCAGGGACAGTTGAGAATCTGCGGTCAAGAGAGGCAGCTACTGGCCCAGGATAAAAGACGGGTACAGAGTCCAAGGAGCAGAGCTTCTCTCCAGTCCTAGGCAATCCCTGACTCTCCCATGAGGTTTGACTGGACGGTGAGAGCTCCTCAGATCCTTGGGGAGAGGTAACCACCCCATCACATGTGGGGACATGGCCTCAGGCATCCCCAGACAACCAGAGGCATATGTGTTTGAGCGAACGCATACACACACACAAACACACACACACACACACCCCGATCAGCCCAGCTAGGGGCTAAAGGTGGAGAAACCCGGGGCAAATGGTGGGTAACAAGAGGGAAAGAAGAAAGAGGTAGGAGATATCTCGGCCATGGGGTCAAGGGCATCAGGACTCCTGGCCAAGATTGAGTTCCAAAGCATGGGGAGGGGAGACAGGATGGGCTGATGGTCAAGGGGTCCCCAGGCGGCACAGGGGCTTTGCAAGGGCACTGGGTGGGGACAGTGTCTGGGGTCTGGGGTCCATCACCACCCTGGACTACTGGAAGTAGGAAGAGGTAACCACCCTGTGTGGACAGAGCTACAACACCAAAGGCCTCCCCTTACTTTTCTATCAATGTGGCCATAGAGACAGGGTGTGCCTAGTCTTCCACAAGGTTGTAGAAGAATCTGTTGGCCCTGAATCTCGATCCCTGACCCACGGTGCTCCAAGTCTTGGGAAAAAGATTTCTACTCCCTCTAGGTCCTTCTGCTCAGAAGGAGCCAGGAGGCTCGGGGGGCTGAAATTGTGAGCTTGCAGAATGTGTCAGAGCACTAGGCCCCGGCCTGGGGACCAAGGTCAGGACCCTCCTTGTTTCAGCCTCAGGGTCCCCATTGGGAAGAGGTTCCAGAGTCAGTGCCTGCTCAGGGTGAGAAGGCCTTACTTAGCAAGGAACCAAGCACCAGCACAGAAGAGGGAAACAGGGACAAGGGAGACACCGGAGGTTTCGCCCTTCAGCCCTGGAGCCCACAGACCCTGCTCCTGTGAAACACACAAAAACAGAGACAGATGCAGACGCAGACACAGAGACAAAGACAAAGACAGAGACAGAGACAGACACTGAACACAGGAGAGAGGGAATCAGCAGAAGTGCCAGACATTCCTTCATCAGCTTGGAAATGACAGCCAAATATTTTGTCCTCTTCTCAGGCCCACGGGCCATTCAACCTGGGAGGACGGATTCGGGAATGACCGGGGACCTCTGTGGGGCCTGGCCAGCACATGGGCGAAGACGAGGCCCTTGGACCTCAACCTAACGTAAGCCCTGGGAACTCTGTGTCACCAGGTCAGAAGCCATGCACTGCAACCTTGCCACGGGGGATGGGACACAGGCAGGAGGAGGGTGGCTTTGCCTGGATCCCAGAGCAGATCCAGGCCTCTCTGGGCTGTGTTCCATTCCCCAGCCCAGCCCCAGGCACACCCGTGCCTTGCCAAGTGTATGCACCAGCCTCCTGGGAGAGCGGGATAGAACGCATGGAGAGAGCCTACCCCTGATGGCATCCCTAGAAGTAGAAGTCAGAACACACCCAATGTGCAGACGGGGAGACTGGGGAAGTCCTGAGAACCACAGGGTGTGTGCGGGCTCACAGTCCTTGCAGGAGCAGGAGCCAGGTCTGAACCCAGGTCTGTGTCCTCCCTGCAGGGAAAACAGCTGCACCCAGGCCTCCCAGGGGCTGGGGGGAGGCTGTGTGGGTGTCACTGGATGGAAAGGGCATGGAGTGGAGGGTGAGCAGCTGAAGGAGGGGCGCCCTCAGGGAGCTCTGGATGGGAGCAGGAAGTACGGTAAGGAGCCCCCAGGCAGTGGTGACCTCACTTCCCTGAAGACAGAGCCCAATGGAATTGGAACCCACGTATCCAGGCACCCACATTCCAGAGAAAACCACCCTGCCCAGCTCATTTCTGGCCACATCCTGAAGGAAGCTACATGTTCTTGTGCTGTCTACTGAAGCCCAGAGAATGCAGGCAGAGGAAAGCTCGCCCGCCAGACACGTCCCCTCACTCGGCAGGTCATGCCAGGCTTCCCTGATGCCTCTGGCCCTTTGGCAAATTGAACCAAAATGTGAAACCGGGGTGCTCAGAGTCAGAGAGTCCCAAACCTTCTGATCGCCCTAGGTCTCCTCCCCGTGTGTGTGTGAGTATGTGTGTGTGTGTGTGTGTGTGTTTAAAGGGAGCTCATCAGGGGTGGATACGCCCCAAGCAAGATCAGGCTGATGAGGGTTCAGATGCCTGGTGAGCAGATCATGTTCACACCCAGGTTAAGGCTGGCTAGGAGGGAGCTGGTGTGGGGGCTGCACCTTTCTGCCCAGGGTTTATCCTGAGACCCTGCAGGGATGGGTCATTGACCCAGGTGGTGGGCTAAACTTAACAATAACGCCTAGTCCTAACACTGACCCTGAATGTGAGCCTGACCCAAACCCTAACCCAGTCGTGACCCTGAACATGACCGTGATCCTGACCCGAACCCTAACCCTAAACCTAAGCCTGATGCTGACCCTGATCCGGATCATGAACCTAAACCTAACCCTGACCTTACTCTAAACCTGACTCATCCCTAACCGTGACCCTGACCCTGACGCTAATCCTAACCCTGACTTGACCTAACCCTTACCATAACCCTATTCCCTGAATGTGACTGTGAGCCTGACCCAAACCCTAACCTTATGTAACCTTATCCCTGACACTAATACGAACCCAGAAACTAAACCTAGTGCTGACCCTAACAATAACAGTACCCCCTACCCTAACCCAAACCCTAACCCTGATCCTAACGCTGTCTAACCATAATTGTAAGCATATCCCTACTTCTAACCCTAACCCGAACCCCAAACCAAAACTTTCCCCTGAATCTAACCCTGACCCTGACCCGAATTGGACCCTAAACAGAAGCCTGACCCTGAGCATAAACGTGACCCTGACCCTGACCTTCACCTGACCCTGACCCTAAACGTAACCCTGACCTTAACAGTGATCCTGACCCTGATCCTCACACTAACCCTGACCGTGACTGTGAGCCTGACCCTAATCCTAACCCTAAAAGTAACCCTGTCCCAGACCCTAACAGGGGCCCTGATGCAAAACCTAACGCTGACCTTAACCCTAACACTAACCCCTAACCATAACCCTGACCCTGAACCTAACCCGGTCTAACCCTAACCCTCAACCTAACTCTAATACTAACCCTAATCCCAAATTTAAACCCTGAACCTATCCCTGACCCTGACCATAACCCTAATACTGAACTTTGCCTAAACCTGGCCCTAAACCTAACACTGACCATAAAACGGACCCTGACCCTGAACGTAAACCTAACTCTGACCCAGACAGTGAGCCTGACCAGAACCCTAACCCTAATGCTAACCCTGATCCTGACCCTAATCATAACCCAGAATATAAAGGTAAAGCTGACCTTACCCTAGCCATGACCCTAAAACTGTCCCTGACCCTGACCCTTACTCTGACACTAACCCTAACCCTGACGCTGACTGTGAGCCTGACCATAAACCTAACCCTGAACCTAACCTTGACCCTGACCCCGACCATAAGCCTAATGATAACCCTGATGCTAACAATGTCTAACCCTAACCCTGACCCTAACTCTAACCCTAACCTTAACCCTAACCCTAAAACTAACCAAAAACCCTGACCCTGACCAGGAATGTGAGCCTGACCCAAACCCTAACCAGCCCTGACCCTGACACTGACACTGACCATGAGCCTGACCTGAACCCTAACCCTAAACCAAAGCCTAAAGCTGACCCAGATATGGACTCTGAACATAAACCTAACCCTGACCTTACACTAACCCTGACTCAGACCCTAACCTAGACCCTGACCCTGACCTAACCTTGACCCTAACCCTAACCCTGACCATGACTGTGAGCCTGAACCTAACCCTAACCCTAAATGTAACCCTAAACGCTGAACCTAATACGGACCCAGAACCTAAAACTAATGATGACCCTAACGGTAAAACTAAACACTACCCTAAGCCAAATCCTACCCCTAACCCTAACTGAGTCTAACCCTAACCATAACCATATTCCTACTTCTAACCCTAAACATAACACCAAACCCTAACCTTTCCCCTGAACCTAACCCTGACCCTGACCCTAACCCTAACAATAACCCTAACCCAAACCTAACCCTGACCCTGAACCCAACGATGCCTCTAAACCGAAACCTGATGCTGACGCTAAATTTGACTCTGTCCCTGACCTTCACCCTGACCCTGACACTGACCCTGACACTAAACGTACCCTCACCCTAACACTGACCCAGATCCTGACCCTAACACTAAGCCTGACCATGACTGTGAGCCTGAACCTGAATGTGATCCTGACCCTAAACATAACCATAAATGTAAACCTGACCCTGGCCCTAACACGGGCCATGACCCAAAACCTAACGCAGAACCTAACCCTAACACTAACACCTAACCCTAACCCTGACCCTGACCCAAACCCTGTCTAAACCTAACCATCAACCTAACTCTAACCCTAACCCTATCCTCCCATGAGGTGTGCCTGGAGGACGAGAGCTCCTCAGATCCTTGGGGAGAGCTACCTACCCCATCCCATGTGGGGACATGACCTCGGACATCACCAGACAGCTAGAGGCATATTGTTTGAGCGCTCGCATACACAGACACAGACACAGACACACACACACACACACACACACACACACCGCTCTGCCCAGCTAGGGGTCAGAGGTGGACACCAAGGAAAAATGGTGGGTAAAAAGGGTGAAAGAAGAAAGAGGTTGGAGACAGCTCGGCCATGGGGTCAGGGGCAACAGGACTCCTGGCCAGGACTAAGATTCAAAGCATGGGGAGTGGAGACAGGACAAGCTGATGGTCAAGGGGTCCCCAAGGGGCCCAGGGGCTTTGCAAGGGCACTGGGTGGGGACAGTGTCTGGGGTCTGGTGTCCATCACCACCCTGGACTACTAGAAGAAGGAAAAGGCAATCACCCTGTGTGGACAGAGCTACAAAACTGAAAGCCTCCCCTTCATCTTCTATCAATGGAGCCATAGAGTCAGGGTGTCTCTAGTGTCCCACAGGCTTGTAGGAGAGCCTGTTGGCCTTGAATCTCTATCTGAGACCCACTGTGCTCTCAGTCTTGTGTAAATGCTTTCTACTCCCTCGAGGTCCATCTGAGCAGAAGATAGCCTGGAGGTTCAGGGGGCTGACATTGTGAGAGTGCAGAATGTGGCAGAGCACTAAGCCCCTGGCCTGGGGACAAAACTCAGGACCCTCCTTGTTGCAGCCTCAGGGTCCGCATTGGGAGGAGGTTCCAGAATCAGTGCTCTGCTCAGGGTGAGAAGGCCTTACTTAGCAAGGAACCAAAGCACCAGCACAGTAGAGGGAAACAGGAACAAGGGAGACACTGGGGGTTTCGCCCTCAGCCCTGGAGCCCACAGATCCTGCTCCTATGAGACACACAAAAACAGAGATAGACACAGACACAGACACAGATACAAAGACAGAGACAGAGACAAACACTGAACACAGGAGAGAGGGAACCAGCAGAAGTGCCCGATTTTCCTCCATCAGCTTGGAAATGACAGCCAAACAATTTGTACTCTTATCAGTCCCACGGGCCATCCATCCTAGGAGGATGGATGCGGGAATGTCCGCGGACAACTATGCGAGCTGGCCAGTACATGGGCCCAGATGAGGCCCTTGGACTTCAAACTAATGGAAGTCACGGGAAGTCAGTGTCCTAAAGGTCAGAAGCCATGCACTGCAACCTTGCCACGGTGGATGGGATTCAGGCAAGAGGAAGTGGTTTTGCTGGATCCCAGAGCAGATCCAGGCCGCTCTGGGCTATGTTCCATTCCCCCGCCCATCCCCAGTCACACTCATGCCTTGCCAAGTGTGTGCACCAGACTCCGGGGAGACCGGGGATGGAACGCATGGAGAGGGCCTACCCCTGATGGCATCCCCAGAAGAAGAAGCCAGAACACCCCCAATGTGAAGCCGGGGAGACTGAGGAGGACCTGAGAGACACAGGATGTGTGCGGGCTCACAGTCCAGGGCAGGAGCAGGAGCCCGGTCTGAACCCAGCTCTGTTCCCTCCCAGCGGAGAAAAAAGCTGCGCCCAGGCCTCCCAGGAGCTGTGGGAAGGCTGTGTGAGGTTCACTGGATGGACAGGGCATGGGGTGGAGGGTGAGACTTGAGCAGCTGGGGGAGGGGCGCCCTCAGGGTGCTCTGGATGGGAGCAGGAAGTCCATTAAGGAGCCCCCCAGGCAGTGATGACCTTACTTCCCTGACAACAGAGCCCCACGGAATTGGAACCCACTGATCCAGGCATCCATATCCCAGAGAAAACCACCCTGCCCAGCTCATTTCTGGGCACAGCCTGAAGGAAACAACATGTTCTTGTGCTGTCTACCTAAGCCCAGAGAATGCAGGCAGAGGAGAGCTCGCCCGCCAGACAAGTCCCCTCACTGGGCAGGTCATGTCAGGCTTCGCCGATGCCTCTGGCCCTTCTGGCAAAAAGAATCGCAATGTGACACCGAGGGGCTCAGAGTCAGAGAGTCCCACACCTTCTGATTGACCCGTGTAGCCATAGGTCTCCTCCCCGTGTATATGTGTTTGTGTGTCTGTGTGTGTGTGTCTGTGTGGTTGTGTGTGTGTGTGTGTGTGTGTGTGTTTAAGAGAGCTCATAGGGGATGGAGATACCCTGAGCAGAAGCAGGCTTATGAGTGGTCCGATGTCTGGTTGGCAGGTCATGTTCACACCCCAGGTTAAGGCAGGCTATGTGAGAGCAGGTATGGGGGCTGCTCCCTTTTGCCCAGGGTTTATCCTGAGACCCTGCAGTGACAGGTCAATGACCCAGGTACGCGCATAACACTAAGACTAAACACTGACCCTGACCCTTACCCTGACCCTGACTGTGAGCCTGACCCAAAACCTAACCCTAGCCCTGACCCTGACCCTGACTGAGTTCTTGACCCGACACCTAACACTAAATCTAAGCCTGATGCTGACCCTGATCCGGACCTTGACCCTAAACCTAACCTGACCTTACTCTAACCCTTACTCATCCCCAAACGTGATTCTGACTCTGACCGTAATCATTAGACTGACCCTAGCCAAATCCTAACACTAACCCTAACACTGACTGATCTTTGAGCCTGACCCTAACTGTAACCCTAAAGGAAACCCTAAACCTGCCCCTAATAAGGACACTGAACCTAAACCAAACGCTAACCCTAACCCTAACACTAACCCCTACCCTAAGTCAAACCCTAACCCTGACCCTACGCTATCTAAGCCTAACACTTAACATAACCCTAATGCTAACTTAACCCTAACCAAAAACTCAAACAGTTCCCCTGAGACTAAGCCTGACCCTGAACCGAAACTTGACCCTAAAAATCAGCCTGACAATGACCCTAAACTGACTCTGGCCCTGACCTTCACCCTGGCGCTGACCCTGACACTGACCCTAATCCTAAGCCTGACCCTAACACTGACCCAAATCTAACCCTGCTCCTAACCTGAACCTGGACCCTAAACCAAAGCCTCACCCTGACCCTAAATCTGACCCTGGCCCTGACCTTCACCGTGACCCTGACCCTGACCCGGACCTAAGCCTGACCGTAACCCTAACCCTAAACGTGACTGTGAGCCTGACCCTAACCGTAATCCTAAAGGTAACCCTAACCCTGTCCTAATACCGACCCTGAACCTAAACCTAATGCTGAAGCTAACCCTAACACTAACCCCTACCCTAACCCAAACCCTAAACATGTCCTTAACACTGTCTAACCCTAACCCTAATCATAACCCTACTTCTAACCCTAATCCTAACCCCAAACACAAACCTTTCCCCTAAACCTAACCCTGACACTGAACCGAACATTGACCCTAAACCAAATCCTGACCCTGACCATAATCCGGACCCTGGACCAGACCTTCACCTGACCCCGACCCTAAACCTAACCCTGACAATAGCACTGACCCAAAACTAACCCTGTCCCTGACCTGAACGTGGACCCTAAACCAAAACCAGATCCTGACCCTAAACCTGACACTGGCTCTGACCTTCACCCTGATCCTGACCCAAACTCTGAACATAAATCGAAACCTGACCCTAACAGTGACCCTGACCCTGACCCTAACACTAACCCTGCACCTGACTGTTAGTCTGACCCTAATTCTAACCCTAAATGTAACCCTAACCCTGACCCTAACACGGGCCATGATGCAAAAAATAACGATGACCCTAAACTACAACTAACCTCTAACCCTAACGCTGACCCATACCCTAAACCAGTTTAACCCTAACGCTCAAACTAACTCTAATTCTCACCCTAACCCCATTCTTTAACCCAAACCTGACCCTATCCCTGACCCTGACCATAATACTAACCCTGAATTTTGCCTAAACCTGACCCTGATCCTAACCTTGAGCCTAAACCAAACCCTGACCCTGACCCTAAACTGAACCCTGGCGCTGACCCTAACCCTGACCCTAACACTGACACTGACGATGACCGTAATCTTAACTCTGACTCAGACCGTGAGCCTGACCAGAACCCTAACCCTAACCCTAAAGCTAAGCCTGATCCAGACCCTAATCATAATCCAAAAACTAAACGTAAAGCTGACCTTAACCTAACCATGACCCTAATCCTGACCCTGACCTTTGGCCCTAACACTGAACCTGACCCTAATCCTAACCTTGACCCTGACCCTTTCTCTGACACTAACTCTAACCCTGACACTGCCTGTGAGCCTGACCAAACACCTAACCCTGAGCCTAACCCTAAACCTGACCCCTACCCTAAGCCTAACGATAACCCTGACCATAAAAATGTCTAACTGTAACCATGACCCTACTCTAACCCTAACCTTAACCCTAACCCTAAAACCAACCAAAAACTCTGACCCTGACCCTGACTTTGAGCCTGACCCAAATGCTAACCAGCCCTGACGCTGACCCTGAACCTGACCATGAGCCTGACCTGAACCGTAAGCCTAAACCAAAGCCCAACACTGACCCTGATTCGGATCCTGAACCTAAACCTAACCCTGACCTTACACTAACCCTGAATCAGACCCTAACCGAGAGTCTGACCCTGACCTAAACTTGACACTAACCCAAACCCTGACCATTTGTGTGAGCCTGACCGTAACCCTAACCCTAAATGTAACCCTACACGCTGACCTTAATACGGACCCAGAACCTAAAACTAATGCTGGCTCTAAGGTAAAACTAAACCCTAACCTAACCCAAACGCTAACACTGACCCTAACACAGTCTAACCCTAATCCTAACAATACCTTACTTCTAACCCTAACCCTACCACCAAACCCTAACCTTTCCCCTGAACCTAACCCTGACTATGACCCTAACCCTAACCCTGACCCAAACCTAACCCTGACCCTGACCCGAACCTTGCCCTTAAACCAAAACGTGATGCTGACCCTAAATCTGACCCTGTCCCTGATCGTCACCCTGACCCTGACACGGACCCTGACCCAAAACTTAACCCTCAACCTAACACTGACCCATTCCTGACCCTAACACTAACCCTGACCCTGACTATAAGCCAGACCCTAAACCTAACCATAAACGTAAACCTGACCCTGTCCCTATCATGGGCCATGACACAAAACCTAATGCTGACCCTAACCATAACTCTAACCCCTAACCCTAACCCTGACCCTGACCCAAACCCTGACTAAACCTAACCCTCAAGCTAACTGAACCCTAACCCTACCCTGTCATGTGGTTTGCCGGGAGGATGAGAGCTCCTCAGACCCTTGGGAGAGCTACCCACCCCATCCATGTGAGAACATGACCTCGGAAATCCTCAGACAGCTAGACTCATATGTGTTTGAGCACTCGCATGCACACACACACACACACACACACAGACAGACATACACACACATACTGACACACACCCCACTCTACACAGCTAGGGGTCAGAGGTGGACACCAAGGGAAAATGGTGGGTAAAAAGGGTGAAAGAAGAAAGATGTTGGAGACAGCTCGGCCATGGGGTGAGGGGCATCAGGGCTCGTGGCCAGGACCGAGATCCATAGCATGGGTAGGGGAGACAGGATGGGCCGATGGTCAAGGGGTGCCCAAGGGGCTCAGGGGCTTTGCAAGGGCACTGGTGGGGACAGTGTCTGAGGTCTGGTGTCCATCACCACCCTGGACTACTGGAAGAAGGAAGAGGTAACCACCCTATCAATGGGGCCATAGAGACAGGGTGTCCCTAGTCTCCCACAGGCTTGTAGAAGAGCCTGTTGGCCTTGAATCTCTATCTGACACCCACTGGGCTCCCAGTCTTGGGTACATGCTTTCTACTCCCTCGAGGTCCTTCTGAGCAGAAGATAGCCTGGAGGCTTGGGGGGCTGACATTGTGAGCTTGCAGAATGTGGCAGAGCACTAGACCCCTGGCCTGGGGACCAAGGTCAGGACCCTCCTTGTTGCAGCCTCAGGGTCCTCATTGGGAAGAGATTCCAGAGTCAGGGCTCTGCTCAGGGTGAGAAGGCCTTAAATAGCATGGAACCAAGCACCAGCGCAGGAGAGGGAAACAGGGACAAGGGAGATACCGGGGGTTTTGCGCATCAGCCCTGGAGCCCACATATCCTGTTCCTATGAGACACACAAAAACAGAGACAGACGCAGACGCAGACACAGAGACAAAGACAAAGACAGAGACAGAGACAGACTCTGAACACAGGAGAGAGGGAACCAGCAGAAGTGCCAGACTTTCCTCCATTAGCTTGGAAATGACAGCCAAACATTTTGTCCCCTTATAAGTCCCACGGGCCATCCATCCTAGGAGGATGGATGCGGGAATGCCCGTGGACCACTGAGGGGGCTGGCCCGTGAATGGGCGCAGACGAGGCCCTTGGATTTCAACCAAATGGAATTCCTGGGATGTCTGTGTCCACAAGGTCAGAAGCCATGCACTGCAACCTTGCCACGGGGGATGGGATTCAGGAAGGAGGAGGGTAGTTTTGCTGGATCCCAGAGCAGATCCAGGCCTCTCAGGGCTATATTCCATTCTCCCGCACAATCTCAGGCATACCCTTGCCTTGCCAAGTGTGTGCACCAGACTCCTGGCAGAGCGGGGATGGAACACATGGAGAAAACCTACCTCTGATGGCATCCCCAGAAGAAGAAGCCAGAACACCCCCAATGTGCAGACGGGGAGACTGAGGAGGCCCTGAGAGCCACAGGATGTGTGCGGGCTCACAGTCCTGGGCAGAAGCAGGAGCCTGGTCGGAACCCAGCTCTGTGCCCTCCCAGCGGAGACAACAGCTGCACCCAGGCCTCCCAGGTCTTGGGGGGAGGCTCTGTGTGGGTCACTGGATGGACAGGGCATGGGGTAGAGTGTGAGCCTTGAGCAGCTGGGGGAGGGGCGCCCTCAGGGAGCTTTGGATGGTATCAGAAAGTCCGGTAAGGAGTCCCCAGGCAGTGGTGACCTTACAATCCTGACGACAGAGCCCAACGGAATTGGAACCCACGTATCCAGGTACCCACATTCCATAGAAAACCACCCTACGCAACTCATTTCTGAGCATAGCATGAAGGAAAGGACATGTTCTTGTGCTGTCTACCGAAGGCCAGAGAATGCAGGCAGTGGAGATCTCGCCCCCCAGACAAGGCCCTCACTGGGCAGGTCATGTCAGTCTTCCCTGACTTCTCTGGCCCTTTTGGCAAAAAGTATCGCAGGTGACACCAGGGAGCTCAGAGTCAGAGAGTTCCACAACTTCTGATTGACTCGTGTACCCATAGGTCTCCTCCACATGTGTATGTGATGTGTGTGTGTGTGTGTGTGTGTGTGTGTGTGTGTAAAAAGAGCTCATCGAGGTGGAGATGCCCCGAGCAGGAGCAGGCTTATGAGCGGTCCGATGCCTGGTTGGCAGGTCAGGTTCACGCCCCAGGTTAAGGCAGGCTATGTGGGAGCGGGTGCGGGGGCTGCTCCCTTTTGCCCTGGGTTTATCCTGAACCCTGCAGTGATGGGTCAATGACCCAGGTGTAGGCATAACACTAAGACTAAACACTGACCCTGACCCTTACCCTGACCCTGACTGTGAGCCTGACCCAAAACCTAACCCTAACCCTGACCCTGACCCTGACTGAGATCATGACCCAACATTTAACACTAAATCTAAGCCTGATGCTGACCCTGATCTGGACGCTGAACCTAAACCTATCCTGACCTTACTCTAACCCTTATTCATCCCCAAATGTGACTTTGACCGTAATTATTACACTGACCCTAACCAAATTCTAACACTAACCCTAACAATGACCGATCTTTGAGCCTGACCCTAAACGTAACCCTAAAGGAAACCATAACCCTGCCCCTAATAGGGACACTGAACCTAAACCTAATGCTGACCCTAACCCTAACACTAACCCCTACCCTAACTCAAACCCTAACCCTGACCCTACGCTGTATAACCCTAACACTAATCATAACCCTACTGCTAAACTTAACCCTAACCAAAAACTCAAACCGTTCCCCTGAAACTAAGCCTGACCCTGAACCGAAACTTGACCCTAAAACACAGCCTGACAATGACCCTAAACTGACTCTGGCCCTGACCTTCACCCTTACCCTGAACCTGACACTGACTCTAAACCTAACCCTGACACTAACACTGACCCAAAACTAACCCTGCCCCTGACCTGAACCTGGACCCTAAAACAAAGCCTTACCCTGACCATAAATCTAACCCTGGCCCAAACCTTCACACTGACACTGACCCTGACCCTGACCCTAATCCTAAGCTTGACCCTGACCTAAGCCTGACCCTAACCCTAACCCTGAACGTGACTGTGAGCCTGACCCTAACCGTAATTCTAAAGGTAACCCTAACCCTGACTTAATACCGACCTTGAACATAAACCTAATGCTGATTCTAACCCTAACACTAACCCCTACCCTAACCCAAACCCTAAACATGTCCTTAACACTGTCTAACCCTAACCCTAACCATAACCCTACTTCTAACCCTAATGCTAACCCCAAACACAAAACTTTCCCCTAAACCTAACCCTGACACTGAACCGAACATTGACGCTAAACCGAATCCTGTCCCTGACCATAAACTGGACCCTAGCCCAGATCTTCACCTGACCCTGACCCTAATACTAACCCTGACAATAGCACTGACCCAAAACTAACTCTGTCGCTGACCAGAACGTGGACCCTAAACCAAAACCAGATCCTGACCCGGAACAGAGAATGGCCCGGAACTTCACCCTGACCCTGACCCAAACTCTGAACATAAATCGAAACCTGACCCTAACAGTGACCCTGACACTGACCCTAACACTAACCCTGACACAGACTGTGAGTCTGACCCTAATTCTAACCCTAAACGTAACCCTGACCCTGACACTAAACGGGCCGTGATGCAAAAAATAACGATGACCCTAAACTACAACTAACCTCTAACCCTAGGGCTGACCCTGACTCTAACCTGGTCTAATCCTAACGCTCAAACTAACTCTAAATCTCACCCTAACCCTATCCTTTAACCCTATCCCTGACCCTGACAATAACCATAACCCTGAACTTTGCCTAAACCTGTCCCAGATCCTAACCTTGACCCTAACCCAAACCCTAACCCTGACCCTAACACAGTCTAACCCTAACCTTAACCATAACCCTACTTCTAACCCTAACCCTAACACCGAACCCTAACCGTTCCCCTGAACCTAACCCTGACTATGACCCTAACCCTAACCCTGACCCAAACCTAACCCTGACCCTGACCTGAAACTTGCCCTTAAACCAAAACGTGACGCTGACCCTAAATCTGACCCTGTCCCTGATCTTTACCCTGACCCTGACACGGACCCTGACCCTAAAACTAACCCTCACCCTAACACTGACCCATTCCTGACCCTAACACTAACCCTGACCCTGACTGTAAGCCAGACCCTAAACCTAACCATAAACGTAAACCTGACCCTGGCCCTATCATGGGCCATGACCCAAAACCTAACGCTGACCCTAACCATAACTCTAACCCCTAACCCTAACCCTGACCCTGACCCAAACCCTGACTAAACCTAACACTCAACCTAACTGAACCCTAACCCTAACCCTGTCATGCGGTTTGCCTGGAGGTTGAGAGCTCCTCAGATCCTTGGGAGAGCTACCCACCACATCCTGTGTGGGAACATGACCTCGGACATCCTCAGACAGCTAGACTCATATGTGTTTGAGCGCTCACATGCACAGACACGCATACCCACACACACACACACACACACACACACACACACTCACACACACCCAGCTCTACCCAGCTAGGGGTCAGAGGTAGACACCAAGGGAAAATGGTGGGTAAAAAGAGTGAAAGAAGAAAGAGGTTGGAGACAGCTCGGCCATGGGGTGAGGGGCATCAGGGCTCGTGGCCAGGACCGAGATTCATAACATGGGAAGGGGAGGCAGGATGGGTTGATGGTCAAGGGGAGCCCAAGGGGCCCAGGGGCTTTGCAAGGGCACTGGGTAAGGACAGTATCTGGGGTCTGGTGTCCATCACCACCCTGAACTACTAGAAGTAGGAAGAGGTAACCACCCTGTGTCAACAGAGCTACAACCCTGAAGGCCTCCCCTTACTCTTCTATCAATGGGGCCATAGAGACAGGGTGTCCCTAGTCTCCCACAGGCTTGTAGAAGAGCCTGTTGGCCTTGAATCTCTATCTGACACCCACTGTGCTCCCAGTCTTGGGTAAAAGCTTTCTACTCCCTCGAGGTCCTTCTGAGCAGAAGAGAGCCTGGAGGCTCGGGCGGCTGACATTGTGAGCTTGCAGAATGTGGCAGAGCACTAGGACCCTGGCCTGGGGACCAAGGTCAGGACCCTTCTTGTTGTAGCCTCAGAGTCCCCATTGGGAAGAGATTCGAGAGTCAGTGCTCTGCTCAGGGTGAGAAGGCCTTACTTACCAAGGAACCAAGCACCAGCACCGGAAAGGGAAACAGGGACAAGGAAACACCGGAGGGTTTGCCCATCAGCCCTGGAGCCCACAGATCCTGCTCCTGTCAGACACACACAAAAAAAGACAGACGCAGACACAGACACAGAGACAAAGACAAAGAAAGAGACAGAGACAGACACTGAACACAGGAGAGAGGGAACCAGCAGAAGTGCCAGACTTTCCTCCATCAGCATGGAAATGACAGCCAAATATTTTGTCCCTGAATCAGTCCCATGGGCCATCCATCCTAGGAGGATGGATGCGGGAATGCCCGCAGACCACTGTGGGGGCTGGTCAATGAATGGGAGCAGACGAGGCCCTTGGATGTCAACCAAATGGAATTCCCATTTGGACACAGACACATGTCTGTGTCCACAAGGTCAGAAGCCATGCACTGCAACCTTGCTACGGGGGATGGGATTCAGGCAGGAGGATGGTGGTTTTGCTGGATCCCAGAGCAGATCCAGGCCTCTCGGGGCTATGTACAATTCCCCCGCCCATCCCCAGGCACACCCGTCCCTTGCCAAGTGTGTGCACCAGACTCCTGGCAGAGCGGGGATGGAACACATGGAGAGGGCCTACCTCTGATGGCATCCCCAGAAGAAGAAGCCAGAACACCTCCACTGTGCAGACGGGGAGACTGAGGAGGCCGTGACAGCCACAGGATGTGTGCGGGCTCACAGTCCTGGGCAGGAGCAGGAGCCCTGTCTGTACCCAGCTCTTTGCCCTCCCAGGGGAGACAATAGCTGCACTCAGGACTTCCAGGTCTTGGGTGGAGGCTGTGTGTGGGTCACTGGATGGACAGGGCATGGGGTGGAGTGTGAGCCTTGAGCAGCTGGGGGAGGGGAGCCTTCTGGGAGCACTGGATGGGAGCACGAAGTCCGGTAAAAAGCCCCCAGGCAGTGGCGACCTTACTTTCCTGACGACAGAGACAAACGGAATTGGAACCCACGTATCCAGGTACCCACATTCCATAGAAAACCACCCTGACCAGCTCATTTTTGGGCACAGCATGAAGGAAATGACATTTTCTTGTGCTGTCTACCGAAGCCCAGAGAATGCAGGCAGAGGAGAGCTTGCCCCCTAGACAAGTCCCCTCACTGTGCAGATCATGTCAGGCTTCCCTGACGTCTCTGGCCCTTTTGGCAAAAAGAACCACAAGGTGACACTCGGGGGCTCAGAGTCAGAGACTCTCACACCTTCTGATTGACCCGTGTAGCCATAGGTCTCCTCCACGTGTGTGTGTGTGTGTGTGTGTGTGTGTGTGTAAAGAGAGCTCATCAGGGGTGGAGATGACCTGAGCAGGAGCAGGCTTATGAAGGGTCTGATGCCTGGTTGGCAGGTCACGTTCACGCCCCAGGTTAAGGCAGGCTAGGTGGAAGCAGGTGTGGGGGCTGCATCATTTTGCCCAGGGCTTATCTGAGTCTCTGCAGGGACTGGTCAATGACCCAGGTGCGGGTCTAACCCTAAAACTAACCCCTGACCCTGACCTTGACCCTGACCCTGGCTGTGAGCCTGACCCAAAGCCTAACCCTAGCCGTGACCCTGACCCTGACCCTGACCGAGATCCTGACCCGAATTCTAACACTAAATCTAAGCCTGAGGCTGACCCTGATCCAGACCCTGAACCTAAACCTAACCTGACATTACTCTAACCCTGACTCATCTCTAACCGTGACTATGACTCTGACCCTAATCATTACCCTGACCCTAACCAAATCCTATCACTAACCTTAACACTTAACGATCTTTGAGCCTGACCCTAACCGTAACCCTACAGGTAACCCTAACCCTGCCCCTAATAAGGAACCTAAACCTAAACCTAATGCTGACCCTAACGCTAACACTAACCCTTACCCAAATTCAAACAATAACCCTTACCCTACACTGTCTAACCCTATCACTAAACATAACCCTACTGCTAACCCTAACCCTAACCAACAACTCAAACAGTTCCCCTGAAACTAACCCTGACCCTGATCCGAAACTTGACCCTAAAACACAGCCTGACCATGACCCTAAACTGACTCTGGCCCTGACCTTCACCCTGACCATGACCCTGACCCTGATTCTAAACCTAACCCTGACCCTAACACTGACCCAAAACTAATCCTGCCCCTGACCCGAACCTGGACCCTAAACCAAAGCCTCACCCTGACCCTAAATCTGACCCTGGCCCTGACCTTCACCCTGACCCTGACCCTGACTCTGAACCTAATCCTAAGCCTGACCCTGACCTAAGCTTGACACTAACCCAAACCCTTACCATGACTGTGAGCCTAAACCTACCTGTAATCCTAAAGGTAACCCTAACCTTGACCTAATACCGACCGTGAACCTAAACCTAATGCTGACGCTAACCCTAACACTAACCCATACCCTAACGCAAACCCTAACCCTGACCTTATCGCTGTCTAACCCTAACCCTAACCATAACCCTACTTCTAACCCTAATGCTAACCCCAAACACAAACCTTTCCCCTAAACCTAACCCTGACACTGAACCGAACATTGACCCTAAACCAAATCCTGTCCCTGACCATAAACCGGACCTTGGCCCAGACCTTCACCTGACCCTGACCCTAAACCTAACGCTGACAACAGCACTGACCCAAAACTAACCCTGTCTCTGACCTGAACGTGGACCCTAATTCAAAACCAGATCCTGACCCTAAACCTGATCATGGCCCTGACTTTCACCCTGACCCTGACCCAGACCCTGACCAAAAACCTAAACCTGACCCTAACAGTGAACCTGACCCTGACCCTAACACTAAACCTGAGCCTGACGGTGAGTCTGACCCTAACTCTAAACCTAAATGTAACCCTGACCCTGACCCTGACCCTAACACGGGCCATGACGCGAAACATAACGATGACCCTAACCCTACAACTAACCCCTAACCCTAACGCTGACACTGACCCTAACCCTGTCTAACCCTAAACCCCCAAACTAACTCTAATTCTTACCCTAACCCTATCCATTAACACTAAACCTGACCCTATCCCTGACCCTGACCATAACCCAAACCCTGAACTTTGCCAAAACTTGACTCTGATCCTAACCTTGACCCTAAACAGAAATCTGACCCAGACCATAAACCGAACCCTTGCTCTGACCCTAACCCTGACCCTAACACTGACACTGACGCTGACCATAAACCTAAGTCTGACCCAGACCATGAGCTTGACCAGTACCCTAAACCTAAAGCTAACCCTGATCCGGACCCGAATCATAACACAGAATCTAAACGTAAAGCTGACCTTATCCTAACAATGACCCTAATCCTGACGCTGACCCTGACCCTAACACTGAAC
This sequence comes from Neogale vison, assembly GCF_020171115.1. Classification (NCBI taxonomy): domain Eukaryota; kingdom Metazoa; phylum Chordata; class Mammalia; order Carnivora; family Mustelidae; genus Neogale; species Neogale vison. Next base: position 51,973,910 of record NC_058095.1, read on the forward strand.
ATGAACCTAATCCTAACCCTGACCCTGACTTTTACTCTGACACTAACCCTAACCTTGACACAAACTGTGAGCCTGACCATAAACCTAACCCTGAACCTAACCCTAACCCTGACCCCTACCCTAAGCCTAATGATAACCCTGACCCTAACAATGTCTAACCCTAACCGTGACCCAAACTCGAACCCTAAACTTAACCCTAACCCTAAAACTAAACGAAAACTCTGACCCTGAACCTGACTGTGAGCCTGACCCAAAACCTAACCAGCCCTGACACTGACCGTGACCCTGACCATGAGCCTACTCGAACTCTAAGCCTAATCCAAAGCCTAACGCTGACCCAAATTCAGACCCTGAACCTAAACCTAACCCTGAACTTACACTAACCCTGACTTAGACCCTAAACCCTGACCCTGACCTAACCTTGACGATAACCCTAAACCTCACCATGACTGTGACCCTGATCCTAACCCTAACCCTAAATGTAACCCTAAACACTGACCCAAATACGGACCCAAACATAAAACTAACGCTGACACTAACGGTAAAACTAAACCCTACCGTAACCGAAACCCTAACCTGACCCTAACACAGTCTAACCCTAAACCTAATATTACCCTACTTCTAACCCGACCCCTAACACCAAACCCTAACCTTTCCCCTGAACCTAACGCTGACCTGACCCTAAACCAAACCGTAAACCTGACCCAAACCTAACCCTGAACCTGACCTGAACCATGCCCCTAAATCAAAACCTGACACTGACCCTAAATCTGACACTGTCCCTGACCTTCACCCTGACCCTGACCCTGACCCTGACCATAAACCTAACCCTCACCCTAACACTGACCCAGACACGGACCCTAACACTAACCCTGACCTTGACGGTGAGCCTGATCCTAAACCTAACCATAAACGTAAACCTGACCCTGACCCTAACAAGGGCCATGACCCGAAACCTAACGCTGACCCTAATCCTAACACTAACCCCTAACCCTAAAACTGACCCTGACCCAAACCCTGTCTAAACCTAACCATCAACCTAACTCTAACGCTAACCCTAAACCTCCCATAAGATTTGCCTGGAGGATGAGGGCTTCTCAGATCCTTGGGGAGAGCTACCCACCCCATCTCATGTGGGGACATGACCTCGGACATCCCCAGACAGCTAGAGGCATATGTGTTTGAGCGCTCACATGCAGACACACACACACACACACACACACACACACATACACACAATCACACACACACACACAAACACACACCCTGCTTTGCCCAGCTAGGGGTCAGAGGTGGACACCAAGGGAAAATGGTGGGTAAAAAGGGTGAAAGAAGAAAGAGGTTGGAGACAGCTCAGCCATGGGTCAGGGGCATTAGGACTCCTGGACAGGATTGAGATCCAAAGCATGGGGAGGGGATATAAGACGGGCTGATGGTCAAGGGGTCTCCAAGGGGCCCAGGGGTTTTGAAAGGGCACTGGGTGGGAACAGTGTCTGGAGTATGGTGTCCATCACCACCCTGGACTACTGGAAGTGGGAAGAGGTAACCACTCTGTGTGGACAGGGTTACAACACTGAAGGCCTACCCTTACTCTTCTTTCAATGGGCCCACAGAGATATGGTGTTTCTAGTCTCCCACAAGCTTGTAGAAGAGCCTGTTGGCCTTGAATCTCTATCTCTGACCAACTGTGCTCCCAGTCTTGGGTACATGTTTTCTACTCCCTCGAGGTCCTTCTGAGCAGAAGACAGCCTGGAGGCTCGGGGGGCTGACATTATGAGCTTGCAGAATGTGGCAGAGCACTAGGCCCCTGGCCTGGGGACCAAACTCAGGACCCTCCTTGTTGCAGCATCAGGGTCCCCATTGGGAAGAAGTTGAAGAGTCAGTACTCTGCTCAGGGTGAGAAGGCCTTACTTAGCAAGGAACCAAGCACCAGCACAGGAGAGGGAAACAGGGATGAGGGAGACACCGGAGGATTTGCCCATCTGGCCTGGAGCCCACAGATCATGCTCCTGTGAGACACACAAAAACAGAGACAGATGCAGACGCAGACGCAGACACAGAGACAAAGACAAAGACAGAGACAGAGACAGACACTGAACACAGGAGAGAGGGAACCAACAGAAGTGCCAGATTTTCCTCCATCAGCTTGGAAATGACAGCCAAACATTTTGTCCCCTTATCAGTCCCACGGGCAATCCATCCTAGGAGGACGGATCCGGGAATGCCCGCGGACCACTGTGGGGGTTGGCCAGTACATGTGCACAGACGAGGCCCTTGGACCTCAACCTAATGGAAGTACCGGGAAGTCTGTGTCCACAAGGTTGGAAGCCATGCACTGCAACTTTGCCACGGGGGATGGGATACAGGCAGAAGTAGGGTCGTTTTGATGGATCCAGGAGCAGATCCAGGCATCTCTGGGCTATGTTCCATTCCCCTGCCCATCCCCAGGCACACCCGTGCCTTGCCAAGTGTGTGCACCAGACTCCTGGGAGAGCAGGGATGGAACACATGGAGAGGGCCAACCCCTGATGGCATCCCCAGAAGAAGAAGCCTGAACACCCCCAATGTGCAGACGGGGAGACTGAGGAGGCCCTGAGAGCCACAGCATGTGTGTGGGCTCACAGTCCTGGGCAGGAGCAGGAGCCTGGTCAGAACCCAGCTCTGTGCCCTCCCAGCTGAGACAACAGCTGCACCCAAGCCTCCCAGTTCTTGGGGGGAGGCTGTGTGTGGGTCACTGGATGGACAGGGCATGGCATGGTGTGTGAGCCTTGAGCAGTTGGGGGAGGGGGCGCCCTCAGGGAGAGCAGATGGGATGGATGGGAGCAGAAAATCCGGGAATGAGCCCCAAGGCAGTGGTGACCTTACTTTCCTGAGTACAGAGCCCAATGGAATTGGAACCCACATATCCAGGCACCCACATTCCAGTGAAAACCACCCTGACCAGCTCATTTCTGGGCACAGCCTGAAGGAAATGACATGTTCTTGTGCTCTTTACTGAAGCCCAGAGAATGCAGGCAGAGGAGAGATCGCCCGCCAGACAAGTCCCCTCACTGGGCAGGTCATGTCAGGCTTCCCTGACGTCTCTTGCCCTTTTGACAAAAAATCGCATGGTGACACCGGGGAGGCTCAGAGTCAGAGAGTCCCACACTTTCTGATTGACCCATGTACCTATAGGTATCCTCCCCGTGTGTGTGTGTGTGTGTGTGTGTGTGTGTGTAAAGAGAGCTCATCGGGGGTGGAGGTGCCCTGAGCAGGAGCAGACTTATGAAGGGTCCATGCCTGGTTGGCAGGTCATGTTCACGCCCCAGGTTAAGGCAGGCTAGGTGGGAGTGTGTGTGCTGACTGCACCCTTTTGTCCAGGGTTTATCCTTAGATCGTGCAGGGACTGGTCAATGACCCAGGTACGGCGCAAACCCTAATACTAACCCCTGACCCTAACCCAACCCTAACCCTAACCCTAACCCTAATTCTGACCCAGACCGTGAGCCTGACCAGAACCCTAACCCTAAAGCTAACCCTGATCCTGACCAAATCATAACCCAGAATCTAAAATAAAGCTGACCTTATCCTCACCATGACCCTAACCCCGACCCTGACCCTGACCCTAACACTGAACCTGACCCTAATCCTAACCATGACCCTGACCCTTACTCTGACACTAAACCTAACCATGACACTGACTGTGAGCCTGACCATAAACCTAACCCTGATCCTAACCCTAACCCTGACCCCTACCCAAAGCCTAACGATAACCCTGACCCTAACAATGTCTCACCCTAACACTGACCCTAACTCTAACCCTAACCTTAACCCAAACCCTAAAACTAACTGAAAGCTCTGACCTTGAACCTGACTGTGAGCCTGACCCACAACGTAACCAGACCTGATGCTGACCCTGACCCAGACCATGAAACTGACCTGAACCCTAACCCTAAACCAACGCATAACGCTGACCCTAATTCGGACCCTGAACCCAAACCTAACCCTGACTTTACACTAACCCTGACTTAGACCCGAAAAGACCCTGACCCTGATATAACCTTGACCATAACCCTAACCCTCAGCATGACGATGAGTCTGACCCTAACTCTAACCCTAAACGTAACCCTAACCCTGACCCTAACTCGGGCCATGACGCAAAACATAACGATGACCCTAACCCTACAACTAGCCCCTAACCCTAACGCTGACCCTGACCCAACACGGTCTAACCCTAACCCTCAAACTAACTCTAATTCTCACCCTAACCCTATACTTTAATCCTAACCCTGACGCTATTCCAGACCCTGACTATAACCCTAACCCCAAACTTTGCCTAAACTTGACCCTGATCCGAAAGTTGACCCTAAACAGAACCCTGACCCTGACCCTAAACCGAACCCTGGAACTGACCCTAAAACTTACTCTAACACTGACACTGACACTGACCATAAACCTAACTCTGACCCAGACCGAGAGGCTGACAAGAACCCTAAGCCTAAAGCTAACACTGATCCTGACCCTAATCATAACCCAGAATATAAATGTAAAACTGACCTTATACTAACCATGACCCTAAATCTGACCCTGATTCTGACCCTAACACTGAACCTGACCCTAATCCTAACCCTGACCCTGACTCTAAATCTGACAATAACCCTAACCCTGACACAGACTGTGAGCCTGACCATAAACCTAACCCTGAACTTAACCTAACCCTGACCCCTACCCTAAGCCTAACGATATCCCTGACCCTAACAATATCTAACCCTAACCCTGACCCTAACTCTAACCCTGACATTAACTCTAACTGTAAAACAAACCGAAAAACCTGAACCTGAACCTGACTGTGAGCCTGACCCAACATAACCAGCCCTGACACCCTGAACCTGACCATGAGGCAGACCCTAACCCTTAACTAAACAAAAGCCTAAAGATGACCCTGACTCAGACCCTGAGTTTAACCAAACCCTGACCATACACTAACCCGGACTCAGAACCTAACCGAGAACCTGAACCTGACCTAAACCCTAAACCTGACCATGACTGTGAGCCTGAACCTTAACCTAATCCTAAATGTAACCCTAAACGCTGACCCTAATACGGACCCAGAACCTAAAACTAAAGCTGACCCTAATGGTAAAAATAAACCCTAGCCTAACCCAAACCCGAACCCTGAACCTAACATGCTAACCCTAATCCTAAACATAACCCTAATTCTAACCCTAACCCTAACAACAAACCCTAACGTTTCCCCTGAACCTAAACCTGACCCTGACCCTAACACCAACCCTAACCATGAACCAAACCTAAACCTGACCCTGACCCGCACCTTGCCCATAAACCCAAACCTGACCGTGACCCTAAATCTGACCCTGTCCCTGATCTTCACACAGACCCTGACACTGACCCTGATCCTAATCCTAACCCTCAACCTAACACTGACCCAGACTCTGACCCTCACACTTACCCTGACCCTGACTGTGAGCCGGACCCTAAACCTAACCATAAACATACCTGACCGTGACCAAAACACGGGCCATAACCCAAAACATAACGCTGACCCTAACCCTAACACAAACCCCTAACATTAACCCTGACCCTGACCCAAACCTGGACTAAACCTAACCCTCAACCTAACTCTAACCCTACCCCTAACCCTCCCATGAGCATTGCCTGGAGGATGAGAGCACCTCAGATGCTTGGGAAGAGCTACCCACCCCATCCCATGTGGGGACATGACATCGGACATCCCGAGAAAACTAGAGACATATGAGTTTGAGCTCAGGCATGCACAGACACACACACACACACACACACACACACACTCACACACACACACCCCGCAGTGCCCAGCTATGGATGAGAGATGGACATCAAGGGAAAATGATGGGTAAAAAGGGTGAAAGAAGAAAGAGGTTGGAGACAGCTCGGCCATGGGGTCAGGGGCATCAGGACTCTTGGCCAGGACCGAGATCCAAAGCAAGGGGTGCGGAGAGAGGACGAGCTGATGGTCAAGGGGTCCTGAAGGGGACCACAGGCTTTGCAAAGGCACTGGGTGGGGACTGTGTCTGGGGTCTGGTGTCCATCACCACCCTGGACTACTGGAAGTAGGAAGAGGTAACCACTCTGTGTGGACAGAGCTACAAAACCGAAGGCCTCCCCTTACATTTCTATCAATGGGGCCATAGAGACAGGGTATCCCTAGACTCCCACAGGCTTGTAGAAGAGCGTGTTGGCCTTGAATCTCTATCCGAGACCCACTGTGCTCCCAGTCTTGGGTACATGCTTTCTACTCCCTCGAGGTCCTTCTGAGCAGAAGACAGCCAGGAGGCTCGGGGGGCTGAAATTGTGAGCTTGCAGAATGATGCAGAGCACTAGGCCCCTGGCCTGGGGACCAAGGTAAGGACCCTCCTTGTTGCAGCTTCAGGGTCCCCATTGGGAAGAGGTTCCAGAGTCAGTGCTCTGCTCAGGGTGAGAAGGCCTTACTTAGCAAGGAACCAAGCACCAGCACAGGAGAGGGAAACAGGGACAAGGGAGACACCGGCGGTTTCGTCCATCAACCCTGAGGCCCACAGATCCTGCTCCTGTGAGACAAACAAAAACAGAGACAGACGCAGACAAAGAGACAAAGACAAAGACAGAGACAGACACAGAACAAAGGAGAGAATGAACCAGCAGAAGTGCCAGATGTTCCTCCATTAGCTTGGAAATGACAGCCAAATATTTTGTCCCCTTATCAGTCCCACGGGCCATCCCTCCTAGGAGGACGGATGCGGAAATGCCCGGGGACCACTGTGGGTCTGGCCAGTACATGTGCGCAGACGAGGCCCTTGGACCTCAACCTAATGGATGTCCCAAGAAGTCTGTGTCCACAAGGTCAGAAGCCATGCACTGCAACCTTGCCACGTGGGATGGGATACAGGCAGGAGGAGGTTGGATTTGCTGAATCTCAGAGCAGATCCAGGCCTCTCTAGACTATGTTCCATTCCCCGCCCATCCTCAGGCACACCAGTGCCTTCCCAAGTGTGTGAACCAGAGATTGGGAGACCGGGGATGGAACTCATGGAGAGGGCCTACCCCTGATTGCATCCCCTGAAGAAGAAGCCAGAACACCCCCAAAGTGCAGACGGAGAGACTGAGGAGGCCCTGAGAGCCACAGGATGTGTGCGGGTTCACAGTCCTGGGCAGGAGCAGGAGCCTGGTCGGAACCCAGCTCTGTGCCCTCCCAACGGAGACGACAGCTTCACCCAGGCCTCCCAGCGTTGGGGGGAAGCTGTGTGTGGGTCACTGGATGGACAGGGCATGGGGTGGAGTGTGAGCCCTGAGCAGCTGTGGTAGGGATGCACTCAGGGAGCTCTGGATGGGAGTGCAAATCCGGGAAGGAGCACGCAGGCATGGTGAACTTACCTCCATGAAGACAGAGCCCAATGGAATTGGAACCCACCTATCGAGGCACCTACATTCCAGAGAAAACCACCCTGACCAGCTCATTTTTGGGCACAGCCTGAAGGACATGACATGTTCTTGTGCTGTCTATTGAAGCCCAGAGAATGCAGGCAGAGGAGAGCTCGCCCGCCAGACAAGTCCCCTCCCTGGGCAGGTCATGTCAGGCCTCCCTGACGCCTCTGGCCGTATTGTCAAAAAGAATCACAAGGTGACACCGAGGGGCTCAGGTCACAGAGTCCCACACCTTCTGATTGACCCGTGTAGCCCCAGGTCTCCTGCCCGTGTGTGTGTGTGTGTGTGTGTGTGTGTGTGTGTGTAAAGAGAGGTCATCGGCGGTGGAGATGCCCCGAGCACGAGCAAGCTTATGAGGGGTCCGATGCCTGGTTGGCAGGTCATGTTCACGCCCCAGGTTAAGGCAGGCTAGGTGGGAGTGGGTGTGGGGGCGGCAACCTTTTGGCCAGGGTTTATCGTGAGACCCTGAAGGGACTGGTCAATGACCCAGTTGCGGGGCTAACCCTAACACTAACCCCTGACCCTGACCCTGACAGTGAGCCTGACACAAAACCTAACCCTAGCCCTGACCCTGACTCTGAACATGACCGAGATCCTGACCCAAACCCTAATCCTAAAACTAAGCCTGATGCTCACCCTGATCCAGAACCTGCTCCTAAACCTAACCTGACATACTCTAACCCTGACTAATCCCTAACCGTGACCCTGACTCTGACCCTAATCATAACCCTGACCCTAACCAAATCCTGACCCTAACCCTAACACTGACCGAACTTTGAGCCTGACCTTAACCATAACCCTAAAGGTAACCCTAACCCTGACCCTAATAAGGAACCTGAACCTAAACCTAATGCTGACCCTAGCCCTAACAGTAACCCCTACCCAATCCAACCCCTCACCTTGACACTACGCTGTCTAACCCTAAAACTAAACATAACCCTACTGCTAACCCTAACCCTAAACAAAAACTCAAACTGTTCCCTGAAACTAACCCTGACCCTGAACTGAAATTTGACCCTAAAACAAAGCCTGACCCTGACCCTAAACTGACCCTGGCCCTGACCTTCACATTTACCCTAACCCTGACCCTGACTCTAAACCAACCCTGACCCTAACACTGACCCAAATCTAACCCTGCCCCTGATCCGAACCTGGACCTTAAACCAAAGCCTCACCCTGACCCTAAATCTGACCCTGGCCTTGACCTTCACCCTGACCCTAATCCTAAGGCTGACCCTGACCTAAGCCTGTCCCTAACACTAAACCTGACCTTGACTGTGAGCCTGACCCTAACCGTAATCCTAAAGTTAACCCTAACCCTGACCTAATACTGACCCTGAAACTAAACCTAATACTGATGCTAAACCAAACACTAACCCCTACCCTAAACCAAACCCTAACCCTGACCTTAACGCTATCTAACCATAACCCTAACCATAACCCTACTTCTAACCCTAATCCTAAACCCAACCCCAAACCTTTCCCCTAAACCTAACCCTGACCCTGAACTGACCATTGACCCTAAACCAAATCCTGACCCTGACCATAAACCTGACCCAGGCCCAGACCATCACCTGACCCTGACCCTAAACCTAACCCTGACAATAGCACTGACCCAAAACTAACCTTGTCCCTGAGCTGAATGTGGACCCTAAACCAAAACCAGATCTTGACGCTAAACCTGACACTGGCCCAGACTTTTACACTGACCCTGACCCAGACCCTGACCATAAACCTAAACCTGACTCTAACAGTGAACCTGACCCTGACCCTAACACTAACCCTCACCCTGACTGTGAGTCTGACCCTAACTCTAACCCTAAACGTATCACTGACCTTTCGCTAACACGGGCCATGACGCAAAACATAACGATGACCCTAACCCTACAACTAGCCCCTAACCCTAATGCTGACCCTGACCCAACCCGGTCTAACCCTAACCCTCAAACTAACTCTAATTCTCACCCTAACCCCATACTTTAACCTTAACCCTGACCCTATCCCTGACACTGACCAAATCCCTCACCCTAAACTTTGCCTAAACTTGACCCTGATCCGAAAGTTGACCTTAAACAGAACCCTGACCCTGACCCTGACCCTATACCAAACCCTGGCCCTGATCCTAAACCTTACTCTAACACTGACACTGACACTGACACTGACCAGAAACCTAACTCTGACCCAGACCGTGTTCCTGACCAGAACCCTACCCTAAAGCTAACCCTGATCCTGACTGTAATCATAACCCAGAATCTAAACATAAAGTTGACCTTATCCTAAACATGACCGTAACCCTGACCCTGACACTGACCATAACACTGAACCTGACCCAAATCCTAACCCTGACCCTGACCCTTACTCTGACTCTAACCCTAACCCTGACACTGATGGTGAGCCTGACCATAAACCTAACCTTGAACCGAACACTAACAATGACCCCTACCCTAAGTCTAACGATATTCCTGACCCTGCAATGTCTAACCCTAACCCTGACACTAACTCTAACCCTGACATTAACTCTAACCCTAAAACTAGCCAAAAACCCTGATAATAACCCTGACTGTGAGCATGACCGACCTAACCAGCACGGACACTCACGCTGACCCCGACCATGAGCCAGACCAGAACACTAAACAAAACCAAAGCCTAACGCCGACCCTGATTTGGACCCTGAACTTAAACCTAACCCTGACCTTACACTAACCGTGATTAAGACCCAAACCAAGTGCCTGACCCTGACAAAACCTTGACCCTAACCCTAAACCTGACCTTGACTGTGAGCCTGACCCTAAAAAAAACACTAAATGTAACCCTAAACGCTGACCCTAATACGGACCCAGAAACTAAAACTAACGCTGATCCTAAAGGTAAAACTAAACCCTACCCTAACCCAAACACTAACCCTGATCCTAACACAGTCTAACACTAACCCTAACCAAAACGCTACTTCTAACACTAACCCTAACACCAAACCCTAACCTTACCCTGATCCTAACCCAAACCCTAACCCTAACCCTAACCCTGACCCAAACATAACCCTCATCCTGACACAAACCTTGCCCCTTAACCAAAACCTGACCCTGACCAAAACTCTGACCCTGACCCTGACCTTCACCCTGACCCTGACCCTGACCCTAATCCTAAGCCAGACCCAGTCCTAAGCCTGACCCTAACCCTAACCCTACCCTAACCCTAAACCGAACTCTGACCCTGATCGTGAGCCTGACCAGAACCCTAACCCAAAGCTAAACATGATCCTGACTATAATCATAACCCAGAATATAAACGTAAAGCTGACCTTATCCTAACCATAACCCTAAACCTGACCTAGACCCTGACACTAACACTGACCTGACCCTAATCCTAACCCTGACCCTGACCCTTAATCTGACACAAACCCTAACCCTGACACTGACTGTGAGCCTGACCATAAACCTAACCCTAACCTAATACTAACCCTGACTCCTACCTTAAGCCTAACGATAACCCTGACCCTAACAATGTCTACCCCTTACCCTGACACTCACTCTAACCCTAACATTAACCCTAACCCTAAATCTCACCGAAAAACCTGCCCCTGACCCTGACTGTGAACCTGACCCAAACCTAATCAGCCCTGATCCTCACCATGATCCTGATCATGAGCCAGACCCGAACCCAAAACTAAACCAAAGCCTAACGCTGACACTGATTCAGACCCGGAACTTAAACCTAACCCGGACCTTACACTAACCCTGACTCAGACCCTAACCGAGAGTTTGACCCTGACCTAACCTTGACCCTAACCCGAACCCTGACCTTGACTGTGAGCCTGAACATAAACCTAACCCTAAATGTAACCCTAAACCCCGACCCTTATACGGACCCAGAACCTAAAACTAAAGCTGACCCTAATGGTAAAACTAAACCCTACCCTAACCCAAACCCTAAACCTGACACTAACTCAGTCTAATGCTAACCCTAACCATAACCCTACTTCTAACACTAACACCAAACACTAACCTTACCCTGAACATAACCCTGACCCTAACACTAACCCTAATCCTGACCCAAACATAACCCTCATCCTGACACGAACCTTGCCTCTAAACCAAAACCTGACCCTGATGCAAAATCGGACCCTGTCCCTGAACTTCACCCTGACCCGGACACTGACCCTGACACTAAACCTAACACTCACCCTAACACTAACTCAGAACCTGACCCTCACACTAACACTGACCCTGACTGTGAGCCAGACCCTAAGACCTACCATAAACGTAAAGCTGACCCTGACCCTAACACGGGCCATGACCCGAAACCTAACGCTGACTCTAACCCTAACACAAACCCCTAATCGTAACCCTGACCCTGACCCAAACCCTGTCTAAACCTAACTCTCAACCTAACTCTAACCCTGCCCCTAAACCTCCGATGAGGTTTGTCTGGAGGATGAGAGCTCCTCAGATCATTGGGGAGAGCTACCTACCCCATCCCATGTGGGGACATAACCTGGGACATCACAAGACAGATAGAGGCATATGTGTTTGAGCGCTCCCATAACACACACACACACACACACACACCCATCTCTGCCCAGCGAGGTGTCAGAGGTGGACACCAAGGGAAAATGGTGGGTAAAAAGGGTGAAAGAAGAAAGAGGTTGGAGACAGCTCGGCCATGCGGTCAGTGGCATTAGGACTCCTGGCCAGGACCGATATCCAAAGCATGGGGAGTGGAGACAGGACGAGCTGATGGTCAAGGGGTTCCCAAGGCGACCAAGGGCTTTGCAAGGGCACTGGGTGGGGACAGTGTCTGGGGTCTGGTGTCCATCACCACCCTGGACTACTGGAAGTAAGAAGAGGTAACCACCCTGTGTCAACAGAGCTACAACACCGAAGGCCTCCCCTTACTCTTCTATCAAAGGGGCCATAGAGACAGGGTGTCCCTAGTCTCCCCCAGGCTTGTAAAAGAGCCTGTTGGCCTTGAATCTCTATCCGAGACCCACAGTGCTCCCAGTCTTGGGTACAAGCTTTCTACTCCCTCGAGTTCCTTCTGAGCAGAAGAAAGCCTGGAGGCTCAGGGGGCTGACATTGTGAGCTTGCAGAATGTGGCAGAGCACTAGGCCCCCGGCCTGGAGACCAAGGTCTGGAACTTCCTTCTTGCAGCTTCAGGGTCCACATTGGGAAGAGGTTCCAGAGTCCATGTTCTGCTCAGGGTGAGAAGGCCTTACTTACCAAGGAACCAAGCACCAGCACAGGAGAGGGAAACAGGGACAAGGGAGACAACGGCGGTTCTGTCCATCAGCCCTGGAGCCCAAAGATCCTGCTCCTGTTAGACACACCAAAACAGAGACAGAATCTGAAACAGAGACAAAGACAAAGACAAAGACAAAGACAGAGACAGACACTGAACACAGGAGAGAAAGAACCAGCAGAAGTGCCAGACTCCTCCATCAGCTTGGAAATGACAGCCAAACATTTTGTCCCATTATCTGTCCCATGGGCCATCCCTCCTAGGAGGACGGAAGAGGTAATGCCCGCGGACCACCAGGGGGGCTGGCCAGTACATGGGTGCAGACGAGGCCCTTGGACCTCAACCTAATGGAAGTCCCGGGAAGTCTGTGTCCACAAGGTCAGAAACCATGCACTGCAACCTTGCCACGGGGGATGAGATACAAGCTGGAGGAGGGTGGTTTTGCTGGATCCCAGCGGAGATCCAGGCCTCTCTGGGCTATATTCCATTCCCCCGCCCATCACCAAGCACACCCGTGCCTTGCCAAGTGTGTGCACCAGACTCCTGGGAGAGCAGGGATGGAACGCATGGAGAGGGCCTACCCCTAATGTCATCCCCTGAAGAAGAAGCCAGAACACCCCCAATGTGCAGATGGGGAGACTGAGAGGCCCTGAGAGTCACAGGATGTGTCCGGGCTCATAGTCCTGGACAGGAGAAGGAACACGGTCTAACCCCAGCTCTGTTCCCTCCCAGCAGAGACAACAGCTGCACCCAGGCCTCCCAGGGGTTGGGGGCAGGCTGTGTGTGGGTCACTGGATGGGTAGGGCATGGGGTGGAGTGTGAGACCTGGGCAGCTGGGGTAGGGGTGCCCTCAGGGAGCTCTTGATGGGAGCAGGAAGTCCGGTAAGCAGCCCCTAGGCAGTGGTGACATTACTTCCCTGACAACAGAGCCCAATGGAATTGGAACACACATATCGAGAAACCCACATTCCAGAGAAAACCACCCTGCCCAGCTCATTTCTGGGCACAGCCTGAAGGAAAAGACATGTTCTTGTGCTGTCTACAGAAGCCCGGAGAATGCAGGCAGAGGAGAGCTCACCCGCCAGACCCGTCCCCTCATTGGGCAGGTCATGTCAGGCCTCCCTGACGCCTCTGGCTTATTGGCAAAAAGAATCAATAGGTGAAACCGAGGGGCTAAGAGTTAGAGTTCCAAATCTTCTGATAGAACCGTGTAGCCAAGGTATCCTCCGTGTGTGTGTGTGTGTGTGTGTGTGTGTGTGTGTGTGTGTGTGTGTATGTTTAAAGAGAGCTTCTCGGGGGTGGAGATGTCCCGAGCCGGGGCAGGCTTATGAGGGATACGATGCCTGGTAGGCATGTCCTCTTCACGCCCCAGGTTAAGGCAGGCTAGCTGGAAGCGGGTGTGTCACTGCACCCTTTTGCCCAGGGTTTATCCTGAGACCCTGAAGGGACTGGTCAATGATCCAGGTGCGGGGCTTTCCCTAACACTAACCCCTGACACCGACCCTGAACCTGACCCTGACCCTCACTGTGAGCCTGACCTAAAACCTAACCCTAGCCCTGACGCTGACTCTGACCCTGACCGAGATCCTGACACAAACCCTAATCCTAAATCTAAGCCTGATGCTGACCCTGATTAAGATGCTGATCCTAAACCTAACCTGACCTACTCTAACCCTGACTCATCCCTAACCGTGACCCTGACTCTGACCCTAATCATAACGCTGACCCTAACCAAACCCTGAACGTAAGTGTAACACTGACCGTTCTTTGAGCCTGACCTTAACCGTAAACCTAAAGGTAACATTAACCCTGACCCTAAGAAGGAACCTTTACCTAAACCTAACGCTGACCCTAACCCTAACACAACCCCTACCCAATCCAACCCCGAACCCTGACACTATGCTGTCTAACACTAAAACTAAACATAACCCAAAAGCTAACCCTAACCCTAACCAAGAACTCAAACCGTTCCCCTGAAACTAACCCTGCCCCTGAACCAAAATTTGACCCTAAAACAAAGCCTGATCCTGACCCTAAACTGACTCTGGCCCTGACCTTCACTGTGACTCTGACCCTGACCCTGACTCTAAACCTAACGCTGACCCTAACACTGACCCAAAACTAACCCTGCCCCTATCCCAAACCTGGACCCGAAACCAAAGCCTCACCCTGACCCTAAATCGGACCCTGGAATGACCTTCACCCTGAGCCTGACGCTGACCCTAATCCTAAGGCTGACCCAGTCCTAAGCCTCACCCTAACCTTAACACTAACCCTAACGTTAACCCTAACTCTGACCCTGATCGTGAGCCTGACCAGAACTCTAACCCAAAGCTAACCATGATCCTGACTATAATCATAACCCGGAATCTAAACATAAAGCTGACCTTATACTAACCATGACCCAAATCCTGACAATGACCCTGACCCTAAAACTGAACCTGACCCTAATCCTCACCCTGACCCTGACACTTAATCTGACACAAAACCTAACCCTGACACTGACTGTGAGCCTGACCATAAACCTAACCCTAACCTAACACTAACCCTGACCCCTACCTTAAGCCTAACGATAACCCTGACCCTAACAATGTCTACCCCTAACCCTGACCCTCACTCTAACCCTAACATTAATCCTAACCCTAAATCTCACCAAAAACCCTGACCCTGACCCTGACTATGAACCTGACCCAAACCTAACCATCCCTGAACCTCACCATGACCCTGACCATGAGCCAGACCCGACCCTAACCTAAACCAAAGCCAAACGCTGACACTGATTCGGAACCTGAACTTAAACCTAACCCTGACCTTACACTAACCCTGACTCAGACACTAACTGAGAGTCTGACGCTGACCTAACCTTGACCCTAACCAGAACCCTGACCTTGATTGTGAGCCTGACCCTAAACCTAAAGCTAAATGTAACCCTAAACCCGGACCATATAGGGACCCAGAACCTAAAACTAATGCTGACCCTAATGGTAAAACTAAACCCGACCCTAACCCAAACCCTAACCCTGACCCTAACACAGTCTAACGCTAAACCTAACCATAACCCTACTTCTAACACTAACACTAACACCAAACCCTAACCTTAACCTGAACCTAACCCTGAACCTAACCCTAAACCTAGCCCTAAACCTGACCCAAACATAACCCTCATCCTGACACAAACCTTGCCCCTAAATCAAAACCTGACCCTGACCCAAAATCTGACCCTGTCCCTGACCTTCACCTGGCCCTGACACTGACCTGACCCTAAACATAACTCTCACCCTAACACTGACCCAGAACCTGACCCTCTCACTATCGAGACCCTGAATGTAGGCCAGACCCTAAATATAACCATAAATGTAAAGCTGACCCTGACCCTAACACGGGCCATTACCCGAAACCTAACGCTTACACTAACACAAACCCCTAACCTTAACCCCGACACTGACCCAAACCCTGTCTAAACCTAACTCTCAACCTAACTCTAACCCTGCCCCTAACCCTCCCATGAGGATTGCCTGGAGGATGAGAGCTCCTCAGATCCTTGGGGAGAGCTACTCACCCCATCCCATGTGGGGACATAACCTCGGACATCACCAGAGAGATAGAGGCATATGTGTTTGAGCACTCCCATGTACAACACAAACACACACCCCCCCACACACACACACACCCCGCTCTGCCCAGCGAGGGGTCAGATGTGGACACCAAGGGAAAATGGTGGGTAAAAAAGGTGAAAGAAGAAAAAGGCTGGAGACAGCTCGGCCATGCAGTCAGGGGCATCAGGAACTTGGCCAGGACCGAGATCCAAAGCATGGGGAATGGAGAGAGGACGAGCTGATGGTCAATGGGTCCCCAAGGGGCCCAAGGGCTTTGCAAGGGCACTGTGTGGGGACAGTGTCTGGGGTCTGGTGTCCATCACCACCCTGGACTACTGGAAGTAGGAAGAGGTAACCACCCTGTGTGGACAGAGCTACAACACAGAAGGCCTCCCCTACTCTTCTAACAATGGGGCCATAGAGACAGGGTGTCCCTAGTTTCCCAGAGGCCTGTAAAAGAGCCTGTTGGCCTTGAATCTCTATCCGAGACCACTGTGCTCCCAGTCTTGGGACTCCCTCGAGGTCCTTCTGAGCAGAAGACAGCCTGGAGGCTCGGGGGGCTGACATTGTGAGCTTACAGAATGTGGCAGAGCCCTAGGCCCCTGGCCTGGGGACCAAGGTCAGGACCCGCCTTGATGCAGCTTCCGGGTCCACATTGGGTAGAGGTTCCAGATTCCATGCTCTGCTCAGGTTGAGAAGGCCTTACTTACCAAGGAACAAAGCACCAGCAGAGGAGAGGGAAACAGGGACAAGGGAGATAATGGCAGTTTCGTCCATCAGCCCTGGAGCCCACTGATCCTGCTCCTGTGAGACACACCATAACAGAGACTGACCCTGACACAGAGACAAAGACAAAGACAAAGACAGAGACAGACACTGAACACAGGAGAGAAAGAATCAGTAGAAGTGCCAGAATTTCCTCCATCAGCTTGGAAATGACAGCCGAACATTTTGTCCCCTTATTAGTCCCAAGGGCATTTCCCTCCTAGGAGGACAGATGCAGGAATGCCCACGGACCACTATGGGGGCTGGCCAGTACATGTGCGCAGACGAGGCCCTTGGACCTCAACCTAATGGAAGTCCCGGGAAGTCTGTGTCCACAAGGTCAGAAGCCATGCACTGAAACTTTGCAACGGGGGATGGGATACAGGCAGAAGGAGGGTGGTTTTACTGGATCCCACAGGATATCCAGGCCACTCTGGGCTATATTCCATTCCCCCGCCCATCACCAAACACACCAGTGCCTTGCCAAATGTGAGCACCAGACTCCTGGGAGAGCGAGAATGGAATGCATGGAAAGGGCCTACCCTGGTGGCATCCCCTGAAGAAGAAGCCAGAACACCCCCAGTGTGCAGACGGGGAGACTGAGGAGGCCCTGAGAGTCACAGGATGTGTCCGGGCTCATAGTCCTGGACAGGAGCAGGAACCCGGTCAAACCCTAGGTCTGTTCCCTCCCAGCGGAGGCAACAGCTGCACCCAGGCCTCCCAGGGGTTGGGGGTAGGCTGTGTGTGGGTCACTGGATGGACAGGGCATGGGGTGGAGTGTGAGCCCTGAGCAGCTGGGGTAGAGGCCCACCCAGGGAGCTCTGGATGGGAGCAGGAAATCCGGTAAGGAGCCCCCAGGCAGTGGTGACCTTACATCCCTGACGACAGAGCCCAACGGAATTGGAACCCACATATCCAGGCACCCACATTCCAGAGAAAACCACCCTGCCCAGCTCATTTCTGGGCACAGCCTGAAGGAAGCGACATGTTTTTGTGCTGTCTTCTGAAGCCCAGAGAATGCAGGCAGAGGAGAGTTCGCCTGCCAGACAATTCCCCTCACTGGGAAGGTCAAGTCAGGCCTCCCTGATGCCTGTGGCTGTATTGGCAAAAAGAATCGCATGGGGAAACCGAGGGGTTCAGAGTCAGAGTCCAAAACCATCTGATTGAACCCTGTAGCCCTAGGTCTCCTCCACGTGTGTGTGTGTGTGTGTGTGTGTGTGTGTGTGTGTGTGTGTGTAAAGAGAGATCATCAAAGGTGGAGATGTCCCGAGCAGGAGCAGGCTTATGAGGGGTCCAATACCTGGTTGGCAGGTCATGTTCATGCCCCAGGTTAAAGCAGGCTAGCTGGGAGCGCATTTGCCGATGCACCATTTTGCCCAATGTTTATCCTGAGACCCTACAGGGACTGGTCAATGACCCAGGTAAGGGGCTAACCCTGACATTAAACCCTGACCCAGACCCAGACCCTGATCCTGATTCTGACTGTGAGCCTAAACCAAAAACTAATACTAGCCCTGACCCTAACTCTGACCCTGATCGAGATCCTGACACAAACCCTAATCCTAAAACTAAGCCTGATGCTGACCCTGATCCAGACCCTGATCCTAAAACTAACCTGAGCTACTCTAACCCTGACTCATCACTAACCGTGACACTGACTCTGACTTTAATCATAACCCTGACCTCAACCAAATCCTGACCCTAACCCTTACACTGACCGTATTTTGAAACTGATCTTAACCGTAACCCTAAAGGAACCATAAT
The DNA here is from genome assembly GCF_020171115.1 of Neogale vison. Lineage (NCBI taxonomy): Eukaryota > Metazoa > Chordata > Mammalia > Carnivora > Mustelidae > Neogale > Neogale vison. The sequence goes on from NC_058095.1 coordinate 51,992,710, forward strand.
CCTGACAATAACAAGGACCCTTAACCTAAACCTAAAGCTGATCCTAACCCTAACACTAACCCCTACCCAATCCAACCCCTAACCCTGACACTATGCTCTCTAAACCTAAAACTAAACATAACCCTACTTCTAACCCTAACCCTAACCAAAAACTCAAATCATTACCCTGAAACTAACCCTGACCCGGAACCGAAATTTGACCCTAAAACAAAGGCTGACCCTGACCCTAAACTCACTTTGGCCTTGACCTTCACTTTGACTCTGACCCTGACCCTGAGTCTAAACATAACCCTGGCCCTAACACTGACTCAAAACTAACCCTTCCCCTATCCCGAACCTGGACCCTAAACCAAAGCCACACCCTGAGCATAAATCTGACCGTGGCCCTGACCTTCAACCCGACCATGACCCTGACCCTAATCCTAAGCCTGACCCAGTCCTAAGCCTGACCCTAACCCTAAACCTGACCCTAACCCTAACCCTAACTCTGACCTAGATCGTGAGCCTGACCAGAACTCTAACCCAAAGCTAACCATGATCCTGACTATAATCATAACCCAGAATATAAACGTAAAGCTGAACTTTTCCTAACCATGGCCCTAACCCTGACCTTGACCCTGGCCCTAACACTGAACCTGACCCTAATCCTAACCCTGACCCTGACCCTTACTCTGACACAAACCCTAACCCTGACACTGACTGTGAGCCTGACCATAAACCTAACCGTAACCTAACACTAACCCTGACCCCTACCTTAAGCCTCACGATAACCCTGACCCTAACAATGTCTAACCCTAACCCTGACCCTCACTCTAACCCTAACATTAACCCTAACCCTAAATCTCACCGAAAACCCTGACCCTGACCTGACTGTGAACATGACCTAAACCTAACCAGCCCTGACCTCACCATGACCTTGACCCTGAGCCAGACCCAATCCCAAACCTAAACCAAAGCCTAACGCTGACACGGATTTGGACCCTGAACATAAACCGAACCCTGACCTTACACTAACCCTGAATCAGACCCTAACCGAGAGTCTGACCCTGACCTAACCTTGACCCTAAACCGAACCCTGACTTTGTCTGTGAGCCTGACCCTAAACCTAACCCTAAATGTAACCGTAAACCCGGACCCTTATACGGACCCAGAACCTAAAACTAATGCTGACCCTAGTGGTAAACTAAACCCTACCCTAATCCAAACCCTAACCCTGACCCTAACACGTTCTAACGCTAACCCTAAAAATAACCCTACTTCTAACACTAACCCTACCACCAAACCATAACCTTACCCTGAACCTAACCCTGACCCTAAACCTAACCCTCACCCTAACCCTGACCCAAACATAACCCTCATCCTGACACAAACCTTGCCCCTAAATCAAAACGTGACCCTGACCCAAAATAGGACACTGTCCCTGACCTTCACCTGACCCTGACACTGACCCTGACCCTAAACCTAACCCTCACCCTAACACTGACCCAGAAATGACCCTCACACTAACCCTGACCCTGACTGTGAGCCAGAACCTAAATCTAACCATAAACGTAAAGCTGACCCTGAGCCTAACACGGGCCATGACCCGAAACCTAACGCTGACCCTAACCCAAATGTAAACCCCTAACCCTAACCCTGACCCTGACCCAAACCCTGTCTAAACCTAACTCTCAACATAACTCTAACACTACCCCTAACCAAACGATGAGGTTTGCCTCGAGGATGAGACCTCTCAGATCCATGGGGAGAGCTACTCACCACATCCCATGTGGGGACATAACCTCGGACATCAACAGACAGATAGAGGCATATGTTTTGAGCGCTCCCATGCACAAACACACACACAAACACACACACACAAACACACACCCCGCTCTGCACAGCTAGGGGTCAGATGTGGACACCAAGGGAAAATGGTGGTTAAAAAGGGTGAAAGAAGAAAGAGGTTGGAGACAGGTCTGCCATGGGGTCAGGGGCATCAGAATTCCTGGCCAGGACCGAGATCCAAAGCATGGGGAGAGGAGACAGGACGAGCTGAGGGTCAAGGGGTCCCCAAGGGGCCAAAGGGCTTTGCAAGGGCACTGGGTGGGGACAGTGTCTGGGGTCTGGTGTCCATCACCACCCTGGACTACTGGAAGTAGGAAGAGGTAACCACCCTGTGTGGACAGAGCTACAACACCAAAGGCCTCCCCTTACTCTTCTATCAATGGGGCCATAGAGACAGGGTGTCCCTAGTCTCCCACAGACTTGTAAAAGAGCCTGTTGGCCTTGAATCTCTATCCAAGACCTACTGTGCTTCCAGTCTTGGGTACATGCTTACTACACCCTCGAGGTCCTTCTGAGCAGAAGACAGCCTGGAGGCTCGGGCGGCTGACATTGTGAGCTTGAAGAATGTGGCAGAGCACTAGGCCCCTGCCCTGGGGACCAAAGTCAGGACCCTCCTTGTTGCAGCTTCAGGGTTCACATTGGGAAGAGGTTCCAGAGTCCGTGCTCTGCTCAGGGTGAGAAGGCCTTTCTTACCAAGGAAGCAAGCACCAGCACAGGAGAGGGAAACAGGGACAAGGAAGACAACGGCGGTTTCGTCCAGAAGCCCTGGAGCCCAGAGACACTGCTCCTGTGAGACACACCAAAACAGAGACAGACGCAGACACAGAGACAAAGACAAAGACAAAGACAGAGACAGACACTGAACACAGGAGAGAAAGAACCAGCAGAAGTGCCAGACTTTCCTCCATCAGCTTGGAAATGACAGCCAAACATTTTGTCCCCTTATCAGTCCCTCGGGCCATCCCTCGTAGGAGGACGGATGCGGGAATGCCCACGGACCACTATGGGGGCTGGCCAGTACATGGGCGCAGACCAAGCCCTTGGACCTCAACCTAATGGAAGTCCCGGGAAGTCTGTGTCCACAAGGTCAGAAGCCATGAACTGCCACCTTGCCATGGGGGATGGGATACAGGCAGCAGGAGGGTGGTTTTGCTGGATCCCAGAGGAGATCCAGGCCTTTCTGGGCTATATTCCATTCCCCCGCCCATCACCAAGCACACCCGTGCCTTGGCAAGTATCTTCACCCGACTCCTGGGAGAGCGGGGATGGAACTCATGGAGAGGGCCTACCCCTGATGGCATCCCCTGAAGAAGAAGCCAGAACAACCCCAATGTGCGGACGGGGGAATGAGGAGGCCCTGAGAGTCACAGGATGTGTCGGGGCTCAAAGTCCTGGGCAAGAGCAGGAACCCGGGCTAACCCCAGTTCTGTTCCCTCCCAGCAGACACAACAGCTGCACCCAGGCCTCTCAGGAGTTGGGGGGAGGCTGTGTGTGTGTCACTGGATGGACAGGGCATGGGGTGGAGTGTGAGCCCTGAGCAGCTGGGGTAGGGACGCCCTCAGGGAGCTCTGGATGGGAGCAGGAAGTCTGGTAAGGAGCCCCCAGTCAGTGGTGACCTTACTTCCCTGACGACAGAGCCCCACGGAATTGGAACACACATATCAAGGAACCCACATTCCAGAGAAAACCACCCTGCCCAGCTCATTTCTGGGCACAGCCTGAAGGAAATGACATGTTCTTGTGCTGTCTACCGAAGCCCAGAGAATGCAGGCAGAGGAGAGCTCGCCCGCCAGACAAGTCCCCTCACTGGGCAGGTCATGTCAGGCCACCCCGATGCCTCTGGCCATATTGGCAAAAAGAATCACAAGGTGAAAGCGTGGGGCTCAGAGTCAGAGAGTCCCACACCTTCTGATTGACCCGTGTAGCCCTAGGTCTACTCTCCGTGTGTGAGTGTGTGTGTGTGTGTGTGTGTGTGTGTGTGTGTGTGTAAAGAGAGCTCATCGGGTGTGGAGATGTCCGGAGTAGGAGAAGGCTTATGAGGGGTCCAATGCCTGGTAGGCAGGTCATATTCACGCCCCAGGTTAAGGCAGGCTAGCTGGGAGCAAGTGTGCCGCTGCACCCTTTTGCCCAGGGTTTATCGTGAGACCCTGAAGGGACTGGTCAATGAACCAGCTGCGGGGCTAACCCTAACACTAACCCCTGACCCTAACCCTGACTGTGAGCCTGACCCAAAACCTAACCCTAGCCCTGACCCTGACTCTGACCGTGACCGAGATCCTGACCCAAACCCTAATCCTAAATCTAAACCTGATGCTGACCCTGAACCAGACCCTGATCCTAAAGTTAACCTGATCTACTCTAACCCTGACTCATCCCTAACCATGACCCTGACTCTCACCATAATCAGACCATAATAACCCTGACCCTATCCAAATCCTGGCCCTAACCCTAACACTGACCTTATCCATAACACTAAAGGTAACCCTAACCCTGACCCTAATAAGGACCCTTAACCTAAACCTAACGCTGACCCTAACCCTAACACTAACCCCTACCCAATCCAACCCCTAACCCTGACACTATGCTGTCTAACCCTAAAACTAAACATAACCCTACTGCTAACCCTAACCCTAACCAAAAACTCAAACCGTTACCCTGAAACAAACCCTGACCCTGAAACGAAATTTGACCCTAATACAAAGCCCGACCTTGACCATAAACTGACTCTGGCTCTGATCTTCACGTGGACTCTGAGCCTGACCCTGACCTAAACCTAACCCTGACCCTAACACTGACCCAAAATTAACCCTGCCCCTGTACCGAACCTGGACCTGAAACCAAAGCCTCACCCTGACCCTAAATCGGACCCTGGCCCTGACCTTCACCCTGACCCTGACCCTATTCCTAAGCCTGACCCAGTCCTAAGCCTGACCCTAACCCTAACCCTGACCCTAACCCTAACCCTAACTCAGACATAGACCGTGAACGTGACCAGTACCCTAAACCAAAGCGATCCATGATCCTGACTATAATCATAAACCAGAATCTAAACGTAAAGCAGACCATATACTAACCATGACCCTAACCCTGACCTTGACCCTGACCCTAACTCTGATCCTGACCCTAATCCTAACCCTGACCCTGACCCTTACTCTGACACAAACCTCACCCTGACACTGACTGAGAGCCTGACCATAAACCTAACCCTAACCTAACCATAACCCTGACCCCTACATTAAGCCTAACGATAACCCTGACTGTAACAATATCTAACCCTAACCCTGACCCTCACTCTAACCTTAACATTAACCCTAACCCTAAATATCACCAAAAACTCTGATCCTGACCCTAAATGTGAACGAGACCCAAACCTAACCAGCCCTGAACCTCACCATGACCCTGACCATGAGCCAGACCCGACCCTAACCTAAACCAAAGACTAATGCTGACACTGATTCGGACCCTGAACTTAAACCTAACCCTGACCTTACACTAAACCTGACTCAGACCCTAAGCGAGTATCTGACCCTAACCTAACCTTGACCCTAACCCGAACCCTGTCCTTGACTGTGAGCCTGACCCTAAACCTAACGCTAAATGTAACCCTAAACCCTGACCCTTATATGAACCCAGAACCTAAAACTAATGCTGACCCTAATGGTAAAACTAAACCCGACCCTAACCAAACCCTAACCCTGACCCCAAAACAGTCTAACACTAACCCTAACCATAACCCTATTTCTAAAGCTAACCCTAACACCAAACCCTAACCTTACCCTGAACCTAACCCTGAATCCTAACCTTAACCCTGACCCAAACATAACCTCATCCTGACACGAACCTTGCCCCTAAACCAAAACCAGACCCTGACCAAAAATCTGACCCTGTCCCTGACCTTCAACTGACCCATACACTGACCCTTACCCTGACCTTGACTGTGAGCCTGACCCAAAACCTAACCCTAGCCCTGACCCTGACTCTGACCCTGACCGATATCCTGACCCAAACCCTAATCCTAAATCTAAGCCTGATGCTGACACTGATCCAGACCCTGAACCTAAACCTAACCTGACCTGCTCTAACCCTGACTCATCTATAAACGTGACCCTGACTCTGACCCTAATCATAACCCTGACCCTACTAAATCCTGACCCTAACCCTAACACTGACCGAACTTTGAGCCTGACCTTAACCGTAACCCTAAAGTTAACTCTAACCCTGACCCTAATAAGGACCCTTAACCTAAACCTATCGCTGACCCTAACCCTAACACTAACCCCTACCCAATCCAACCCCTAACCCTGACACTATGCTGTCTAACCCTAAAACTAAACTTAACCCATCTGCTAAGCCTAACCCTAAACAAAAACTCAAACCGTTCCAATGAAAAAAACCCTCACCATGAACCGTAATTTGACCCTAAAAATAAGCCTGACCCAGACCCTAAATTGACTACCCCTGACCTTCACTATGACTCTGAACCTGACCCTGACCCTAACACTGACCCAAAATTAACCATGTCCCTGTCCTGAACCTGGACCCAAAACCAAAGCCTCACCCTGACCCTATATCGGACAGTGGCCCTAACCTTCAACTGACCCTGACCCTGACACTAATCCTAAGCCTGACCCAGTACTAAGTGTGACCCTAACCCTAACCCTGACCCTAACCCTAACCCTAACTCAGACCCGGACCGTGAGCCTGACTAGAACCCTAACCCAAAGCTAACCATGATCCTGACTATAATCATAAACCAGAATCTAAACGTAAAGCAGACCTTATCCTAACCATGACCCTAACCCTGACCTTGACCATGACCCTAACTCTGAACCTGACCCTAATTCTAACCCTGACCCTGACCCTTACTTAGATACAAACCCTAACCCTGACACTGACTGTGAGCCTGACCATAAACCTAACCGTAACCTAAACCTAATCCTGACCCCTACCTTAAGCCTAACATTAACCCTGACCCTAACAATGTCTAACCATAACGCTGACCCTCACTCTAACCCTGACATTAACCCTAACACTAAATCTCACCGATAGCCCTGACCCTGACCCTGAATGTAAACCTGACCCAAACCTAACCTGCCCTGAACTTCAACATGACCCTGACCAAGAGCCAGACCCGACCCTAACCTAAACGAAAGCCTAACGCTGACACTGATTCGGACCCTGAACTTAAACTTAACCCTGACCTTACACTAATCCTGATTCAGACCCTAAATGAGAGTCTGAACAAGACTTAAACTTGACCCTAACCCGAACCGTAACCTTGACTGTGAGCCTGACCCTAAAACTAACCATAAATGTAACCCTAAACCCTGACCCATATACAGACCCAGAACCTAAAATTAATGCTGACCCTAATGGTAAAACTAAAACCTACCCTAACCCAAAACCTAACCCTGACCCTAACACAGTCTAAAGCTAACCCTAACCATAACCCTACTTCTAACACTAACCCGAACACCAAAGCCTAACCTTACCCTGAACCCAACCCTGACCCTAACCCTAACCCTAACCCTAACCCTGACCCAAACATAACCTTCATCCAGACACGAACCTTGCCCCTAAACCAAAACCTGACACTGACCAAAAATCAGACACTGTCCCTGACCTTCACCTTACCGTGACACTGACCCTGACCCTAAACCCAGCCCTCACACTAACACTGACCCATAACTTGACCCTCACACTAACCCTGACCCTGACTGTGAGCCAGACCCTAAATCTAACTATAAACGTAAAGCTGACCCTGACCCTAACACGGGCCATGACACGAAACCCTAACCCTAACACAAACCCATAACCTCAGCCCAGACCCTGAACCAAACCCTGTCTAACTCTAACTCTCAAACTAACTCTAACGCTACCCCTAACCCTCCCATGCGGTTTGCCTGGAGGATGAGAGCTCCACAGATCCTTGGGGAGAGCTACTCACCCCATCCCATGTGGGGGCATAACCTCGGACATCACCAGAGAGATAGAGGCATATGTGTTTGAGCGCTCCCATGCACACACACACACACACACACACACACACACACACACCCCGCTCAGCCCAGTTAGGGGTCAGAGGTGGACACCAAGGGAAAATGGTGGGTAAAAAGAGTGAAAGAAGAAAGAGGTTGGACACAGCTCGTCCATGGGGTTATGGGCATCAGGACTCCTGGCCAGAAACGAGATCCAAAGCATGGGGAGTGGACCAGGATGATGATGGTCAAGGCATCCCCAAGGGGCCCAAGGGCTTGCAAGGGCACTGGGTGGTGACAGTGTCTGGGCTCTGGTGTCCATCACCACCCTGGACTACTGGAAGTAGGAAGAGGTAACCACCCTGTGTGGACAGAGCTACATCACCGAAGGCCTCCTGTTACTCTTCTATCAATGGGGCCATAGAGACAGGGTGTCCCTAGTCTCCCATAGGCTTGTAAAAGAGCCTGTTGGCCTTGAATCTCTACCCGAGATGCACTGTGCTCCCAGTCTTGGGTATATGCTTTCTACTCCCTCGAGGTCCTTCTGAGCAGAAGACAGCCTGGAGGCTCGGGGGGCTGACATTGTGAGCCTGCAGAATGTGGCAGAGCACAAGGCCCCTGGCCTGGGGACCAAGGTCAGGACCCTCCTTGTTGCAGTTTCAACGTCTCCATAGGGAAGAGGTTCCAGTGTCCGTGCTCTGCTCAGGGTGAGAAGGCCTTACTTACCACGGAACCAAGCACCAACACAGGAGAGGGAAACAGGGACAAGGGAGACAACGGCGGTTTGGTCCTTTAGCCCTGGAGCCCACAGATCCTGCTCCTGTGAGACACACCAAAGCAGAGACAGACCCTGACATGGAGACAAAGACAAAGACAAAGACAGAGACAGACACTGAACACAGGAGAGAAAGAACCAGCAGAAGTGCCAGACTTTCCTCCATCAGCTTGGAAATGACAGCCAAACATTTTGTGCCCTTATCTGTCCCACGGGCCATCCCTCCTAGGAGGACAGATGCGGGAATGCCCGCGGACCACTATGGGGGCTGGCCAGTACATGGGCGCAGACGAAGCCCTTGGACCTCAACCTAATGGAAGTCCCGGGAAGTCTGTGTCCACAAGGTCAGAAGCCATGCACTGCAACCTTGCCACAATGGATGGGATACAGGCAGGAAGAGTGTGGTTTTGCTGGATCCCAGCGCAGATCCAGGCCTCTTTGTGCTATATTCCATTCCCCCGCTCAGGACCAAGCACACCCGTACCTTACCAAGTGTGTGCACCAGACTCCTGGGAAAGCGGGGATGGAACGCATGGAGATGGCCTACCCCTGATGGCATTCTTTGAGGAAGAAGCCAGAACACCCCCATTGTGCAGACGGGGAGACTGAGGAGGCTCTGAGAGTCACAGGATTTGTCCTGGCTCACAGTCCTGGTCAGGAGCAGGAACCCGGTATTACCCCAGCCTTGTTCCCTCGCAGCGGAGACAACAGCTGCACCCAGGCCTCGCAGGGGTTGGGGGGAGGCTGTGTGTGGGTCACTGGATGGACAGGGCATGGGGTGGAGTGTGAGCCCTGAGCAGCTGGGGTAGGGGCACCTTCAGGGATCTCTGGATGGGAGCAGGAAGTCCGGTAAGGAGCCCTCAGGCAGTGGTGACCTTACATCCCTGATGACAGAGCCCAACGGAATTGGAACCAACGTATCCAGACACCCACATTCCAGAGAAAACCACCCTGCCCAGCTCATTTCTGGGCACAGCCTGAAGGAAACGACATGTTCTTCTGCTGTCTACCGAAGCCCAGAGAATGCAGGCAGAGGAGAGCTCGCCCGCCAGACAAGTCCCCTCACTGGGCAGGTCATGTCAGGCCTCCTTGACGCCTCTGGCCGTATTGGCAAAAAGAATCACAAGGTGAAACCGAGGGGTTCAGAGTCAGAGTCGCAAACATTCTGGTTGACCCGTGTAGCCCTAGATCTCATCCCCGTGTGTGTGTGTGTGTATGTGTGTGTGTGTGTTTGTGTGTGTAAAGAGAGCTAATCAGAGGTGGAGATGTCCCAAGCAGGAGCAGGCTTATGAGGGGTCCGATGCCTGGTTGGCAGGTCATGTTCACGCCCCAGGTTAAGGCAGGCTAGCTGGGAGTGGGTGTGCCGCTGCACCCTTTTGCCCAGGGTTTATCCTGAGTCCCTGAAGGGACTGGTCAATGACCCAGGTGCGGGGCTAACAATAACACTAATCCCTGAACTGACCCTGACCCTGACCCTGATTGTGAGCCTGATCTAAAACCTAACCCTATCCCTTACCTGACTCTGACCCTGACTGAGATCCTTACCCAAACCCTAATCCTAAATCTAAGCCTGATGCTGACGCTGATCCAGACCCTGATCCTAAACCTAACCTGACCTACTCTAACCCTGACTCATCCCTAACCGTGACCCTGACTCTGACCATATCATAACCCTGACCATAACCAAATCCTGACCCTAACCCTAAATCTGAACGTACTTTGAGCCTGACCTTAACCATAACCCTAAAGTTAACTCTAAACCTGACCCTAATAAGGACCCGTAAACTAAACCTAACGCTGACCCTAACCCTAACACTAACCCCTACCCAATCCAACCCTTAACCCTGACACTATGCTGTCTAACCATAAAACTAAACATAACCCTACTGCTAACCTTAACCCGAACCAAAAACTCAAACCGTTACCCTCAAACTAAACCTGACCCTGAACAGAAATTTGACCCTAAAACAAAGCCTGACCCTGACCGTAAACTTACTCTGGCCCTGCCCTTCACTTGGACTCTGACCCTGACCCAGACTCTAAACCTAACCCTGACCCTAACACTGACCCAAAATTAACCCTGCCCCTGTCCCGAACCTGCACCCGAAACCAAAGCCTCAACCTGAACCTAAATGCGACCCGGGTCTGACCTTCACCCTGACCCTGACACTAACCCTAATATTAAGCCTGACCCAGTCCTAAGCTTGACCCTAACCCTAAGCCTGACCCTAACCCTAACCCTAACTCAGACCCAGACAGTGAGCCTGATCAGAATCCTAACCCAAAGTTAAACATGATCCTGAATATAATCATAAACCAGAATCTAAACGTAAAGCAGACTTTATCCTAATCATGACCGTAACCCAGACCTTGACCCTGACACTAACACAGAACCTGACCCTAATCCTAACCCTGACCCTTACTCAGACACAAACCCTAACCCTGACACTGACTGTGAGCCTGACCATAAACCTAAACCTAACCCTAAACCTAAACCTAACCCTACCCCTAACCCTAACCCTAACCATTACTAGACACAAACCCTAACCCTGACATTGATTGTGAGCCTGACCATAATCCTAACCCTAACCTAACCCTAACCCTACCTTAAGCCTAACGATAACCCTGACCCTAACAATGTCTAACCCTAACCCTGACCCTCACTCTAACCCTAACATTAACCCTAACCCTAAATCTCACCGAAAACCCTGACCCTGAACGTTAATGTGAACCAGAACCAAACCTAATGAGCCCTGAACCTCACCGTGACCCTGACCATGAGCCAGACCCAACCCTAATCTAAACAAAACAAAAACAAACGCTGACACTGATTCAGACCTTGAACTTAAACCTAACCTACCTTATACTAACCCTGACTCAGACCCTAAACGAGAGACTGACCCTGACCTAACCTTGACCCTAATACGAACCCTGACCTTGACTGTGCGCCTGATCCTAAACCTAAACCTAAATGAAACCTTAAACCCTGACCCTTAAACGGACCCAGAACCTAAAACCAATGCTGACCCTAATGGTAAAACTAAACCTTACCCTAAACCAAACAGTAACACTGACACTACCACAGTTACCTAACGCTAACCTTAACCATAACCCTACTTCTAACACTAACACTAACACCAAACCCTAACCTTACCCTGAACCTACCCTGACCCTAACCCTAACCCTAACCCTGACCCAAACATAACCCTCATCCTGACACAAACCTTGCCCCTAAACCAAAACCTGACTCTGACTGAAAATCTGAAACTGTCCCTGACCTTCACCTGACCCTGACACTGACCCTGACCCTAAACCTAACCCTCACCCTAATACTGTCCCATACCTGACCCTCACACTAACCCTGACCCTGACTGTGAGCCAGACCCTAAATCTAACCATAAACGTAAAGCTGACCCTGACCATAACTCGGGCCATGACCAGAAACCTAACGCTGACCCTAACCCTAACCTAACACTAACCCCTAACCCTAACCCTGACCCTGACCCAAACCGTGACTAAACCTAACTCTCAACCTAACTCTAAGCATACCCATAACCCTCCCACGAGGTTTGCCTGGAGGATGAGAGCTCCTCAGATCCTTGGGGAGAGCTAATCACCCCATCCCATGTGGGGACATAACCTCGGACATCACCAGACAGATACAGGCATATGTGTTTGAGCGCTCCCATGCACAGACACACACACACTCACACACACACACACACACACACACACACACACCCATCTCTGCCCAGCGAGTGGTCAGAAGTGGACACCAAGGGAAAATGGTGGATAAAAAGTGTGAAAGAAGAAAGAGGTTGGAGACAGCTCGGCCATGGGGTCAGGGACATCAGGACTGCTGGCCAGGACCGAGATCCAAAGCATGGGGAGTGGAAACAGGATGAGCTGATGGTCAAGGAGCCACCAAGGGGCCCAAGGGCTTTGCAAGGGCACTGGGTAGGGACAGCTTCTGGGGTCTGATGTCCAACCCACCCTGGACTACAGGAAGTAGAAAGAGGTAACCACCCTGTGTGGACAGAGCTACAACACCGAAGGCCTCCCCTTACATTTCTATCAATGGGGCCATAGAGATAGGGTGTCCCTAGTATCCCACAGGCTTGTAAAAGAGCCTGTTGGCCTTGAATCTCTATCCGAGACCCACTGTGACCCCAGTCTTGGGTATATGCTTTCTACTCCCTCGAAGTCCTTCTGAGCAGAAGACAGACTGGAGGCTCGGGGGGCTGACATTGTGAGATGCAGAATGTGGCAGAGCACTAGGCCCCTGGCCTGGGGACCAAGGTCAGGACCCTCCTTGTTGCAGCTTCAGGGTCCCCATTGGGAAGAGGTTCCAGAGTCCGTGCTCTGCTCAGGGTGAGAAGGCCTTACTTACCAAGGAACCAAGCACCAGCACAGGAGAGGGAAACAGGGACAAGGGAGACAACGGCGGTTTCGTCCATCAGCCGTGGAGCACACAGATCCTGCTCCTGTGAGACACACCAAAACAGACACAGACCCTGACAAAGAGACAAAGACAAAGACAAAGACAGAGACAGACACTGAACACAGGAGAGAAAGAACCAGCAGAAGTACCAGACTTTCCTCCATCAGCTTGGAAATGACAGCCAAATATTTTGTCCCCTTATCAGTCCCACGGGCCATCCCTCCTAGGAGGACGCATGCGGGAATGCCCGCGCAACACTGTGGGGGCTGGCCAGTACATGGGCGCAGACGAGGCCCTTGGACCTCAACCTAATGGAAGTCCCGGGAAGTCTGTGTCCACAAGGTCAGAAGCCATGCACTGCAACCTTGCCACGGGGGATGGTATACAGGCAAGAGGAGAGTGGTTTTGCTTTATCCCAGTGGAGTTCCAGGCCTCTGTGGGCTATTTACCATTCCCCTGCGATCAACAAGCACGCCCGTGCCTTGGCAAGTGTGTGAACCAGACTCCTGGGAGAGCGGGATGGAACGCATGGTGAGGGCCTACCTCTGATGGCATCCCCTGTAGAAGAAACCAGAACACCCCCAATGTGCAGACGGGGAGACTGTGGAGGCCCTGAGAGTCACAGGATGTGTCCAGGCTCACAGTCCTGGTCAGGAACAGGAATCCGGTCTTACCCCAGCTCTGTTCCCTCCCAGCGGGGACAACAGCTGCACCTAGTCCTCCCAGGGGTTGGGGGGAGGCTGTTGTGTGTGGGTCACTGGATAGACAGGGCATGGGGTGGAGTGACAGCCCTGAGTAGCTGCGGTAGGGGCGCCCACAGGGAGCTCTGTATGGGAGCAGGAAGTCCGGTAAGAAGCACACAGGCAGTGGTGACCTTACTTCCCTGATGACAGAGCCCAACGGAATTGGAACGAACGTATCCAGGCACCCACATTCCAGAGAAAACCACCCTGCCCAGCTCATTTCTGGGCACAACCTGAAGGAAGCAACATGTTCTTGTGCTGTCTACCGGAGCCCAGAGAATGCAGGCAGAGGAGAGCTTGCCCGCCAGACAAGTCCCCTCTCTGGGCAGGTCATGTCAGGCCTCCCTGACGCCTCCCGCTGTATTGGCAAAAAGAATCAATAGGTGAAACCAAGGGGTTCAGAATCAGAGCCCCAACCCTTCTGATTGACCTGTGTAGACCTAGTTCTCCTCCCTGTGTGTGTCTGTGTGTGTGTGTGTGTAAAGAGAGCTCATTGAGGGTGGAGATGTCCCGAGCAGGACCAGGCATATGAGGTGTCCGATACCTGGTTTGCAGGTCATGTTCACGCCCCAAGTTAAGGCAGGCTAGCTGGGAGCAAGTGTGCCGCTGCACCCTTTTGCCCAGGGTTTATCCTGAGACCCTGAAGGGACAGGTCAATGACCTAGGTGCGGGGCTAACCCTAACACAAACACCTGACCCTGACCCTGACCCTGACTGTGAGCCTGACCCAAAACCTAATTCTAGCCCTGACCCTGACTCTGACTCTGACCCAAATCCTGACCCAAAACCTAATGCTAAATCTAAGCCTGATGCTGACCCTGATCCAGAACCTGATCCTAAACCTAACCTGACCTACTCTAACCTTGACTCATCCCTAAATGTACCCTGACTCTGACCCTAATCATAACCGTGACCCTAACCAAATCCTGACCTTAACCCTAACACTGACAGTACTTTGAGCCTAACCGTAACCCTAAAGGTAACCCTAACCCTGACCCTAATAAGGACCCTTAAAATAAACCTAAGGCTGACCCTAACCCTAACACTAACCCCTACACAACCAAACCCCTAACGCTGACACTATGTTGTCTAATCCTAAAACTAAACATACCCCTACTTTTAACACTAACCCTAACCAAAAATTCAAACCCTTCCCCTGAAACAAACCCTGACCCTGAACCGAAATTTGACCCTAAAACAAAGCCTGACCCTGACCCTAAACTGACTCTGGCCCTGACCTTCACTTTGACTCTGACCGTGACCCTGAATCTAAACCAAACGCTGACCCTAACACAAGCTCCAAACTAAACCTGCCCCTGTCCCGAACCTGGACCCTAAAGCAAAGCCACACCCTGACACTAAATCTGACCCTGGCTCTTACTTTCACCCTGACACTGACCCTGACCCTAATCATAAGCCTGACCAAGTCCTAATTTGACCCTAACCCTAACCCTGACCCTAACCCTAACCCTAATTCTGACCCAGATCGGGAGCCTGAGCAGAACTCTCACCCAAAGCTAACCATGATCCTGACTATAATCATAACCCAGAATCTAAACGTAAGCTGACCTTTTCAAAACCATGACCCAAAACCTGATGTTGACCCTGACCCTAACACTGAACCTGACCCTAATCCTAACCCTGACCCTGACCCTTAATCAGACACAAACCCTAACCCTGACACTGACTGTGAGCCTGACCATAAACCTAACACTAACCTAAAGCTAAACCTGACCACTACCTTAAGCCTAACGATAACCCTGACCCTAACAATGTCTAACCTTAACCCAGACCCTCACTCTAACCCTAATATTAACCCTAACCCTAAATATAACCAAAAATCCTGACACTGACCCTGACTGTGAACCTGACCCAAACCTAACTATCCCCGATCCTCACCATGACCCTGACCATGAGCCAGACCCAAATCCTAAACTAAACCAAAGCCTAACGCTGATTCTGATTCAGACCCTGAACTTAAACCTAAACCTGACCTTACACTAACCCTGACTCCGACCCTAACGGAGAGTCAGACCCTGACCTAAACTTGACCCTAACTCAAACCCTGACCTAGACGGTAAGCCTGACCCTAAACCTAATCCTAAATGTAACCCTAAACCCTGACCCTTATACGGACCCAGAACCTAAAACTAATGATGACCGTAATGGTAAAACTAAACCTTACCCTAACCCAAACCCTAACCCTGACCATAACACAGTCTAACGCTAACCCTATCCATAACCCTACTTCTAACACTAACCCTAACACCAAACCCTAACCTTACCCTGAACCTAACCCTGCGACTGACCCTAACCCAAATCCTAACCCTGACCCAAACATAACACTCATCCTGACACGAACCTTGCTCCTAAACCAAAATCTGACCCTAACCCAAAATCTGACCCTGTCCCTGACTTTCACCCTGACCCTGACACTGACCCTGACCCTAAACCTAACCCTCACCCTAACACTGACCCAGAACCTGACCCTCAAACTAACCCTGACCCTGACTGTGATCCAGAACCTAAATCTAACCATAAACGGAAAGCTGACCCTGACCCTAACACGGGCATGACCTGAAACCTAACGTTGACACTAAACCTAACACAAATCCCTAACCCTAACCCTGACCCTGACCCAAACCCTGTCTAAGCCTAACTCTCAACCTAACTCTAACCCAACCCCTAACCCTCACATGAGGTTTGCCTGGAGGATGAGAGCTTTTCAGATCTTTGGGGAGAGCTAATCACCCCATCCCATGTGGGGACATAACCTCGGACATCACCAGACAGATAGAGGCATATGTGTTTGAGCGCTTCCTTGCACACACACACACACACAAACACACACACACACACACACTCACACACCGCGAACTGACCAGCTAGGGGACAGAGGTGGACACCAAGGGAAAATGGTGGATAAAAAGTGTGAAAGAAGAAAGAGGTTGGAGACAGCACGGCCATGGGGTCAGGGGCATCAGGACTCCAGGCCAGGACCAAGATCCAAAGCATGGGGAGTGAAGACAGGACGAGCTAATGGTCAAGGGGTCCCCAAGGGGCCCAAGGGCTTTGCAAGGGCACTGGGTGAGGACAGTGTAGGGGGTCTGGTGTCCATCACCACCCTGGACTACTTGAAGTAGGAAGAGGTAACCACCCTGTGTGGACAGAGCTACACCGAAGGCCTCCCCTAACTCTTCTATCAATGGGGCCATAGAGACAGGGTGTCCCTAGTCTCCCACAGGCTTGTAAAAGAGCCTGTTGGCCTTCAATCTATATCCGAGACCCACTGTGCTCCCAGTCTTGGGTACATGCTTTCTACTCCCTCGAGGTCCTTCTGAGCAAAAGACAGCCTGGAGGCTCGGGGGGCTGACATTGTGAGCTTGCAGAATGTGGCAGAGCACAGGGCCCCTGGCCTGGGGACCAAGGTCAGGACCCTCCTTGTTGCAGCTTCAGGGTCCCCATTGGGAAGAGGTTCCAGAGTCCGTGTTCTGCTCAGGGTGACAAGGCCTTACTTACCAAGGAACCAAGAACCAGCACAGGAGAGGGAACCAGGGACAAGGGAGACAATGGCGGTTTCATCCATCACCCGTGGAACCACAGATCCTG
This sequence comes from Neogale vison, assembly GCF_020171115.1. Taxonomy (NCBI): domain Eukaryota; kingdom Metazoa; phylum Chordata; class Mammalia; order Carnivora; family Mustelidae; genus Neogale; species Neogale vison. The sequence continues at coordinate 52,010,083 of NC_058095.1, forward strand.
TTCCTGTGAGACACACCAAAGCAGAGACAGACCCTGACACGGAGACAAAGACAAAGACAAAGACAGAGACAGACACTGAACACAGGAGAGAAAGAACCAGCAGAAGTGCCAGACTTTCCTCCATCAGCTTGGAAATGACAGCCAAACATTTTGTCCCGTTTTCAGTCCCACGGGCCATCCCTCATAGGAGGACGGATGCGGAAATGCCCGTGGACCTCGATGTGGGCTGGCCAGTACATGGGCGCAGACGAAGCCCTTGGATTTCAAACTAATGGAAGTCCCGGGAAGTCTGTGTCCACAAGGTCAGAAGCCATGCACTGAAGCCTTGCCAAGGGGGATGGAATACAGGCAGGAGGAAGGTGGTTTTGCTGGATCCCAGCGGAGATCCAGGCCTCTGTGGGCTTAATTCCATTCCCCTGCTCATCACCAAGCACACCCGTTCCTTGGCAAGTTTGTGCACCCGACTCCTGGGAGAGCGATTATGGAACATGTGGAGAGGGCCTACCCCTGATGGCATCCCCTGAAGAAGAAGCCAGAACACCCCCAATGTGCAGACGGGGAGACTGAAGAGGCCCTGAGAGTCATAGGATGTGTCCAGGCTCACAGTCCTGGGCAGGAGTAGAAACCCAGTCTAACCCCAGCACTGTTCCCTCCCAGCTGATACAACAGATGCACCCAGGCCTCCCAGGATTTGGGGGGAGGCTGTGTGTGTATCACTGGATGGACAGGGCATGGGGTGGAGTGTGATCCCTGAGGAGCTTGCTTAGGGCGCCCTCAGGGAGTTCTGGATGGGAGCAGGAAGTCCGGTAAGGATCCCCCAGGCAGTGGTGACCTTACTTCCCTGATGACAGAGCCCAATGGAATTGGAACCCACGTATCCAGGCACCCACATTCCAGAGAAAACCACCCTGCCCAGCTCATTTCTGGGCACAGCCTGTAGGAAGCGACATGTTCTTGTGCTTTCTATCGAAGCCCAGAGAATTCAGGCAGAGGAGAGCTCGCCCGCAAGACAAGTCCCCTCACTGGGCAGGTCATGTCAGGCCTGCTGACGCCTCTGGCCGTATTAGCAAAAAGAATCGCAAGGTGAAACCGAGGCGTTCAGAGTCAGAGTCGCAAACCATCTGATTGACCCGTGTAGCCCTAGATCTCCTCCCCGTGTGTGTGTGTGTGTGCGTGTGTGTGTGTGTGTGTGTGTGTGTGTGTGTGTAAAGAGAGCTCATCAGAGGTGGAGATGTCCCGAGCAGGAGCTGGCTTATGAGGGGTCCGATGCCTGGTTGGCAGGTCATGTTCATGCCGAGGTTAAGGCAGGCTAGCTGGGAGCGGGTGTGCCGCTACACCCTTTTGCCCAGGGTTTATCCTGAGACCTGAAGGGACAGGTCAATGACCCAGGTGTGGGGCTAACACTAACACTAACCCCTGACCTGATCTGACCCTGACCCTGACTGTGAGCCTGACCCAAAACCTAACTCCCTAGTCCTGACCCTAACTCTGACCCTGACCGAGATACTGTCCTAAACCCTAATCCTAAATCTAAGCCTGATGCTGACCCTGATCCAGACCCATTTCCTAAACCTAACGTGACCTATTCTAACCCTGACTCATCCCTAACCGTGACCCTGACTCTGACCCTAATCATAACCCTGACCCTAACCCTGTAACTGACCGTACTTTGAGCCTGACCTTAACTGTAACCCCAAAGGTAATCCTAACACTGACCCTAATAAGGAGCCTTAACCTAAACCTAACGCTGACCCTAACCCTAACACTAACCCCTACCCAACCCAACCTCTAACCCTGACACTATGGTGTCCTACCCTAAACTTAACATAACCCTACTGCTAACCCTAACTCTAACCAAAAATTCAAACATTCCCCTGAAACTAACCCTGACCCTGAACCAAAATTTGACTCTAAAACAAAGCCTGACCCTAACTATAAACTGAATCTGGCCCTGACCTTCAGTTTGAATCTGACCCTGACCCTGACTCTAAACCTAACCCTGACCTTAACACTGACACAAAACTAACCCTGCCCCTGTCCCGAACCTGGACCCTAAACCAAAGCCTCATGCTGACCCGATATCGGACCCTGGCCCTGACCTTCATCATGAACCTGACGCTGACCCTAATCGTAAGCCTGACCCAGTCCTATGCCTGACCTTAACCCTAACCCTGACCCTAACCCTAACACTAACTCTGACCCAGATCGTGAGCCTGACCAGAACCCTAACCCAGAGCTAACCATGATCCTGACTATAATCATAACCCAGAATCTAAATGTAAAGCTGACTTTATCCTAAGTCTGACCCTAACCCTGAACTTGACACTGACCCGAACACTGAACCTCACCCTAATCCTAACCCTGACACTGACCCTTTTTCTGACACAAACACTAACCTTGACATTGACTGTGAGCCTGACCATAAACCTAACCCTAACCTAACACTAACCCTGACCCCTACCTTAAGCCTAACGGTAACCCTGACCCTAACAATGTTTACCCCTAACCCTGACCCTCACTCTAACCCTAACATTAACCCTAACCCTAAATCTCACCGAAAACCCTGACCCTGACCCTGACTGTGAACCTGACCCAAACCTAACCAGCCCTGAACCTCACCATGACCCTGGCCATGAGCCAGACCCGACACTAACCTAAACTAAAGCCTAACGCTGACACTGATTTGGACCCTGAACTTAAACCTAACCCTGACCTTACATTAATCCTGACTCCGACCCTAACCGAGTGTCTGACCCTGACCTAATCTTGACACTAAGCGGAACCCTGACCTTGACTGTGAGCCTGACCCTAAACCTAATCCTAAATGTAACCCTAAACCCTCACCCTTATACGGACCCAGATACTAAAACTAATGCTGACCCTAATGGTAAAACTAAACCCTACCCTAGCCCAAACCCTAACCCTGACCTTAACAAAGTCTAATGCTAACCCTAAGCATAACCCTACTTCTAACACTAACCCTAACACCAAACACTAACCTTACCTTGAACCTAACCGTTACCCTAACCCTAACCCTAACCCTAACCCTGACCCAAACATAATCCTCATCCTGACACGAACCTTGCCCGTAAACCAAAACCTGACCCTGACCCAAAATCTGACCCTGTCCCTGACCTTACCTCACCCCGACACTAACCCTGAACCTAAACCTAACCCTCACCCTAACACTGACCCAGAACCTGACACTCACACTAACCCTGACCCTGACTGTGAGCCAGACCCTAAATCTAAGCATAAACTTAAAAGTGACCCAGACCCTAACACGGGCTAATGCTGAACCTAACCCTAACACAAACCCCTAAACCTAACCCTGACCCTGACCCAAACCCTGTCTAAACCTAACTCTCAACCTAACTCTAACCATACCCCTAACCCTCCCATGAGGTTTTCCTGGAGGATGAGAGCTCCTCAGATCCTTGGGGAGAGCTAATCACCCCATCCCATGTGGGGACATAACCTCGGACATCACCAGAGAGATACAGGCATATGTGTTTGAGCGCTCCCATGCACAGACACACACACACACACACACACACACACACAGCTCTGCCCAGATAGGGATCAGAGGTGGACACCAAGCGAAAATGGTGGGTAAAAAGGGTGAAAGAAGAAAGAGGTTGGAGACAGCTCGGCCATGCGGTCAGGGGCCGCAGACCTCCTGGCCAGGACCGAGATCCAAAGCATGGGGAGTGGAGACAGGACAAGTTGATGGTGTAGGGGTCGCCAAGGGGCTCAAGAGCTTTGCAAGGGCACTGGGAGGGGACAGTGTCTGGGGTCTGGTGTCCATCACCACCCTGGACTACTTGAAGTAGGAAGAGGTAACCACCCTGTGTGGACAGAGCTACAACACCGAAGGCCTCCCCTTACTCTTTTATCAATGGGGCCATAGAGACAGGGTGTCCCTAGTCTCCCACAGGCTTGTAAAAGAGCCTGTTGGCCTTGAATCTCTATCCGAGACCCACTGTGCTCCCAGTCTTGGGTACATGCTTTCTACTCCCTCGAGGTCCTTCTGAGCAGAAGACAGACTGAGGGCTCGGGGGGCTGACATTGTGAGCTTGCAGAATGTGGCAGAGCACAGGGCCCCTGGCCTGGGGACCAAGGTCAGGACCCTCCTTGTTGCAGCTTCAGGGTCCCCATTGGGAAGAGGTTCCAGAGTCCGTGCTCTGCTCAGGGTGACAAGGCCTTACTTACCAAGAAACCAAGCACCAGCACAGGAGAGGGAAACAGGGACAAGGGAGACAACGGCGGTTTCGCCCATCAGCCCTGGAGCCCACAGATCCTGCTCCTGTGAGACACACCAAAGCAGAGACAGACCCTGACACGGAGACAAAGACAAAGACAAAGACAGAGACAGACACTGAACACAGGAGAGAAAGAACCAGCAGAAGTGCCAGACTTTCCTCCATCAGCTTGGAAATGACAGCCGAACATTTTGTCCCGTT